>NC_044313.2:48606427-48942304 GCF_007474595.2 Lynx canadensis | reverse complement strand
CCACTATGTGCACGTTTCCTTCTCCCACACTCACCAGAGGAGCTCAGTGGAGAGAAGATATGAGGTCCTTCAGTGTGGAAACAGGAAGCTGGAAGCCAGGGGAAAGCAGATGAGCCTCTGATAGGGGTTTCTGGTGAGCACACAATAGCTGCCTTCTAATGACTACAGAAATCACTGGAGGAGGAAGAGGGGTGGGGAGGCAGCAGTCTGCTGGTCCTTCAATGGCAAGCAGCAATGAGAGCCAAGTAAGGCTCATCTATTAGACCAATGTCATAAACAGGTAAATGTGGGCACAGGTTAGAAAGATCACACTGGGGTACATTAAATGCTGGATCGGACATTTATGACAATGTTGTGATAATACGGAATGATCGGGCGTGGTTGTGCATGGGATGGGAGACCAAGGTGTCTAGAACTCAGAGGGGAAATGGGGAGGGACGGAGGGGGATGAGGTGGGAGATCTGGGGTGGAATGAGAAGGAGAAGGGCGTTAAATTCCATGCTGAGATTGGGCTGTACCGTTCTGGGGAGGGGGAGCTAGGGAGGTGTTCCAGAACAGCCTGGGTTAGGCACACCAGTTTTAAAAGCATTGAAATGTTTCCATTCCATTAGCAAAAAGTCCCCCTGTTCAAGGTCCCCTGCGTTGTTGCCCTTCTTGCCCCCACCCCTGCACTCTGCTGCCCTCCCCTGGGGTCCTTGGGTTCCACCACCATCCAGCAGTAAAAGTCCGCTATCCAGCAGGCCCCCGCTTCGGCCCATAGCTGGTGCTTGTGCATCTATTTCTTAGATATTTGGTCTCTCCCCCCTTTGGCATCTGCGAGGAGGACATCGTGGGAAAGCAAGAACCCAGGCTGATCGGATAGGGTCTTTGGTGGCCCACCCCAAGTTCCCTGTCTGAATGATGGCAGGCACGAGACCTGGGACCTTGGAGAGCTCTCCTCGTTGGTGTTTAAAAACAAAACCACAGACTTTGTGTTTTACCTTGTTTCCCTCAATACGGTAAAAGTTCCAGGAAGCAGAAGTAGGGCCTTCGGACCCTGTCCCCTTTGAAGTCAAATAAACATCCGTCAAGGAGGAACAAGACAGAGCTCCTTGTGATCAGATGTTCCTGATTCTACAGCCATTTATCAAAGCCTCACTCATCAATTAGAGAAATATTTGAAAAATCATCACAGCCCCTGCAAGCGCCTCATGTATAATTCAAAGCGACGGCTGCGGATGCAGTGAGCAAGCCACAGAAACCAGGGTTGGCTTTTGAAGGTAAACCTGTCTATTGTCTCTTTCATCCCAAACTCGGGAACAAACTCCCAGCCCCTTGAAAATTGCGTTCAGCCTTGGATGTAGAAGTGTAGAAATCTTGAGCCTGACGTATAGGAACTTCCTCTGCCTCCCCGTGGGCCCCCCATGGGGGACACCATTTCTCAGCTCTTGGAAACTGGGTCTCCTTGTGAGATTAAGGCCGTGAGAAATGACCCCTCATATCCGTGTAGCATTCGCTTTTTATCCCAGTTTCCAATACTGAGTGGTTCAAAGAGGGCTACAAATAAAGAAAAAAAAAAACAACCAAGCAAGTGATCAAACAATACCACGTAAAAGCCACCCTTACTTTGTTACTTCATTTGCCCTTCCTTACGATGCTGGGAACACCCCATTTTATAGATGAGGAGGCGAAAGCAGAGAGGTGCGGCGACTTGCCCGGGGTCATGCAGCAAACCCACAGTGAAAAATATTTATATCTTGACCACCAGACACTGCCTTCGGGGGCATAGAACCCGTTTTCATTTTGATCGTGTTATTCTATTTAAACAGCTTGGAAACTAATAAGAGGGAAATTGGTCATTTTTCATTGAAATTTGGTTTGGAATAACGAAGTCTTGTTTTTTTTAATATCAAATATCTATCATTAAGTGAATGACCATATTGCTTATATCATTTAAGCCACCCCATGCCTGAACTGTATTTAATTAACAGGGTCAACTAATTTCATTGTGGATTGCACTAATGCATATAGAACCGACATGATTTAAGACCCCGGCACCACCAACTCAGGACTTTAATGACAGGGTGATAGAGGACGGGTGCGGGAAACACACCTCTGGACAGTGGAGGGAGTACTTCCTTCGGATCTGACCTAGACGTTACTCTGCCTGCTCCGTCTCAGTCCTCATCCGCCCTTGCAGTACGGCAGGACACTGAAGTGGTTCCGAGAGGGAGCGAGTGGATTCCTTGTGCAATGGGTCACAGGGGACAGGCCCTCTGCAGGGCATGCACAGAGGCGGGTGGATGGTCTCCTGGGTTCTGTGCCCTAGGAGGTAGCAGGACCCCAGAAACGTGACAGGAATTCTAAGCCGTTCTAAGCAGAAAATGAGCGTTCTTCCCCGTGCAGGGGGATGAAACAGCCCAGCCCAGAAAAGCAAGCGAGGTGAGGGGTGCAGAGAGGAGGGTCCAGGACCTGCTTGATGCAAGTGGAAATATCCAACCGGGACCAGGCAATCAGGGCAAGTGCCGGGTGGAAAGGTGAATGCCACGCCACGCCTGGCGGCCAGCACAGCATTCAGAACACAGCAGGTGCTCAGCAACGTGAAAGAAGGTGCTCCCGCACCTCTTCCCCGCAGAAGCTCACCCACAGGTTCCAGTGAGAGCTGGGGCCCCCCTTTGGAGCTCCCATAATACCCCGGGCTTGCCCATCACAAAAGCAGTGTCACATTGCATTATAATGATCTGATTTCCGGTCTGCTTCCTTCCTAGAAACTCCTTTTGCATTCCCAGCATCTTCTCCAGCATATGGTGCATATTAAGCAGCGAAGGAAGGAGGGAAGGAGGGGAAGGAGGGAGGGAGGGAGGGAGGGAGGCTTCTGTCAGCTACATTGGTCCGAGGGTTTCCCCAGTAAGCGAGCAAGGAGAAGAAACCGGAAGTTAATAGCTGGCCCCGCTGCACATCATCTCTGGCTTGTTGAGTGTAATTATGCTGCTGTAAGCTCTGTAAGGAGCCGAGCCTCGTTCTCCCCCCACCCCCCAGTGAAAGCTCCCTCGTGCTGTTACTCTGTGAGAGTACAAGTCTCAAGACGCCAGGGTCTACCTTGGTCACTGTTGTTTTCATCGGCCCCTGGTGCAGAACCTCATATAAGAACTTAATAAATACTGACTGAAGGAATGAATCAGTGAGTGAACTGGGTCCTTTTGTGTTCCTTATGAGGCCCTGGTTTACCAAGACCATCTGTACGTGGTTCACATGGTTCTCTGGGCGGGTTACGCCTGGGACGGTGGGAGCAGCCCAGGCCAGCGACCCCTTACAGCATGGTGCCTCCCCCTTCAAAATGCTCAACCTCACGTTTGAATGGCGTGGGCCTCCGCTGGAGGAAGACCTCTCCTGGATCCAGCAGGCCACGTGATTTTCCTAATACTCCACCTTTAGAGCAGCGAGAGAATGGTCCTTCCCTTTTCGGGGCCTCGTCTTCCCCTCTGTGAATCGTGAAGGCCGCCCCAGAGGATCCCAACGCTTTCCTAGCATTCCAGGAAAAACCAGAAGGAAGGCAGATGTGGTGATGACGTCCTAGCTGCTTCCTCTAGCAGCTCCACTGCGGGTTCCTGGGGCTCTGAGGGAGCGGGGCCCTTGTGTGGGATGAACTGGAGGAGGAGATGTGAGCAAGCATGAGTTAGCACCCCTGCTCGGGGCCTGGGAAAACGTGTCAGAGACACGGAGGGGAACCTGCTGTCACTCTAAAGACAGCAGACTTCCAGACTGAAAATAGGACCTGCTTCTCGACTGCAAGGGAGGGCTGCGGGCTCCGTGCCTGTAGGCTGGGTTGCAGGATGGCAGGACACGGCAAGTCGTGCCTGCTGTGACTTGCTTTCCTTAAGGCATTTTGGGAGACGAGGATACAAACCATCAAGAAACCTAATCAACCCTGTGGGTCCTCTCTCTGGAAAAAAAGACGCAGACCCCTGACATTTTGCATCGGATGCGCGCGGGGAGTTCCTTGAAATCTATATCTGAGCTCTGGGACCCAGATGGCAAACCTGTGGAGAGCAGAGAGCTCTGGGAGGGAGCGGCCATGGGTCTCAGCTGTAATCCGGATTCAGCTCCATTGGGCTGTGCCTGTACTGTTCTGGGTGACCTCAGTCTCACCGTCTGTAAAATGGGTGGCCTGGGAGAGGACTATAGCCAACTTTCTTCCTGGTGTCCATGCTGGGCTTCCATTTCACAACCACACCCACTGAGAGTTCCTGCAGTGTGTGGGGCCGCTGTCCTCACTGCTAAGCTGAGAAGCCGGTGCGCTGGGGTAGGGGAGAATGTGCTTTTCTCCAGGAACAGTGGTCCTGGGCATTCAGAATAGACTCTCTAGCATTCAACTCAGCCCCGTTCTTATGGAGGAACCTGAGACACACCAAGACTAGAATGGCTCTCCCCTCTGAAGACTTGAGGTATTCACTCTCTCCTTCTCTTCCCCCAGCTCTGTCTAAAATGGCCGGATGATGGGAGTTGGGGGTCTCCTTTGGCCAAGGAAGCGTCACCACGGGCTTGCTCTCCAGGCTTCCTGCAGTGGGGCTGACAGAGAGCTGGGAGTGAGGGCACAGCCGAATTTCTAGGAGTAGGAACCAAGGCCCAGATAGCTGTGACTTGTCTCCAGCCCACCAGGCCAGGCCTGGGGCCAGACTCACACACGAGGTCTGGAGCGCTCTGGGCCTCCGCTGCACCATCTGAGCAAGAACAAAGTGGTTTCCCTCTCCCTCCCCAAGCCTCTGGGTTCCTGGTGTCCTTCCCCCATCACCACCCACAGCTCGCCTTCTTCCTGGCAAAGCCTAGGCTAAGGGAAGGGGGCCCAGGAGTCCAGACTGAGCAGGGTCCAGGTTCCCCCGCCCAAGTGCTCCGCCTGGAGTGGATGACTGGCCACTCCACCTCCCCCCCTGCAGTAAGCCTGCCCTGGGGCCTTCCTTTCCCACCCCAGACCCCCAGCCCTCCAGCCCCTCCACCCCCCTTCGACCCACAAGGTAGCTCCTGTTGGGGTTTGCTTCCTGACTCAGATCATACGACACTCTTCAGAGGGAAACCGTGATTCCCACTCGGAATTATGATGGCTTCATAAGAACAATCAGTGACGACCCATGGAGCCCTGACTCTCCCTGTCCGCTTCTTCAAGATTCCACTCCCTTGTTGAGAGACCTTTGCTCTTCCCGGCTGCCTGCGGTTTCTTTCTGGGGCCAAGGTGCCCTTCCTCCCACGTCTGTGCCTCCCCGCGGGCCGTTCCTTTGGCCTTCTCCACCCCTCAAGGCCCCTCCCACCCTTCAAGACAGCTCCCCACAACCTCCGCTACAAAGCTTTTCCAGATACCCGAACCAGAGTGAGGTTTTCTTCCCCCGTAACCCCTGGTCAGCTGGGTGTTGGGAGGAGAGGAGGCTATGGTGTCGAGCCCTGTGCTGGCTGCTTCAACAGAGCAGGACCCCGGTTAGTCCCCATAGCAACCCCTGGGGATAAAGATTCATATCTCCATTAACAGGTGAGGAACTGGGGCAGTGGGGGAGGGGGCTGGATAGGAGGCGGGTTAACTGACTTGCCCAAGGTCACACAGCCAGAAAGTGGGAAAAGTGCCCGCGCTCACAGCCGGGGTTTTGGTCCACTGTTCTGCACCAAGCGTTTCTTTCTTCCTGGGTCACTTACCCCGGCTTGTTTGTGTGGCTTCTCCTCTGAAGCGGGGTCTCCGGAGAACAGAGGCTGCTCCATTCTCCTCTGCCTCCCCCACAGAGCTGTGCAGAGGGACTGCTCAGTCCGTGTTTGAAGGATTGAATTAAACCCCTCCACATAGTGGTTGGCATTTTCTTGCACCTAAAGTTGCAGTAATGGAATTTCCGCCATGTGCTGTAAAGGATTGAAATGTCGAAAATGTCACAACCCGGAGGAAGCCGGAGCTCTTGAAATTTACAAATAAAACAATGGCTTCTGTTCATGGAACATCTGCCGAATGAATTTCTCTCTGACTCTTGACGGTAAGTCAGTCGGCTTCAGCATAGCCGCACTGGTGTTTATGGCTGGTGTTGCTTCTGATTGGTCAGTGCCCTGTGTACTCCTCGTAAGACTTGTTAGTACTGCACCTGCCGGTAAGTCATGTGCTGTTACGGTTGCCCCATTTTATGGATGCGGAAACTGAGGCTTGCAGGAGAGAAGCAGATCACCCAAAGCCACACAGTTAGGTCTTGGCAGAGTTGGGCACTGAAGCCTGGAATGTCTGTGGCACATGTAACTTCACCAGCACACCATTCAGCCTCAAAGCCTGGCTTTGATCCCTCCCTTTCCTCTGCTAGGGCAGGCTTCTCCCACCCTCGATAGGCCTGGGGTCAGTGTTCACACGGCGGTGGGTGAGGGGCTGGTTCTCCTGCAAACTGGACCTCCGGGTGGTGCAGCCCAGCTGTTCATGAGAAAGGCGCTCCACCTGGGCCCAGCCCTGCCCTTGAAGGGCAGACACCTGCGTCTCTGCTGACATACAGGGGCACCCGGGGCCTGCCACGATGCTGGAGCTGAACAGGGGTCAGCGGTCCTTAGGTTTACACGGAAGGGGAGTGAAGGAGAGAGCCACCACTAGGAGAAGTGGATAGCAGATGCTGATTTGTAGTTGGTTGCGTTTCGGTAACTCCATGGGAAACAAACCATGGATTTGGAGGCTGAAGTCCTGGCTGCCCATTACTGCGTGACACTGGCCAGGGTGCTTACTCTGTTTGGACTCACTTGATCGCCTGTAAAGTCACCTGGGCTGGATGTACTCTAAGGCCCCCTCCAGCTCCTCCTCGATGAGGATTTGAGGGTCGGCTCGGGGCCCGATGGCCCGTGTTCACACATCAGCAACGGGATGGGGGGAAATGTCCCACCCGCTACATGGGATAATGACGGTAGTTGCCTCCACCGGACGTTGCACATAAAGCGCTTACGATAATAGTCCCGGCTGCATGGCGTGTGCTCAGTAACCCTGCTTTATTGTCACATTAAGGTCGAAGTGGTTTCTCGGGCTCTAAGACTTGCTCAGCAAGTATCGTCTCCACGAAACACATGAAAAACAGAAGCCCAGAGAGTTTAAGTAACTCGTGCAAGGTCACACAGCTAAAATGGGGCTGGGCCCGTCCTCAGTCTTTCCTGTCACTGAGCTGTACCGTCCGCTTGCCGTACCCACCTGCCCCGGGAAGGAGACCCACAGTTTGGACAGCAGGTGAGTGGGATCTTCTCCAGGTTGGAAGGAGGGTTGGCTTATATGCTTTTCCTTTACTTTATCAAAATGTCTATCACTGCCAGCTGTGAAGAGGTAGAGGAATCTGGAACCTGTGCTCAGGGGCCTTGACTTTCAGTCCTGCTTCCTTCTCTTACTGGCTGTGTGACTTTAGGAAGGGCGGGCAACCTCTCTGGGCCTTGGTGTCTTCATCAGTGAAAAGAGGGACAACCCTGCCCTCTCCAGTTACAGGGTTGTTATGAGCATTCACCAAAGTGTCACATGCTATATAGATCCAGTGGCAAAGGCCTACTTAGGGCTTTGTGTCTCTCAGGGTCCCCATACAGCTGGCTCACTCAGGTGGGTCACTGAGGAGGGATTAAGAGACTGTTTACAAAAGTGGCACCAAAGCAGAGGAAACCTTGGACACAGTGCAGCGTGCAAAGGCTAGCGGGAGCCGGGAGCCCTTGCCGCAACAGGTCCCAGGTGCAGGAGGGGGGCGGTTATGAGAACAGAGACAACCAGGGCTGGGGGTAAAGGCTGCTGACTGCACAGGAACCCCCAGATCCTAGTGGGAAGAAGCCAGAGGCCCAGCACTCCAACCGCTCTTTTGTCCCTCCCCGGGGTCTCCTGCTTGAGCCGCCTGCCGGCCGAGCTCAGTGGGCAGCCGGGGAGCACATGGTCCACCGGGGCAGGCCGCAGCGGGGAAGGCAGAGAGCAGGTCCGAGGAGCAAACGGGAGCCATCCCGGGCCACATAGTACAGGGGGTCTGACACGACTGGTTCTGCCTCTGCGTCCTGTGAGCCGTCTAGGCAATAATAGGACACACACACTGGAGAGAGTGCCATATTCAACCTGTCAGGGGGGCGGGTATTGTAAAAGGAGATTTAGTTTCTTTTTTTGTGAGTAAAACAATGAAACCTCCATAATTGTTCCAGGAGAAATAAACATGCCAAAATATTTAAGTACTAATAAAACTTAAGAATTATCCCGGCATATTTAAATATAGATGTATTTTTATGGCTGGCAATGAAGGCAATTGCCAGGAGAACGCATTTCATCCAGGCCATTTGCTACTCACACCCCCCCCCCTTTGAGGCTTGGGTGGGGAGGGGGTGCACAGGGAGTGAGCGTGGAACCTTCCCGGGGGTGGGAAGCGGTCCCAGCTGCTCACCTGCAGGTCGTAACAGTTACTGAGTCACAACGGGGACACCAGGCACCGCATCCCACCTTTGCGTGGCTTACTTCTCCCCGGATCCCCGCCACCACCAAGGTCCCGTGACTGTCATCCTTAATTGATTGACGGCCAAGGAAAGACAGGAAGGTGCAGCCCTGGAAGGTGCTGGCTGCCCTCTTGCTACCAGGGCTTCGAGGAAGCAACCTGCCTGGAGACCCACCTTCTAGACCACCTTCCTTGCTGCCCAGCCCTGCGCTTACTGGGGCTACGGTCTGCGGCAGGCAGAGTCAGGGGCTCTCTGAGCTTTGGCCAAGTCTTCAGCAGCTTCCAAATAAGTCTCTCAGACTTGACGTCTACGTGGCTTCCCCCCACCCCCACTCCACCCGTTCCTGGTGCTGCAGCTGGAGGCTTCTGTCTCTCAGTCTGAGTGTGTACGTGTGTGTGCGTGCAAACCCGACCCAGTTTCCCGGCTTTTAACCTTTCCGTGACTACCCACAGGGTACACCCGAAGCCCCCGGGGCCGTGACCGAGGCCCTGCCCATTGCTTTGGCTCTATCTTCCAACACACCTTCAGTCATACCCCGGCAGGACTAGAAATCGCTTCCCCAAACACAGCATGCTGGTCCTTCTGCCTGGAATGCCTCTCTCCCCTTCCTCATCTGGCCAGCACTTGTCACAGCCCAGCTCAGGTACAAGTTTTCCAGAAATCCCTCCCAGGACCTGTAAATGTGGGCCACACACACCCCCCCCCCCTGCTCTGCGCCCCTGTAATGCTCCTTAGCTCGGCGCTCATCACTTTACATTGGAATCGTCTCCTGATGCGACTCACTTCCTCAGATGCAGAGGCTGTGTCTTCTCCACCGTTGCCTGCAGACCCCGCATCCTCTACCGGCCTGAAGCACAGTCTCAAGGGAAGAAGCCCGAGTCAGCGGCTCTGAGGGAGGCACGTCTGTGGTGACATCATGGCTCTGTCGTTCAGTACCTGCGTGACCCGAACGCATGTCTTAACCCCTCAGACGCTCCCCTGGAAAGCAGAGATAACAACGCCCACCTTGCAAGGCTGTGTGAGAAGTAGAACAACCGTTTGTAAACACACGTGGCAGAAAGCTAGGCACAGTCATAAACGTTCCATACGTGCTGGTCGAACGTGAATCTTTGACTATGCTTTGGAAACTGCCCCAGCCTAAGGGCTCTTTGGTTGGTGAGGGGGCGCCCAGCCTTCACACAGACCTTTCCATCCACTCCCAGTCTTTGGGACCCACCTCCTGAGAAGTATAAGTTGCACAGAGAAACCGGAAGCCCAGAGAGGTAAGTGCTTTACCCCAGGTCACACAGGAAGTAATGGATGGAGATCAGTCCCTGGGTCTGCAGGTGTCCAGGCTGCTACTTCCCAGAATCCCCTGTTCAGTCAGGAATGATCTTCGGTAAGGAACCGGTGACCCCCTTGGGGAAACTCACCCCCTCCAAACTCCTCTATGGCCTGTGTCCAGCTGGCAGAGGTCAGCTGCTTCTGGTTAGACTTTCTCGACCCGACTAGGGGTTGGTTGCCTGAGCTTCGGGCCTTAGTTGGAGAGGCTTATGGAGACGTGCCTCGGGTGGACATGCCTGTGTTGTGCCCAAATACACTGTGATGTGCCCACGTACCTTCAACTGCCCTTACGGCTCTGCCCCGCAAACCGCTGGGTGATCCGGGTTCCTGGCCTAAGAGTGAGTCCCTTCTGAGCCTCGATTTACTCATCTGTAAAAAAAAAAACCAAAAAAAAAAAAAAACAAACCAAAAAACAAACAAAACAGGGTGTTTCCTCTGACGATTAGAAAAACTGTAAGACTGTTATGACTACAATTATCACCATTAACCATCATCACCATCATCATAGCAAATGCATTCAGGAAGTGTTGTTGTCCCTCTGGAAATCGAAACCCCCAGGAACTTGATTTCTCTGCTGCAAATAATATCACCCGTGTCTTATTTTATTATTATTTTTTAGAATGCTTTATTGTGTCAAAATATGTATAACGTGAAATCTACCATGGTGACTGTTTTTAGGTGCAGGGTTCCATGGCGTTCAGTACATCCACATTGTTTTGCGAACATCACCACCACCCGTCTCCAGAACTTCTTCATCTTCCCAAACTGAAACTCTGTCCCCATTTAACACTGTCTCCACTCCCTCCTCCCCCCGGCCCTGGGCAACCACCGTCCTGCTTTCTGTCTTTACAAGTTGGACGACGTTAGGTACCTCCCATAAGTGGAATCAAATGGTACTTTCCCTGTTGATTTCACTTAGCGTAATGTCTTCAAGGTTTATCCATGTTGTAGCACATGTCAGAATACCCTTGCTTGTTAATTTTTTTTTGAAAGAGAGAGTGGGGGAGAGGGGCAGAGGGAGGGAGAGAGAGAATCTCAAGCAGGCTCTGTGCCCAGTACAGAGCCCGATACAGGGCTCAATCCCACGACCCTGGGATCATGACCTGAGCTGAAATCAAGAGTCAGATGCTTAAATGACCGAGTCACCCAGATGCCCCAGAATTTCCTTGCTTTTTAAGACTAAATAATCTTCCGGCATATGGAGGTACCACATTTTGTTGGTCTGTTCATCCATCAATGAGTACTTGAGTTGTCTCTACCTTTTAGCTCTTTTTTAAACAATGTTCTATGAGCACAGGTATGCAAATAGCTGTTTGAGTCCCTGCTTCCACTTATTTGGGGTGTGTACTTAGAAGCAGACTTGCTGGACATACGGTGATCCTGTTAGATATTTTTGAGGAACCACCATACCGTCTTTCATGGCGGCTGTGCAATTCTCCATTCCTAAGAGCAGTCCACAGGGCTTCCAATTTCTCCACACCCTCACCAACACTTGTTATTTTCTATTTTTGGTGTGTGTCTGTGTGTGTGTGTGTGTGTTTTGGTTGTTGCTGTTGCTATAGCCATCCCAAAGGGTGGTTGGTGATAATGGTGAGTGACGTTGAGCATCTTTGCATGTGTTTGCCGTCCATATGTCTATCTTCTCGGGAGAAACATCGGTTCAAGTCCTTTGCATGCTTTCTAATGGATTTTGTTTTGTTGTTGTTGTTGGGTTGTAACTCGTGCTCTATTTTAACATCAGATGAGCTGCTCAACCATCGTCCATTGGAAAATAAATTATGTGAGTGTGTGTATCAATGGGTAGAGTGCAGGCATTTATGAAGCATTTCTTTCGTTTAATCTTTGCCATAACTGCACGAAGTAAGTGATGTGACCCTCATGTGTGAGGAAACCGAGGGTCAGAGGGCTTAGGCAACTTGCCCAAGATCACTCAGTTGGCACAGGATATACAGAACAGGGCTTGGGACTTATCTCAGCACTCACCAGGGTCTGTCTCCAAAGCCAAGTAGCTGTGTCCCCCACGCAGCCTTCCCACAGAAGTCAAGCCTCCTAAACCAGAGCACAGCCACAGAGAAGACCAACCCATTACTGTTATCCATACCAAAGAGACACCCCCAGGTGAGTGATGTCACCAGAAGGTTCAGAGCAAGGCCCGCCATTAATCTCATGGTTACAAACAACATAGGAAGATTATGCTGGCCTCCAGCCCGGTTAAGTGGACATTTGGATTTTCTCCAAAACAAACGTGGATACTGTAAATACAGGTCAGCTGGTTTGCAGGAATTCGGCGTCCAGATGAAGCGGCATCTAGAGAGGTTTTTCCAAAAGTCCTACTGCAAAGAGCCTGGGGGGGGGGCGGATCTCTTGGAGCATGTCTCCTGCTTAGAAAATGTTCTTTTCATTCATTCAAAGCTTCCTTGCCAAGGGGCTTCTGAGCACCCAGCTGTATGCTGGGCGTGGGCTCATGCGTGAGATGCTAGAGGTAAAGAGAAGCAGTGAATCGTGATTGTGGCGACCACCATCGGTTCTCCAGAACAGTCTGCCTTCAAACAGGGGACTGAGGCCCACAGAGGTGAGACACTTGCCCGTGGTCACACAGTAAGTATGTAAGTGGTAAAGCTGGGAAGCTACCCAAAGTCTCTATTAAGTCACTTAACTGTCTTTCTTTTTTTTAATGTTTATTTATTTTTGAGAGAAAAAGTGTGCAAATGGGGGTGGAGCAGAGAGAAAGGAAGGCACAGAATCTGAAGCAGGCTCCAGGCTCTGAGCTGTCAACACAGAGCCCCATGCAAACCTAGAACTCATGGCCCGTGAAATCGTGACCTGAGCCGAAGTCGGACACATAACCGAATGGGCTACCGGGCACCCCACTTGACTTCCTTAAACAGCAATATTTTTGGTGTTTATGCTACTGCATTTTCTAGATCACTTCCTATTCTCAGAATGGGTGTGACGATCCTGTGGCGGAATTGACGCCATAATTCTGGTTTCAAAACAATAAGGTAACGTAGATAGGTTTCTATTTCTTCCCTCTGGGAACCTGTGGTGGAGGTTAAGCCTTATCCCCAGGAAAAGTTAGAGAACAGGAGAAGGAGGAAAAGGGAATGCTCGTGGCACTCTTCGATTAAGTGCCTCGTGAGTGGGACAGACAGTGAGTTCTTTTAATCTACTCCCACCCAGGGTGTACGAGCAGGGAGTATCTTCCTTTATTAACACAGAAAGTAATGGGCTGAGAGTTCACTCAGGCACTTTGGAGGGGCCAGATTAAGCAGTCCTGGTGTGGTTCCCCCGGGGTGGGGTGGGTGCAAAGGGTTTTGCCACTCTAGGCTGGCCCTAGGAGTACTTTTCTCCCAACGAAGCTCTGGCCAGGGATGGGCTCCACGTCTCCTTGCTGGTGTCCCTTAGCAGGGTTGAGATAGGATCCACTCGCCTGAACATCAAGGGAAGACGACAGGGCGGTAAGCACAGAAGGAACGAGAGTGTGAACTCAGCCCAGGGACTCTGTCCCACCATTGCTGGCTCCCCCTCAAGTCTCTGTCCAAAGCTCATGCTAGAAGAGCTGGCTGCCGGCAGCCCCAAGGACTCCTCAACGGGGCTTTGATTCTCTGCTCGGTGGGGGTGCCATTTTGTCACTCTGTGCAGATGGTAAGTTTCTTGTTCCTTTAGCATAGAATCACATCTCTATTGAGTATAAATGCTTAAGAAAGTTTTGTAGAAGGACAGAGTAAGAAAGGAGAGAAGGAAGGAAGGAGCGAAGGATAAATAGAAAATTTTCCTTTTAACAAAATCCTTGAATGCATCTGTTCTAACCGATTGGTTGGGAGTGGCAGATGTGTTTGTCTGTAGAGCCTGACAGATAGATATGTAGATAGACAGGCAGATAGATAGATAGAAATAAAAATAGGTGGTCACTTCATGTTTGCCAAGCGAATGAATGAATTAATGAGTAGCATGGAGATTCGTGATTTGCCTAATGAAAGGGAGACTTCCTTGTGGAACAGTGTTGGTCACTTTGTTGCCAAGGTCAAGGGGGCCATGCAGACTCAGGCTTTGGTTTGAGGGCCCAAGGAAATATACAAGCCCACGATGAAACGGTCACCTTAGAAGGCACCAAATCCAGTCAGTGTGACTTGTGGGTCTCAGCCTGCCCCAGACCGTCTCTCGCAGTCACGCGGTTAAATTGCCAGGGAAAGCGCTCTTGTCTGAATATAGCCCATGAGCCTCTCCTTAACCTTCAAACCAGGAGCATGAAGGGTCTCACATGAGCTAGCAGCCGTGATGTAAGGATAAACAGAGAGGGGGAGACAAAAGGAGGGTGTATCTAAGCGCTGAGGGAAACAGAATGATGAACCCAGGCACAAGCAGGAATTTTTAAAAAAACTTTCCGGATTCAAAATTGTTCTTTCAATTAAACTCTGTTCTTTCAATCAAACTCTCTCTCCTCTAAGCGGCGGATCCTCTGCCTCCTGCAGTTTCCCTTGCAGGAAATCAGGACCTTCTTCTGACTTCCTTCCACCTCCCGGTTCTTGATCCACAGGGTGGAGGTTGGAGAAACGGCCTGGAAACAGCAGAGGAGGCCAGCAGCTCTGCAGGGCGAGGCCCGACATCTCGCCGCATTAACCCCGCGAACTCAGGCCAGGCGACGAGGCTGAGCCATTAATGCCTAATGATGTCGCCTTGTCTTCCAATAACAAACCATCTCACCGGTCGGTTTTATAGGGGACCAGCTGTTGTTAATTGGGGAAGACGAGCATGAAATGGCCGCTTTCACACCTGACGGAGAGAGAGCAACAGCATCAAGGGGCAAATGGAACCCGCCTGCTGCAGGCAGGGGGTTCCTCAGCTCTGCCTGGGCCAAGGAGAGGCCCAGAGACAGCAGTGGGCTGCCATTCCTGTGGCATCCTCAGCGGGCACAACACTTACTAATAAAAGAGGGTGGGGTTCGTCGAACATTCGGCCCCTCCTCCCGCAGCCCAAGAGCGTCTCCTCTTGCTTTTGCGCACGTCTCTAGCCAGCTGGGGGGTAGCCCAAAGCCAGGGCCCCATGTTGCACAGCCAGAGCCTCGCCCAGCATCTGGCATGTTCTAGCTCTGTAGAGGAGGCACGGCTGGGTTCTCGAGCACTGATCCTGGCCTCTGCTCCCTGGCCACAGGTGACCGGACCGGGGATCAGGGGCGCCAGCAAGACGTGACTCCAGGGCCTGGCTCGCACACACAGAGCTGGCTCGAATGCATTCTCTCCTTTGCCATTGCATCAAAGAGACACAGACAGAGGTGGCCACTCAGCAGCGGGTCCGAAGCAAAAAGTACCGGGGGATGTGCTGTGATGGAGAGGGTCGGGCTACCCCTTTGGCCCAGGAGTGAGCCGGCATGAAGAGGAAAGTGATTCACGGGACGGGAGACTGGTGCAGGAGGAGCGTGGAGCCCCCACCACGTGCACTTTAACCTCCTAGTCGCTGCGCATCTCCCGAGACCTGCGCTTGGAAGATGTTATATCATCCCCGTTTCGCAGATGGGGAGACTGAATCTCCATGATGTCAAGCAACCTGATCATCTTTATGGAATGGCAGAGCAGGGACTGGAACCAAATCTGGGATCTCCTTCTGGTGCTCTTTTAATGGCCCCGCGCGGTTGCTGTCGGCATTTGCGGGCCCCTGCGGGTCCTTCCGCGGGCTGGCCGAGGTAGAAAGCTCTGCTCTGGGAGCTCACGCAGGCTGCCTCGACTCCTGCAGACTGAGAAAAGCACAGGACCCTCTCTCTGCCTACATTTGCCTTTATTTTCAGCGTTGCTGCAAAAGATGGGAAAGCAGAGCATTAAAACATGTACTGTAAATAAACCAAATTAAAGTAAAATTGACTCATTTAGCAACCAGCCTCCGATCTTGCATTAGACGCAATTGAAGAGATTTCACAGATTTTAGTAACCAGATAAGATTATTATATAAACAGACTTCTGCATTGAATGATGAGCCATATCTTGAGGAGAATATTTGAAATCAATAGTAATACAGACTGAGAATTAAGTAATGTGGCTAAGCACCTTTGAATGATGCCATTTTTAAGAGCTGATTAGAAATAAATATGCCAATTGCAGCAAGAGCCAAGAGCTGGAATAAAGTGATGATTAATCAGTTTGGGCCCAAGACCCACGGAAGCCATCTTGGTATTGCCAGCCCGGGGCTCGCTGGACAGAGCCTGGAAAGCTCGGGGGCCTGATGGTGGCCCATCAGAGTCCTTATGCAGAGACGCGGCCCTGCCCACCAAGGGGCTGGCCACGGCGGCGTGGGGAGGAGGTGCCCAAGCCTGGAGGATTAACTATAAGCTGCTTGAACTGCTCACGCAGGGCCAGCCAGAGCGCAGGGAGGAGATTACAGCTGGGGACACTGACAACCTGGGGATTGCGTTTGGAATGCCCAATTACCATTCAACTGGGAAATGATTGGTCTTTTGGCTGCCCTGTAATCATCTCTCACCTGGACAATTGCACCGGCTTCCCGACGGGTCCCCACGTGAGCTGGCGGATGCGTTCCATACCCGGTCACCATAGTGATTTTTCCAAAGCACTGCTCAGATCCTGTCACTCACTTTGAAAAACGCTGCTGCCTTCCTTTTGCCGTTGGGCCAGGTCCAGGTATCTTAGCTTAGAATTCAAGGCCCTTCATGGCCCGGCTGTCCCTACTTGTCTCATTTCTTCCTAGTCCCCATTCCTGCCTTATGATGGTTCCGGATGGAAGGCTTTAGGAGTGCCAGGTAACACCCTGTTCTTTGTGGTAGCATCTCTGCTTCTGCTGGGCCCTCCCCGCCTGCCCTGTCTGCTGAAACCCACCTTTCCCCACCTAGTTCAAAGTCCACCTTGACTGTTCCCTCCTCCAACCCACACAGAACCAGCTGCTGTCTCTCGGTTCTTACCCTACCTGAACAAGGCTTTTCCTGTTTCACATCCATGTCGTTCACTATTTCTTTTGTATCCAGGGAGACTTACGAGCACCTCTGCAGTGCTATGCACTGTGGTTGTCCCTGAAGACACGGTGAGAGAACCCAGAAGTGGTCCCTGCCCTCCTGGAGTTCAGGTTCACACCAAGCGTTTAATACTCTATGCAGCTGTCCCTGCTCTAGTAGGCAAGACATGCTTCTTTCATTCAGCTGGCACAAGGCAGGTGCCCAATGGCGGTTGAATGAGCGAATGAGGGACCAAACAAAGGACTGAGTGACAGAGATGGATCAGGGAGGGGAGGTTGCAAGGAAGCAAATTTTTGCTTGGCAGAAGAAACCGGGTTCTGTTGGCTGCCCAGCACTACCTAAGCTGCCTTCCGCAAGGCTGAGCTCCCAGGAACTAGAGGCATCCATGCAGAGGGAGACCATCTGTCAAGGAGGTTCCAGAAAAGACTCAGAATTGGCAGTGAGACAAAAGTTGCAGTGCTGTGGGCTCTAGGCCCAGCCCCACCACCGGCTCACTATTTGACCCGAGGTAGAGCCCATCCTCTCTTTGGGCCTCAGTTTCTCCATCTGTAAAATGAAGACTTTGGTTGGGGCGCCTGGGTGGCGCAGTCGGTTAAGCGTCCGACTTCAGCCAGGTCACGATCTCGCGGTCCGTGAGTTCGAGCCCCGCGTCAGGCTCCGGGCTGATGGCTCGGAGCCTGGAGCCTGTTTCCGATTCTGTGTCTCCCTCTCTCTCTGCCCCTCCCCCGTTCATGCTCTGTCTCTCTCTGTCCCAAAAATAAATAAACATTGAAAAAAAAAAATTTAATAAAAAAAAATAAAAAAAAAAAATGAAGACTTTGGACTACAGGTGGTCAGTCATGAGCCCTTGGCTACCACGAAGAAAGCAGAGGATACTTCTTGAATGTTGGTGAAATCCAACCAACATCAATGGTCGACTATGAATAGTGTTAGGGTGAGGATATATCCTGTGTTGGGTGCAGAGAAAAATATAACAGGCGTGGGATGATGGGGGAAAAATTACATACAAGGTTTTGTAACAAGAGTATGGTAAGTGTGAGAGACCATCCCGTGAGCCGTAAGTGTAGGCTGGGAAGGCTTCCTGGAGGAGGTACAACATTGACCTAAAGGGTGAGTAGGACTTAAACCTTTGAGGAAAGGAGTGAATTCTGATCCATGTGAGAGGAGACCTGAATCACCAGGGCCACGTGCCAAAGACCACCCCATGGATGCATTCCCATGCCACGCCTTCATCCCTAACCAGGAACGTGGCCAGGGACAGGCCCTATACAGAAGGCTGAACCTCTTGCTCAAAGGGGGCAGATGCGGGTTTCTCTTTTCTGTGTTTTGATCCTTGTTTCTGCCTTCAGTAGGCCTGCATCCTCTGGCCCCACGAGGCCCTGAATGTTGGGGTGCAGGGGGCTGAAGCTGAGATCCCCCAGAAGGACCCGACTCTGGTCCGCATGGCTCTGCAGGCTGCCCAGGATACAGGGGCCCTGAATTAAGGAAGCTCTCTAGAAGAGGGCTGCCATACTTGGGTTAGCCAAGAACGGGCAGAGAACCCCATTCCCTAGGTCATCTGCCGAGATCTGGGCTTTTCAGGGGGAGCTTGGGGCGAGAGCGGGGGGAACGGCTGCTTTGCCTGAGCCGCTCGTCTCTGTGAGGCCATCTGTGTGCCCGCCTGCTCCTTGCTCTTCTGCCTGGCCATCCATCTCCAGCGTTCACAGCTCTGTGAGCTCAGGGCTCTGCTGGGACTCTGGGTGATGGGACCCATGCGGGGGCAGCTGCTGAGCTGCTGGTGTGGTCAGAAGAGGAGACGAGGGGCCGTGGTGTAGGGTTCTCTGTTCCCCCCCCCCGGTAACTCACCTCCCCCTCCGCTTCCTTCCTTTTTGGGACAACACCCGAGGCCACCAGAAGCTCTCCTATAGATCACTACAAGCATGTAATAGATGGGGAAGCTGGGGCTGAGAGAAGGCAGGAGGCTTGCCCAAGATCCCAGGATGAATTAGCCAAAGAGCAGAGACTAGAGTCTCTAGATGCCCTGTCCTGTTTGCTCCCTGCCGCAGCCCGGTATCCTGGTCGCGGTGTTCACCCATGGGACCTTTCTCCCCCTGCACGGGGAAGGGCCCTGGGGTCAGTGCCCGTACTCTTCACGGTGCCCACAGAGTCCCACGGAAGTCAGGCCTTTCTCCTTCCTTCCTCTGCCTCTGCCCTCCCTGCCCTGCCAGCTCCATGTGCCCTGGGCCCTCCGAGGTTCTGCTGTCCGGCCTGGCCCGGCTCTCCGCGTAGCTCATATTCAGCACCGTAACCCCCCGCAGCTCTTGACGAGTGTTGTGTTGTCACTGAGTCATAAATGTGGTTACACGCTTCTATCTGGTCCTTTCTCTTTGGGCTGAGCCAAACAAGAAACAGCCCCACCCAAGTGTTCCAGTTAAACACACATGCTCACTCCCTGCTTCCTGCCACCACCTGTTGGCACGGAGGGCGCAGAAGAGGGTCGGGGCACGGCCCCGGCCTCACCCACCTTGCTGGAGCCTGCGTAGGCAGCCAAGGGGGATGCCTGCCCTCCGCTAGAATTGGAGGCTCGCAGCCTCCCGTGCAGGGAGAGCCTTGCTCCATCCGAGGCCCAGTAGCAGGGTGGCTGACGGACCCCCCGGGAGCCCAGGATAGGAGATGGGCGGTTCCCCTTTTCCTGAGCTAACCGTCATTCGCCACATAGACCCAGTTACTTCTCTCTCTTCTTCAGGGAGAATCACGCTCATTCAAGCTCAAGGCCCATTATCGTAACAAACAGTTTTGAGAGTGATAGGCCTAGAAAGCTCCACTAATTATACTGACCATGGGTACCCATCTGATGGGACCCCTGTTATAGGACACCTTGAGCTTGGAATCTCTAGCCCAATAAGGTGAGACCCGGGCTGGGCTCTTACCCCACTGTCCACCACCCAAAGTTCAACTTGTACACAATGGCTTGGCTCGGATGTCCCGGAGAGTGAAGAGGGTGATTGAAAAGGTCCTACTGAACAGGTGGGCCTGGGAGCCATCCTCGGTGTCTCCTTTTTGCTGGTCCTGGATACAGACCTGCCTGGGTACAGGTCTGCCTGGGGACAGACCTCTTCCCTTTTCTCTGTGCTCTCCTACGAGAACGCAGCCCGGTGGTTCTCAAAGCTGGGGAACCTTGGTCACCGGGGGATTCCTTTTCTGTTTTTGGGTTTTTTTTAATTCTCCCGTGTCAGAGCATGATGGTGGACTTTTCCAGCTCTGAACTTTCGAGTTTGAAGGGAGATATTTCTCCCGGGGATCCGAGGGAAGGGGGATATGGAGCCTGCGAAGCCGAACAGAGGAGCCTCAGTCCGGAAGGGCAGCCAGGGGTGCTGTGCCCAGGGCCGTCGGCTCACCCCGCACACAGACGCTAGGCCACGCGCACAGGCCTCGTGGGACGGCGTGTTTATTTTGAGGTTGAGAAAGTGTCGGTGTTTCGTATCTGCTTGGACACAGATGGGACAAGGATAGTGGCTGTGGGATGGGGCCAATGGCGGGGGCACTGAACTACCTCAGAAGAAGCCAGAGACCAAGCGGGGGGCTCTGACAGCCTCCCTGTGGCGTCCTGTTGCCCTGCCGATGCTACACAGACAACAGTGGGAGGGCTGCCCAGACGGCAGACATTCTACTCAGGGCTTTCACGTGGGGCTCCTTTCTTCCAATTACTATTATTTTTTATTCAACAAACTACTGTGACAGTTGACTTTGCTTTAGGCCATGTGCTTGGCACCCACAGCGGGGAGATGAATCGGACACGGGGCTACACATGGGTCCTGAAAGAGCTGTGGCCCTGGTGAAGAACTTTCCAGAACGAAAGCGCAATGGAGGGAGGCAGAAATGGCAGCGGGACCTTGTGGGAACCCAAACGGGGGCCCATCTGGGGTGGCAGAGTCAGAAAAGGGTTTCAGGCAAGGTGTGCCCCAGGACCGTGGTGTCTCCCAGCAGACCGGTGAAGTAAGTAGCTTAACACGCCCCGTGTTCCCAGCACTCGGTTCAATCAGAGGACCTTCCCGTCTATTTCCCAACAGGAGTCTCACGATAACTGTGGTTTCTGACCTTATTCCCCAACACTGTCATCTTCCCCAGCTGTATAAACATCTGGGCGAAGTGACTGGGTATAAGTAATTATTCTGGGAACTTCTCCGCGGCCGCACAGGGGCATGTGTGTACATTTGAGTGACGTCTCACCTCCAGCGAGAGCGCGGCCCAGCCAGGGGCTCCGGGAAGCACTCCTGCGGCCCCACTGCTCAGTACGGGCATCAGCCGCACAAACAAAGTCACAGGAAGCGATCCCTCCAGGCCTGTGGCACAACTGCAAATAACCTCACGCGGGCCCTGACGGGGAGGGGACTGGCATAGCAGGAAAGAAGCCTGCTCCGAAGAGAGGGGGTTCCTCCCTTTGAAAAGCCTCTGTCATCTCCCACTTGTTGTCCCAAAGCACGCCTCCCGTCTGGGGCTGCAGATTGGAGGAGAGGAGGGCCGGCCAGGCCCGAGACAGCAGTGGGGGGCTCCTGGGGTCGTGGACTTGGGTGTGTTTGAACCCTCAGTGGGGCTCCTCTCCACTGGTCCACACTTCCCGACGGTCACTTCCTGTAGGTGGTCAGAAGAACTAGGGTGTGGCGGGGAGGCTGGCGGCGCAGCTCTAGGGGGCACTCTCTCGCGCGGTCGTGCGTGCGGGGTGGGGGCCTCCCGGAATGCGGTGCCTGTCAGGGGAGCTTCACGAGCTCTCCAGACTTTCCCAGGGATGTGGAAAGGGATTGGATGTGACCATGACATGGAGAATACAAGACAAGGTGTCTGCACCTTTTCTCCACCGGATGAAACCAGCAGGGGTCCCCAGGGGTCCCAAGAAGTCCACCGTCTTTCCCTTCGGACCCCCTTCCGCACGTCAGACCCTCCTGCTATGTAAGCAAAGGACGAGTGGATGTAGGTTCAGCTCGTCGCCTTCATTAGTTTCTTGTTGCCTCTGCAGTGGACTGTCCCTTGCCAGCTGGCCTTTGGGGAAGACCGCGCCTGCTGGCCGCCCCTCCCCTGCCCCACCGTCTCCTGGCTTCCTGGGTGAAGCAAGGCCTTCCCCTCCAGCTCCTCTCGCTGCTTCTAGGCCTGATCTTTGAAACCGGCCCCCCGTCGGGGAGGAGAACTAAGGGCCCCTGTGGTATTCATGCAGGTGCCATGACTCCCTTCTGGAGTTGCTGACGATGTCCCAATGATCATGGTGGCCGTAATGATAAGGGCCACCTGGTGGCCCTTCGTGGACAGCGTTCCGACCCTACAGGCAGCAAGACACTCAGGCTTGGCACGACAGTCCGAGGCACAAACCTCTTCCTTCTGGGAATGAGCCGCGCGCATTGCTTGGATGACATTTTTGGTTCTTCCTAATTCCAGAGGACAGCTGTGGCATCCTGGTGAATGAAAAAGGCAAGTCGTGGGGCGTCTGGGTGGCTCAGTCGGTTAAGCGTTTGATTCTCGATTTTGGCTCAGATCATGATCTCACGGTTTGTGAGATCAAGCCCCACGTCGGGCTCCATGCTGACCTCGTGGAGCCGGCTTGGGATTCTCTCTCCCCACCTCTCTCTGCACCTCCGTGGCTCATGTGTGCTCTTTCCCTCTCTCTCTCAAAAGAAATAAATAAACATTTTATTTTTTAAAAAGCAAGTTGCAGGGGTGCCTGGGTGGCTCAGTTGGTTAAGCGTCTGACTTCGGCTTAGGTCATGATGTCACCGTTCGTGGGTTCGAGCCCGTGTCAGGTTCTGTGCTGACAGCTCAGGGACTGGAGCCTCCTCCTGATTCTGGGTCTCCCTCTCTCTCTGCCCTTCCCCCACTTGCAGTCTGCCTCTCTCTCTCTCTCAAAAATAAATAAGCATTAAAAATTTTTTAAAAAGCAAGCTGCAGAATAGTATGCAAAACAGAATGCAGCAGTGTTGAATACACACGCAATAATAGCATTTTATTTTCCTGGATACATATTTACATGTGTAAATACAGAGGGAAATGTCTCGAAAAATAACTATACTCCATGACCTCTCATGGGAGGTCATTGGACAGGAGAGGTGATGATCACATGGAATTTGAGTCTTACCTGTAGTATTTTAATTTTCTACAGGGCACAAATGAGTATCCTTATATCCTTTGTGTAATTAAAATTAACTTATGAATGAGAGGAAATGGTAAAGAAAAATGAAATGGGCACGGTAACAATATGGGGGACTTAGAGTCTGAGAGCAAAGCTTCTCTCTGCTGGTTTGTGAGCAGGTTGTTTCCCCTGAAGTGCTGGGGAAATTCAGTGGTAGTTTGGGGAGTAATTCTCAGAAGGGCTCGGGTCCCTAGCACGAGGACCAGAGGATTTTATTTTTTATTTTTTTTTTAATGTTTATTTTTGAGAGAGAGAGAGACAGAGACAGAGCACGCTCAGGGGAGGGGCAGAGAGAGGGAGACACAGAATCTGAAGCAGGCTCCAGGCTCCGAGCTGTCAGCACAGAGCCCGACGCGGGGCTCGAACCCACGAACCGCGAGATCACGACCTGAGCTGAAGTCGGACGCTCAACCGACTGAGCCACTCAGGCACACCTGGAGGAATTTTTTTTTAAAGTACGTATTTGTTTTCTCCTGCCAAAGTAATATATATATTCACTGTAGACAATTGGCAAACTATAGAAAAGTATCGAAAGGAAAATGAAAATCCCTTGTAATCCACCCACAGAGCCATAATCACCGTTAACATTTCAACACAGGGGCTAAGGTGGATTTAGACATGCCCGGCGTCACACCCCACCTCTGCCGCTCACCCACTCCGCGTACAACTTAGTTCTCGAGCTGTGGAAGGGGAAGATGATACCCTCGTCACAGGGCGAGGACTAATTCACCGCGAGTGCTCCGCGGCACATTCTAGGGAACACTCAGTGAATACAAGAGCTCACGACGTGGTGGTCGGCAGCATATGCCTGTATATTTTATCCACCAAACTGGGACCATCCACTGTATGCCGTGTTGCCCTTTCCCTTTTATTTGGCAGTTTGACGTGTGCGATTTTAACGTGGGCGTTCTGGAGTCCTCTGGGATGGGGCCGGTGCTGCGCCAGGCAGACCTGTGGGGCTGGCAGGAAGAGCAAGCTCTGTGTCCAGCCCTGCCCTTGCTCTGAAGCCTTCTATGGCTCCCTGCCACCCCTTGTGTAAATCTAATCCCTCACGTGGCGTCTGACTCCTCAGAGTCTGGGCCCGTTCTTTCCTGTCTGTTCAGCCAGCTCTACTCTGTATCCTCGGAGCCCTTGAATCATCCTGACACCCCCAGCATCCACCCCATACCTGTAATGTCTACCTTACTCCTGGCACTCGTCCAGAGGTAGTCTCCGCATCAAGGCCCGTGTCCTCACTGTTCTGGTCCCTGTGATCCCTGCACTCTCTTGCCAGTTCAGCCCGTCTCCCTCACTCACTGTCTGTGTTCATCTTTCTCTCCCCAACGACTTTGAATGCCCCCAGTGATTGGGGGTCTTTTAATAGGCCACTTTTTTACCTCCTGAAAATCACTAGTGTGGTGCCGAGCACATGAGAGATACCCACATACATACCGGCAGGTGTTTTTGCACCAGCTAATGAGTGACCAGGTGGTTTTTTTGTTTGTTTGTTGGTTTTCCCAGCCTCAGGAATGTCTCCTGGCTGGGTCAGCTGTCAGCGAATAAACACAGAAACCTTGTCCCAGGGTGTGCGTGTCTGTTGTTTTGTCTTTCCAGCATCCATCCCTCCTTCTTTTCGAAACATTTTCCCGTTCTCTGTCCATGTATTTGAAAGTGGGGTCAACCCTGGGCTAGCGGTGGGCCCCCCACTCCTGGTCCCATGACTGGTTCAGGATGGACGCAGAGCCTAAGCCCTCCGGTGAAATGCAATCCTGGAAATTTCGCTAGAAAAAAAGGAGAGAAATGAAGCCCGTCTTCTGCAGGTCTTTTGTTTTTAGGAGGTGGGAGATTCTGGAACTGCTGAGAGCCACCCCTTGGAGAAATCCTGCCTGAGGGCAGAGCCAGTACTGAGGAAAACAGTCAAGGCCTGGAGGGAGTGCTGAATGTGTTAGTATCCTATGGTGATTTTCAAACCCTGGGCCCAGCCACGCCTGCAACCAAACACTGTCCCTGTGCTTTGTGGTTATATCAGTCAAATGTATCTCCTTAAACCAGTTTGGCTTAGGTTTTCTGTCACTTATGACTCAAAGACTGTAAACTCAAACCCTCGGTCTCTTGTAAAACGTCTCCTATCCAAGCTTCTTTTTTTTTTTTTTTTTTTTAATTTTTTTTTTCAACGTTTATTTATTTTTGGGACAGAGAGAGACAGAGCATGAACGGGGGAGGGGCAGAGAGAGAGGGAGACACAGAATCGGAAACAGGCTCCAGGCTCCGAGCCATCAGCCCAGAGCCCGACGCGGGGCTGGAACTCACGGACGGAGAGATCGTGACCTGGCTGAAGTCGGACACTTAACCGACTGCGCCACCCAGGCGCCCCCCAAGCTTCTTTTATGTTAATTTTTTTATACATGTATTTATTTTTTCGAGAGACAGAGAGAGCACAAGCAGGAATCGGGCAGAGAGACAGGGAGACGCAGAATCTGAAACAGGCTCCAGGCTCTGAGCTGTCAGCACAGAGCCCGATGCGGGGCTCGAACTCATGAACTGTGAGGTCATGACCCGAGCCTAGGTCGGACGCTTAACCGACTGAGCCGCCCAGGCGCCCCTCCAAGCTCCCTTTTAGTAGAAACAGAGCATGTAGAAGCTATAAGGGACCCTGAAGCCCAAGTCCACCTTCCTGGTTCTTACCTGTGCTGCAGGATTACAATTTAGACATGAGGAAGCTGACAGGAAGCCCCGCAGTTCTCGAAAGACGACACAGGGAACTGTGGACGGAGCTGGGCCCCGTGTATCCTAGGGCAGAGCTGTGCTCCTCTCTCGAGCCCCCTGAGAGGATGCTGTGTGCACACCCACGCTCCATCAGGACTGCAGAGCTCGGGAAAACATGATGGTTACTGGCATTGCGAGAGCTTCCGGGGGCAGCCACGGGGAATTTGAAGTTAGCAGCACACACAGCCTGCTTCCTATGTAGCTTCTAAGAAGCTCAGGGAAGCAACAATTTTATTGCTCATTTGATTGCTTCAGAGATGTCAGAAGATCTGCTCCCAAGCACCGGGCACAGGGAAACTGGCAGAAGGTTCTCAGCGCCAGGAACACCCGACAGCACCTGCTTCGGCTCCACAGGCTTTCCTGCTGAACAGGTAGCCCCAAAGCATCGCTGTCACGGACCCCCATGTGCACCTTTCCCAGCGGGGAGTGGTTACCTTAGGAGTGCAAATCACCACCCCACCGTTTCCTAACTTCCCAGGGCGCCACCCGTGAAGCTCGTTCTTGCTGAGCTTGGGTGCAACTTCAGTCCCTTTCTCAAGGCAGTTCTAGCCAGCCACTACCAAAGCTTTAAGGGTTTGAAGCAAGGCCAAACAGTTTTACCGGCTAGTAGTGTCGTCGATCAACATGCTAGCAAGTCCGATATTGGAACCGGGCAGAGTTAAACCGGTGGGCATTTAGTGAGCCACTAAGTTGCATAGACTATGAAATGGAGGCTGGGTCAGGGGACGTGATCAGCCAAAGGTCATTCAGAGAATTAGTGGCAGATACGCGTCTAGAACTTGGGTCAGTACAATGTACTCTCCACTCCCCTGCAGCGTCTCAGATTTCACCTCCAGCTCTGGCCCAACAGCTAAACAGATTCTTCCTCTGGAGCCAGTACGTATTTAGCCACTGAAATGAAGCAGCCACATTCTCTTCGTATAAAGGATCGTGATTGCTACATTAGTGCTAGGTAGCAAACTACCCCGGAGCTCAAGGACTTACAGCAGAAAGGATTTGTTCTCGGGCTCCAGGGTCTGCAGATGAACGGAGAATTGGCTGGTCTAGGCCGACCCTGGCTGCACGGGCCTACTTTGGTCCTCCGCTGGTCCAGACTGAGGGTCAGGCTCTCAATGGCCCCAACACATATTCAAACTCGAGCTCAGGCTGAGGGGATAGCAGCTACTTTCTTTGGAAAATTCTTCTCATAGAATCACAGAAGCACAAGAGTGGAACTGTGATGCCTTTGGAAGCCTCGGTTCAGAACTAATGTATTGTAACTTCTGCATACATTCCACTGGCCAAAGAAAGTCACCCGACCATCAGTGCATCAGGGACATATACCACGTCTAGTAGCATCTTTAGCATCAACTGCTAAGATATCTCGGCCATGGCCACAGATGTGTAATCCTAATGCGGGGAGGCTATAAAGAATTGAGAGAATGACCCAATCTACCATGTGAGGCTTTAGCTTCCCCACTCTCCCTGTCTCTCAGCCGATACGCCACCACCATTCCTACATCTTTGCCTCCACCCCCGCCTCCATCGGAAATGCACAAAATGGCTTCCTGTTAAATTAATGGTTCCCAGTTAAACTCTTGCATACAGGCACTCAGCTCTCCTAAAACAGAACCGATCAAAGGGAACCTCACTGCTTTCACTTTCTCCTAGCTCCAGTCCATTCTTATAAGAGAGCCAGATGGATCTTTTAGAGGCCCAGACTTTTATCAGTCTGTATCCAACATGGAAGCCTTTGATGGCTTCCATCATTTACAACATTGAATTCTAACTCCTCAGCCTGACATTTCAGCCTCCAAACATCATGCTACTTAATCCAGCTCTTACTTACTGTCTTGGCTTAACTAAACCAAGTGCCTTTTATTCCCTGCAGTAATCAGTCCCTGTGACCCACCCCCTAACATGTCATGCCCTTCTCCCTAGCCCTTTCCACTGGGTTGACCTCCACATATTTTGTATCAGAGTTCAACCGGAGAAACACAACTGGTGGCTTATGGAATTGTCAGGGTTGTGCGGGTTGTGAGGGTTGGCTAGACAAGTCAAAAATCTGTAGGGAAGGCTGTCAGGAGGAACAGGCTACAATTTGCAGGCACAAGCTGGAGCTGTAGACCACAAGTAGAATTTCGTCTTATTCTAGGAAGCCTCAGCTCTGTCCTTAAAGCCTTTCAACTGATTGAATCAGGCCCATCCAGACTATCTAGGATAATCTCCCTCAATTAAAGTCAACTCAGTAGGGACCTTAATCACATCTATAAAATACCTTCATGACAACACCTAGATTAATGCTTGATTGAATAATTAGGGGCTGTAAGCTAGCCAAGTTGACACATAAATCTGACCATCACAGTCCACCCCTTGTCAACTTGGCACCAATATATATTCCCTGAAACCATACGTAATTGTCAAGTAAAGATAATCACAAAGCCATACTTCCACCGACAACGATGCACCTGTCTTGCACACACCAGAAACGTGTTAACCCTTTCCATACAAGAAGATACAACGTATTTTGGTGATATTCACTCTTCTCTTTTGATATCTGGCAACTTAAATACTGTGATATATACTGAACTATTACAAATACATCTTATATTAGATGATGAGGGCATAGGAGATAAAAGAAAACAAAATATTTGGCATACATATATGTACATACACACGCACACACACATTCATAACAAAATAAGGAAGAAACACAACACTCACAGTCTCCATTCTTGCCACCGGTTATGTGGTCATGGCTGATATTTATAACTAATTTTTTTCCATTATCACCCCACCTTCCCTTATCCCTAACAAGTGCCTCAGCTGATCATGGCTCTTGCCTGGTGGAGTGGCTCAAATCTTCATTCCTCAAGGATCTAGGCCGTTAGCAGCTCTGCTTGAATTGGATGTTGTGGTTTTCCATTGATATTGATCACAGAGCCTGGCAGTACTAAGGGATGCCCTGTATTTTAGAGCTACTTCCCTTTACCTCAATTGTTTTGTAGCAACTCCGTCTCTCCTTGGTAGTCAGGACGCATCACCCCACCCAGCACGGTAGCTTCTTTGCCTGTTGATTCAGAGGCACGAGAAGCCCCAAATGGACGGGATGGCAATCTTTAACTTCTAGTTCAATGGAATCATCGTCGTGTCTCCTGGTGGAAGCATTCCTCCTTTGGAACCAAGACCTCTAAGCCAACAGCGCATAAAGTCACGAGACAAGGAAGCAAAAATTCTGCTAAAAACTCGCTAGGGGTACTAATGAGCGGGCCATTCCTTTTTCCCTTCCTTGATTCCTGGGCTTGTGAAGCCTGGCAAGGAGAGAGGTGGCACCACGTATTGGATGCTGATATACAGTAGATGCAGCACCACAGAGGACATCACCGCAGCCCTGCAAGGTTTTGTTTCTTAACCGTTCTGCCATTCTATCAAGCCAGCTGTTTCACGTAGATGAGGAACATGGCAAGACCAGTGAATTTCATGAGCACAGGCTCACTAGGGCACTTCACTTGGCTGTGAAGTAAGTCGATCAGAGGCAGACGTGTGGAGGGCCCTGCCGTGGATAAGGCATTCTGCATGGGAATCTTGGCAGGAATATTGTGTGCACGGAAGGCAAATCCATATCCAGAATAACTGACCGCCGTGGCTCCCAGTCCCACCTAGTCTTTAGCACCCGGTCCAGGTTACATCTGCTCCGGGAAGACTTTAAAAACCTCTCGGACTCATCTGACACTCGTTCCTTCCACCAACACTTATTTAGCACCCTCTGTATGCCAGACACTCTTCTAGGGACTGGGAAAGACAGCCCTGTTTTGACCGAACTCATGAAACACTGAAATAGAATCAGTGGGTCCATTTCCAGTGTCCTCACAGCCATGTGGCCACTGGTTTGCCGTCATTGCTGGCAGTTATCTCTGCCCTGTCAGACTGTGTGGGTCTCAAGGGCATTGTCCACATCTCTGCCCCCACCACAACTTACATAACACTGAGGACATGAGACATCTCATGCACTCAGCAATCTTTCCACTTGGGCAGACTCTGCCTCCTTTTCTCCAAGACCACATCGGCTCTTGCCAGTGTGCCCAGCTAAAGCCAGTGTGAACAAGGGCACAGAGAACTGTGTGCCCCCGCAGGCTACCCGCAAGCCATACCCTGCAGTCCCAGCTCCTACGAAAGCCTTCTGAAAGCCAGCCCTTGTTCCCGTTTCCCCCGTCAAGCCTCTTTTCCTGCCCTGAGCACCCAAATACTTTATGGAGTAATATTGGCAATGATCATCGGGTATTACACACCTGCCATGTGCCAGGCATTACAGACCTGTCATCTGACCGAAATCTTACAACGATCATAGGTGGGGGTTCTGAGCTGCATTTTATGTCTCATTTGCATCCACACTTGGTCCCTGCAGTGTCACCCCAGAAACTAGCAAGTCCCGCTGACCCTGGCCGTGTAGGGGAGAAGGAACACCACAGCAACAGCTAGATCTCAACTGGACGGGCTTGGGCAGGATTCTTCCCCTTTCTGGATCTTGGACTGCCAGTCTGTGAAGTGAGATATTTGGGCTAGATGATGCCTGGGACCCCTTCCTGTTGTAAGTTATAGATTTTTAGGCACAGCATAGAATCCGAAGGCTTGTATGTGCCCAGCAAGGCTTTGTATGGTCAGGAACTTTCGCATTCTACAGAGAGCTCCGATCTCCTCACGAACCTGCCTCGGGAACGACTTGGTTTGCTAGGAAACTTGTCACATGTTCACACAATGTTTGCACACCTACTTTGTGTGTGTCTGTCAAAACTGACATAGTGACCATTGTAGTGGGCTGCACTATTGGCCTGAGGCCTCGCCCCGCCCTGTACCCATGGACACTACATACTTCCTTACCTCTTCCCCCGTGTGACTTGCCTGGGGCAGTGGGATGAGGCAGGGGTGATGGAACCCGGACCGAGGACTCTGGAGGCCTTATAGTCTTCTGCTTGCATGTTTTTGCCCTCCTGCCATCACCGTGAGATGGAGAAGCCCAGGCTGGCTCCCTGGTCCGAGGAGGAGGAGAATCACGTGACACAGAGCTCCTCCCAACCAAGCCAGCCCGGCTCAGCTGCTCCCAGCCAACCTGCAGACGCAGGAGCCACATAAGTGCTCAGTTGTCTGCTGCTGCGACTTTCTGTTTGTCACTTTACATTTTTGTGACAGTAGGTAACTGATAGAGACTCAGAGACGTATGTACGACAGAGACCCTTGGGTCCGGATGGGATTCCCTGTGATGCTGGCAATATCTCCCCACTATCACCAATCCAACAGGTGACCTTGCTTTCTGGCTGCACTTCGCGCACCTCAGGGGATGGGGAGCTCACTGCTCCCTGAAGCAGCCCGTGTCACATTTAGAATGATGAAGGGGCTAACACGCGTCACACCCTCTCCTCTACCTTCCACCTGGCCCTCGGGCCGCCTGGGATGAATACAACCTCCTTTCCTCCCAACAGCTGTGCAGAGGTGTGAGAAGTACTCTCCTGTCCTCCCCTGTCTTTGCTTCTTTGGGTTAAAGGTCCCCCTTGTCTTACCCAGCCCTCTGCCTCCTGCAACTTTGCCAAACTGGGCCGGCTCTGTCCTTCTCCTGCTCCACACGCCCGGGGGGCAACACGGAGCTGACATGAGCTGATCAGAGCCGGAGCAGCGGCCGGCTGTCACCGTCCCCACTCCCAGCACCGCCAATGCCCCGGAGAAGCGGGAGCTCTTTTGGTAGCCGCAGAACATTGACACAGCCCGAGCTGACCCTAGACAAGTCCAAGCCGTTCTCACACACACGGTTTCGACACCAGGCCTCTCTGCCCTCCTGAAGCCTCAGATGGCCAGGTGTCCCAAAGCATTTGGAAGAAAGAAATCTACGCTCCTTCTAACCACTCTTGCTACTGGCATTCCCCGGAAGTTGCGGGGGGGGGGGGGTCCTGCGGCAGGCAGCAGTGACTCAGTGATTGGGAGTGACTTCTCAGAAGCCCCCAGTTTCTGAGAAGTGGGAACCAGGGCCAGGTTCTCTCGGGTCAGCCAGATACAATCTGTCTCAGAGCCCCTCCATGCCCGACCTGGCGGAGAAGAATCTTCTCAGGACCTGCTGGGCCCAGGGAATTAGGCTGGGATGAACCGGAACCAGTTTCAGGGGATTTTCTCAGCTCAATCCCTGCCATTCACAGCCCTGTCATCAATTATTTGGCCACTGGCCGGAGCGCGGGCAGCACCGTAAACATGTGCAGACACATGTACCCTGGGCGTACAGACACGGGGTCCCTGTGAGTGAGGCACAGACCATTTGGGTCGCGAGCCGAGCAGAGCCTTGCTTACAGAAGCCATCGTCGGTACCCTGAGCGAGTCAAAGGCCCGTGTCCTAGCGGGCTGGTGGAACGGGAACCCGGGTGACCGGCTGTGCCAGCCTTAGAAACACGTCTTAGGTGACTTCATGCCTCTTCTGCGATGGCTGCTTTGTTATCTATGATCCCGCTTGGGCAGGGAGGGGATGGGCACCCAGGCTATGTGTGCTTGGTTAGCTGTCACAGAATCCAGGGTTCGAAAGGATATAAAAGACCATCCTGTCCAACGCAGGCTGAATTTCTTTTCCATAGCCTCTCTTACATTCCTCTGCTCAAAGGAAGCTCATTACCTGTCCCAGACAGCTTACGATGATTCTGAAATCTGCCTCCCTGTGGCTTCCACCCACACGGAATCCCAGTTCTGCCTCTGCAACATGTAAACCAAATGCCTCCTCCATAACGAGCTCATTAGTGACAACACCAACCATGGTCCTCCTTTGCTCTTTTCTCAACCCAGATGTCTCCCATCCCTACAACTTGTCTGCATCGTTCTCGTGCAGTTGGGTTTCCTGGCCCCTCAAGACCCCGGACTCTTTTCTGTTTTGGGAGGAAATAACCTCCAACACACCGCCAAGTCCGGTGTGGCAGGTAGACCATTAGGCAAGGAGTTTGACCAGCTGGAATGGTACCCAGGGTCTCTCTTGCAACAACCTCTTGATCTTGTCTACTTAGCTGGAAAACGGGAGGATCTAGAAGATGCTATAAGATGCTATCAGAGGTATCAGTGCGTAACTCCAGTGTGATCACTGGCGCGTGGGTGGCCATAGGCCCCCACCATGACTGTGTATTGGTACCAATATTCTTTTTTTTTAATTTTTTTTAATGTTTATTTATTTTAGAGAGAGAGAGACAGAGTGCAAGCAGGGCGCGGGGCAGAGGGAGAGGGAGACACAGAATCCGAAGCAGGCTCCAGACTCGAGCTGTCAGCACAGAGCCCGATGCAGGGCTCGAACTCACGGACTGTGATATCATGACCTGAGCCGAAGTCGGACGCTTAACCAACGGAGCCCCCCAGGCGCCCCTTGATACTACCAGTATTCTATTCCTGATGTTGACAAAGAAGGGCTGTCCTTTTGAAACTGTTGTCACAATGTATCTACTCCTTCTAAAGTCAGCTATGATTCATCCTTGTAGATGCAACTGAGGGAGCCAAGACTCAGAGGAGGGGCCTTTACCTAGTGTGGTAGGCAGGGATCTCCGGAGAAACAGAACCAACGAGAGATTATCTATCTATCTATCTATCTATCTATCTGTCTAAGGAATTGTCTCATGTGATTGTGAGGGTTTGGGAAGTCCAAAATCTGACTGGGGAGGCCTGGGAACCCAGTAAAGAATTGTAGTTCACATCCAAAGGCAGTCTGTTGAAGCACCAGGAGAACTAATGCCACAGGTGAAGTCCAAAGGCGGTCTGCTGGCAGAATTCCTTCTTGCACGGAGGACTTAATTCTTTTATCCCATCCAGGCCTTCAACTGGTTGATTGAGGCCCACCCTCCTTACGCAGAGCAAGCTGCTTACTCAAGTCTGGCAATTTAAATGCACAACACATCCAAAAACACTGTCACAGAAGCTTCTAGAATGTCTGACCACACGTGGCTAGCCAAGTTGACATACTAAATTAACCATCACATCAGGCTAGCCTAAGGACAGGGTACACACAGAATGCAGGAACTTACTTGGAATGCAGTCATATTTGCTTGAAATGTTTTCTAAAGGACAGAAAAAAAAACCTTCCTCAAACCTCAGGGAGTTTCTCACACTTACATTATCTAAAGGTGACGCATGATGTTCACTATAGCATTGTCTATAATAAAAGTGCTTGCAAATATAGCACAGCTTCCCAGCCATCAAAACTGTCATTGTTATAAGAATACTTAGGTGGGAGGGAGACCATAATACAATATATATTTTTTAATTTTTTATAAATGTTTTAATATTTATTTTTGAGTGAGAGAGGGAGAGAGACAGAGCACAAGCAACGGAGGGGCAGAGAGAGAGAGAGGAGACGCAGAATCTGAAGCAGGGTCCAGACTCCGAGCTGTCAGCACAAAGCCCGACGGGGGGCTTGAACCCACAAACCACGAGATCATGACCTGAGCCGAAGTCCAATGCTTTAACCAACTGAGCCACCCAGGTGCCCCAATATAATCATGATATAGGGGCACGTGGATGGCTCAGTTGGTGAAGCCTTTGACTTTGCTCAGGTCATGATCTCACAGTTCGTGAGTTTGAGCCCCACGTGGGGCTCTGGGCTGACAGCTCAGATTCTGCGTCTCCCTCTCCTCTGCCCCCTCCCCCACTTGCTCTTTCTCTCTCTCTCTCAAAAATAAGTAAACAGTAAACAAATATTTTTAAATGAATGAATAAATAATCACGATATAGCGTGCATAATCCGGTAATGGTTTATGATAAAGATATAGATTATAGTCACTAAGATGTTAACAATATTTATCTCTAGGTGTCAGGATTATGGGTCAGTTTTCTTCTTTTCCTTTCCATGTGTTATATAACATCCCCATCAAGATCTTGGGCTACTTGCGGAAGAAAGTAATAAAGGCATAAAAGTTTTCAAGTAAACAAAAGGATTTTTTACATAGTCATTTCTGTCATCTGACAATGTAGAAATCTCCAAAATATATATAGCAGCACCTCATTTGTCTACGTCCCGGCTAAATTTAACTAAACTTTTACATGCCAGAGCCCGTGGGTTTTGTTGTTGACGTTGCTATTTTGGTTAAAAAGTACTTACAGTGTTTTTGATAAGATTTAAGAAAGCACTTCATAAAAACTATGAATCACCATGCACGTATCAGTTATTTCTAGCAGATATATTCCATCTTTAGACACTGGCCACAATTAATTCCTTCTCAGTCGTGTTTACAAATAATCATTACTTTTTCTAGTCTCAGCTGTCACTTCTGCTAAATCCTCAGTGCTCTTATCTTCTGGCTTTTTTTTTTCCTTCCACAATAATTATGTGTCCAAGGCCCCCTGAAGGAAGAACCATCTCCTGTGTTCTCTGGGGTGGCAGCATGGGCTTTACAACAGCTGTTTCTCACCTTCTGGTTAATAGGGCCTTACTGTGTGTCAGGGTTTCTTACCTCAGCCCATTTGAGGCTGAAAAACTCTTTATTTTTATGTTTCTTTCTTTTTGAGACAGAGAGACACAGAACTCGTGACGAGGGGAGGGGCAGAGAGAGGGAGGCACGGGATCTGAGAGCCTGATGAGGGGCTTCGGTTTTCACACCTGCTCGCTGGTTTCCTTTGCAAGCTCTCCTCCTTCCACGTAGAGTTCCTTCTGCATTCTGAGGCTGCCGTCACTGCTTGTGGCACGTCCCCCGGTTGGGCATCCCAGTAAGGAGAGAAGCAGCCCTAGGTCGCACTTGAGCGGGTCGTGGCAGTTGGCCGGGTGGGAAGGGCTCCTCCGCTTAGCAGCTGAGGGACATTCCCACTTATTAGCCCGGAGTCGAGCTCCATAGTCCTCCATTCTCTTATAGCCACCCCCCCACCAACTGCCCACCGGGGGTTCATCATTGCACTGTTTGCTTACCTCTGTGCTGTTTGCTCTAGCTGAAACGCACATTCGCCCCTCTCCTGGGTCAGCTCTACTCACCCTCAGTGCTCGCTGCAGAAGCTGTCTCACTGACGTCTGAGGGGGAAACCACCACATGCTGTCCTGGGCCCCTGTGCACTTGTTCATGCCTGTCTGGCAGGACTCAGCCCATGTGTTAGGGCCGGCCAAGGTGAAGGGCTGACCCCCCGCAGCCACCACCCAGCACGAAAGGGGTGAGCTGGGGCAAATTCATCTCTGTGTCCTGGCACTGAAAACGGTGGGGGGGGGGCAACAAGTCATAGAGGGAACTCTCCTTCCTCTGGGTAGTTCCGTTGGCCCAGGCTGGGACTTCAGAGCCAGCCCTGTTAGCAGGATCATTGATGCATTTAGTACTAATGCCTAGAGTCTCAAAATGAGCCAGGGCTGTAAGTTCCTCCCACTTCACTGCTCCTAACTGAGGCTTGACGACAAGGTACTCGAGGAAAAAAGTGAGAAATAGTTGTCAATAATACGACAGTCTCACATCTTCCCAGACATACTCGTTTTAATAGCAAAGTCAAGAAAACTTTCATCCAGTTTCACAAAAGGCCACATCTGTCCCTTGACTCAAGCTCTGTGAGTGGTACCTTTATTTTATGTGGAAACAAGTGGAGAGACTAGTTTTTGAGGAAAACAAAAGCGATTGAAAGGATGGTGGGTAGTAATCAAAGGCATCTGTCTATTTGCCTATCTATCTATCTTTCATCTATCTCTGCCTATCTGGCTTTTTGAGGTATAAATATGCAATAAACAATAAGCAATACACAAATACACAGACAATAATTATCATACACAACTGCGTATAAACAGTATAATAAACCGCACTTATTTATTTCCGGCTTTATCATGGAAATAATTGACACGTAACATTGGGTAAGTTTAAAGTGTACAGCATATTGATTTGATACATTTATACGCTGCAAAATGATGACCACGGTCCTCTCGGCTACCACCTCCGCCTGTCACATAGTTACCGTTCTTTTTTGCGGTGAGAAACTGCACATATTTAAAGTATCCATTGGATACGTTTGGACAAATACGTACACCTATAAAAACCATCAAGATCATGCGCATGTTCCAGTCATCCCTTCAAAGTTTCCTCTTGCTTCATTGCAGCCCCTCCCTGACCCTCTTGCCCCAGTCCTAAACAATCACTCATGTGTTTTCTGTGGCTATAGATCAGTTTGTATCTCCTAGGATTTTACATAAATTGAATCATAGAGTACACACTTTTGTCTGGCTTCTTTCACCTCTGCAAAAATTGTGTTACGATTTGTCCATGTTGTACTCTGTATCAAACATCCGTTCCTTTTATCGCTGTGTGTATTCCACTGCATGGGCATACCACAGTTTTTTATCCATTGATCTGTTAACCAACATCTGAGTTGTTTCTGGTGTTGGTCTACTGCAAAGCAAGCTGCCCTGAAGATTCATTCATAGGTCTTGGGTGTCTTTGGGTAAATACTGAGGATTGAATGGCTGGGGCATATGGTGGGTGCATGATTAACTTTTTAAGACACCTTCAAACTATTTCCAAAGTGGTTGTGCCATTTTACACGGCCACAGCAATGTGTATATTCTGGTTCCTTCTTATCATCAACACTTGGAATGATCAATCTTTTTAGTTTCAGCCACTTTAATAGAGAATGGTATCTCATTATGGTTTTAATGAGCACTTCCCCAATGTTAATGAGGAAGAGCACCTTTTCATGTGCTTATTTTCTCTCCATATATCTTCTTAACGTATTCAAATATTCTGCCTACTTATTTATTGGGTTACTTGGCTATTACTGATTTTTGAAATTATTTAAATATTCAGATACAAGACCTTTACATTCTGTTGGTCTGCGGCTTATTCCTTCACGTTCTTAACAGTACCTTTCAAAAAGCAGAACTTTTGACTTTTGATGAAGCCCCGTTCATCAGGTAATTTTGAGGATATCCAGCAACTCCCTAATGCGTGATCGGAAAATGATTTAAAACAAAGACAGCTGAGGGATTTACAGCATCCAATCTTTTAACATTTGTGCAGAACCTTCTATGTGCATGCGGCTGTTTGGCCCCATGCAAAAAAAGTAAAAGATATGATCCCTGGTTTCAGGGATCTCATAGCGTGGCAGCGGAGGGGAAACGAGTGCCTTATTATATTAGATATGTGTCGTCAGTGCTGGAAGAGAGGAGCACAGAGGTAACGGAGCTCAGAGAAGAAAAGGAAAGGAAAAGATCCAAGAGGGTGAAATGGGCATTTTGAGATAGGTCTACCCCTGAACTGCACAAAGAAAACCTTTTATGCTTTTGTTCTGAGAAGGCTGTCTTGACCGTTTATTTTCTCTTTGTATGCAGGATGAAATATTGGGCAATAGGCCTGACCTAAAACAGGGGAGATTTGTATCCAATGTGGAGGAGCGCCTGATGAGAAAGGATGTCAAGAAGGGGGAAAAAAGACCGAGAGAAGAAGAAAAAACGGGTCGTAGCCAAGAAATATCAAGGGAAGTCCTCTACTCATAAAATAGAAATTAATGGATTACAGAGCAAGGACATTAAGAAAGATCTTTGAGAGGTTGCAGGAAATGGGGGAATTAGGGCAAAGCTGAGCTGTCATGTGGAACATTTTACATAACAAACTGCTGGTTAAAGCTAATATAGCTTATATTATAAAGGGTAAGAGACAGCATGTGCCCAAGAGAGCTGAAATGAGAGAGGACCTATACTTGGGCTCCAAGCCATGACTCAGAGTCAGCTAACTTTGCTGAGTACCCTATGCTACCTTAGGCCAGGCCATCGTCGAGAGCTTTGGTCTCTCCGGCGGACTTGGCACGGAAGCCTCCTAGTCCATTATCGGTTGGGGGAGGGGGGGCAGCTGTGCAGTTTTTTTTTTTTTGTTTTGTTTTGTTTTGTTTTTCTACCGTAGCACCTCGGGGAGCTCTTTTCATGTTATATTTATTCCGGAAGTTTCTTCGTTTGAAAACATCGAGAATCAGGACCTACAAAATCTTTTCTTTGGCTGTGATGTAGACCAGAAGTGCAACGGAGGGCACACAGGTGCGCAGAGGGAGAAGTCGCTCTCAGAAATTTGGCAGAGTCGGCTGAAGCCGGAATAAACCTGGGCATGGCCATTCCAACACAGAGAACAGGAACCACAGGACAGCGAGGGTACGCAGACGATCCCATGGCCCCCTGAGGGCTTTTGTTTTTCCATCTCCACGGCGTGAACACCAAAGCTGAGTGGTGGCTCTGTGTTTTGCCGGTGTAATTGAGCATAAGGGACACATCCTTCATGTCAGGTCAGCGACTTGAATCATCGCAACTCTTTTGCTTGGGGTTAAACTGTAACTAAACAGCTGAAGTTGGCCATCTTATGACTGATACGTATAGGGTTTGTCATAAGATGGGCAACTCATCCTGCTTTGTGGGGAACCTCTCTGATTTTAGCACTGAAAGTCCCACATCTGGGCAAACTGGATGATGACTACACTAACTATTCACAAGCTTCATGTCCTTGGGCAACTTACCTGATTTCTTGATTCTCAGGTTCTCTAACTATAAAATGGGAATAATAATAATTCTGACCTTTCAGGATTGTAGGGAGCGTTGAATGGGAACATGTTCTGATACTTAGCAGAATGCTTGGCTCAGGCTATTATACCATTTATTGTGACTGTTATCAGAATTGTTAGACCTGATGTGACGTATCAGACCTGTACGACCATCCATTTACCCTGTGTTCTCCTGGATGGAAACTGCACTGCGGTCCGGGGATAAGTGAAAATGACTATTTTGTGACGGTTTTCTAACCTACTTCTCATGAATGGCAAGCCGCTACAATTATCGAGGAGTTTTTTCTTTTGGGACTTTATGCAGATCTCCAATTTCCCCTTCTTTCACCTTCTCTGTACACTAATCATGTTTTTTTCATTGACATGGGATCTGAAATCAGAATATCCTCGTGAACGGTCATGTGAAGGGATTGTCCGAGATGTTATCATAGTTCTGCTTTTAAAAGGCAATTTCAGGGGCGCCTGGGTGGCGCAGTCGGTTAAGCATCCGACTTCAGCCAGGTCACGATCTCGCGGTCCGTGAGTTCGAGCCCCGCGTCGGGCTCTGGGCTGATGGCTCAGAGCCTGGAGCCTGTTTCCGATTCTGCGTCTCCCTCCTCTCTCTGCCCCTCCCCCGTTAGCTCTGTCTCTCTCTGTCCCAAAATAAATAAACGTAAAAAAATAAATAAATAAAAGGCAATTTCAGGAAGTTATAGGAATGATCAGGAAAACTTTTCCTAATGTTCCTGTTTTTATTCATTTCTTCTTTCAACAAACATTTAACTGTGCTATTACTGGCTGTCAAGCAATATGCCAGGTCCTGGGTATGTGAAAACGAGGAGCTCCAGTCGTTGCCCCAAGAACCTCACCTGGGGACACAGGCATATGAACAAAATGGGCATCACTATGCCGTAAAGATAGGCAGGTAGATAGTCACCAGGCTGGGGAGAAGCCCTTGATCTATTTGGTGGAATCAGGCAGAGTTTCTAAAAAAGTGATGGATGAGCTAATTCCTGCATCGCAGGTGGAGGGAAGGGGAAGATCTAGGTTGAGGGCAGCGTGTGGGCAAAGACACTGAATTACAAAGCCCCAGAGCCATTCAGGTGACTTTTGGGTCAATGACTTGGTGGTGATGGAGACCTTGTTTGCAGGCTCAACCAGCACATGTTTGCCGAGCACCTATTACACTGATAGAATCATTACCTACCATTAAACACGCAAGACACAGGCCTGTCTCTGGAAACCTTGGGGCTTAGAAGAGGAAGTGAGATGCACACACAACCGAGGCAAGGTACCTGTCATGGACTGAATGTCCGTGTCCTTGCAAAATTTGTATGGGGAGCCCTACCCCCCGTGCGGCTGTGTTTGGAAATGGGGCCTCTAAGGAACTCATTAAGGTTAAATTAAATCATAATGGTGGGGCTCTGATCCTACAGGACTAGTGTCCGTCTAAAAAGAGACACCAGGGAGCACCCCCACCCTGTCTCCATCTCTCTGTCTCTCTTTCCAAAAGCCTGAAGTGAGGAAAGACCATACAAGAACACAGCAAGAGGGTAGCCATCTACAAGCTAGAAAGAACCTTGATCTTGGACTTTGCTCCTCCCAAACCATGAGAAGATAAGTTTCTGTTGTCGCGGGGCAACCAGCCTATGGCTTTATGTCCCGACAGCCCGAGCCGACTAAGATAATGCCCATCATGTTCCTCTATAAGGGGCAAGAGCACAGCGGCATTGAACTAGGGAGGAGAGGAGATAATTGCTGAGTCGCAGGGGAGGTGACCTTGAGCTGAGCTTCAAACACTTAGGAGGCACTTAGATTTAGGTGAAATTGATCGTCAAAGACCATTCCAGCTACAGGAAGCGTCACGGGCTCAGCCAGCAGTGGGAAAACACACATCTTCCGTTCGTCTGGAGACTCTGGCGTGTGTCATACCGAAGAGTGTGGGACACACGGGGTCGAGCTGCGTAGGGCTCTGAAAGGCAGGATGAATGAAGACTGTGGGCTTCCTGTAGGAAACACGGAGGATGCATTCTCGATTCCACACGAGAGGAGTTTCACTCAGCACCGTGCCTCGGGCAGACTAGTCTGGAGGGCTCCGAAACGCTCACACCTAGACACTCCTGCAGCATTGCAGGTGACAGTGAATGAGGGCACAGCCTGGGGTGACGGTGGAGGGAGGTGAGTGAGGCGAGATCCAGGAGGTGGCATACACCGAATCATGCAGCCTGTTGGATATGGATGGAAGGAGGGTGAGAAACATATGAATGATACTGTGAGTTGCAAACAAAGTACGTTCATAAAATCATTTTGCTGACCTGTCAGTTTCTAGAGCAAGCACCTCCTAGAAGCACTTCGTGTTGGGGATGAGAAAATTTAAGCTGCATGGTTTACATCAGGACACAGGCCTCCGGGCTCTTTAGGTTATGCCAAGCTGATCCCCAGATTAGAGCCTGAGCGAAGAAGCCACTGAAATTAGTTGTGCAACCAAGAGCAGGATGAGCTTTGGAGCAAACATCGTGCTTCCCTTCTAGGTCGTTTGAGCCTGGTGCCACCAGGCAGTTGGAAAATGCCACTACCCCTCAGAGAGATCAAAGTTGAGAAGCAGAGTCAGAGGTCTGAGGGCTCAGAAGAACACTGTCGTGGAGGCCGCAGCAGATCGCAGAGACCCGGGACGGTCTGCATTTTGAGTGCTAGAGAAGGAAAGAAACACAAGGGTAGACCGGGAAGTTCTTTTGAAGAAGTGGATACAAACCAGGATGACGTCAGATCAAGACTTCTGAGAAGGGAAATTAAGGAAAGAATAGCGGTCAGTTGTGTCAACAGATGTAAATTCTAGTAAGGAAGACTGAGAAAGTACACCTTTAGTATGGGACTGAACAGCCCCAGCTCCCGGAGGATAGAATAAACAGCCATCTGCCCTGGATGGCTTAACTCTTCCAACCCCACCCCCAGCCCCCGCCCATGGCCCTAGGAGAAGGTTGGACCAGATGAGTCCAGGGCCCCCTCGGGTGAGCCTACACACGTTGGCCTCAGTGGGCCATTCTCCTTCCTGGGATGTGACATAGGGTGCATGGGAGGGCACAAAGAGCAAACCTGAAACTCAGGGAAGGTGCCGAGAACGTCCCAGGTAAGAAAGCCAGAGAGCAGATTGCAAGACCTGGAAGACCCGCTCCGTAGCTTCGCGAACATTCTAGGGCCTATGGATCACGGGCTTATGAGGCAAGGGTTCTGGAGGAGGACTGAGAGTCTTTATTTCCAGTGAGCCTCTAGGTAATGCTGACGTGCCTGGGGTCTGCCCACACTTGGAGCTGCAAAAGTGTAGAGCAGATGCAAACCGAGAGCCCTGGGACCACACAGTATATGCACGTGTGTTTTCTCTGATCGCACAAGGTCCTCAAATATTAGACTTAGTTGAACACGTTTTAAAATCTGAAGATTTCACATTGGAAAAAAAAAAAAATCCAGGCCCTGTCTTCTCTGGACAAACCTTGGGATCTCTGGCCATCCTGGGTCTATACTCCCACGGGGCAGTGGATTCCGGAGCTGGGCACCACTGCCCGAGTTTGCAGGACGGCACCCTCTAGTCTGTCCAGCCGCGCCTCACCTCTCTCATCATCGACGATGGCTGCTGGCCTGTGAGGCCCTAGAATTTTCCATTCCTGATCTAGAACAAGCGCCTCCTTCGACAGAGGGGAAACTGAGGCCAGAGAGGGCTAGGAGACGGGAGGCGCTCTTCCGTAGCCGCAGCGTCTTGTTTCTGCACCTGTGGATTGGTGAGCTCTGCGAGGGGTTCAGTAACCGCCCCTGGGGTTGACCCAGGATGATCAGGAACTTGGCGCGCATCAAGTGGGAGACCAACATTAGAGGCTGGAGTTCACCTTCAGGGCGCGGCGCCCCCCCCCCCCCCAACAACGACACGCTGCCCTTCTTGGCCACCTCTTTGATTAAGAAGCAGTCTGGGGAGAACGTGGACCTAATCACACATGTCGTGCCTTTCTCCAGGGACCCCTCTTTGTTTCTTGGGGGAGAAGCTGGGGCAAGTCAACTCACAAAAATGTGCTTCAACAGAAGAGATCCCGGAGTTTATCTAATAGGCAGGTTGGGAAAAAATGAAAACGCTAATTACTTGAGGGAAAGCGTGGAAAATGATCAGCTGATTGGGCCACCAGGCAGCCACTAGGAGCCGATTTTTTTTTTTTTTTCTTACAGGATAATGACTTATCTGGGGGATTTCAGCCGTGCACACACAACAAAATAATTCCAAGCGTCTGCTAGCAAAATCCCATGCTGCCAAACATCACATTTGAAATTAATGTGACAAGCTGGAGGCCGGTGTGCCCCAAGATGAGAAGACAATGAAAGCTTCCTCCCCAGGAAGTTTCTCAGGGCAGAGCCAGAGAAGCCCTCAGGAGAACCTAGAGAGGCAAGGCCCCAGCCGGAGTCCGTGGACACGAGGAATCAGCTGGGAGGCCACGCGGCCCTCCTTTGTCTGGGCGCCCGGGCCCAGCCTCCGAAGTTACTGGGGATCACATGGAAGCTGGTGGGGCTGCGCGTTAATTGCCTTGTTCATCACATCATTAAAATGATAGGTCTCGCCACTGGGAGTGGCACTGCCTGCCGCCAGCCGGTGCACCTCCTGGACAGAGACACCTCCCTACTGGGCTCTGCACTGTGGCTCAGACTCCGGGAGCCGGGGACCCCAGGGCCCTTGTTCCCACTCCCTGGCCGGCGATGGAATTAATGAAGCCCGGGGCGGCCCCGTCCGCAGGGCACACTCTGGTCCTTTACGGCTCTTTTGTCTGCAGCCGGGCTCCTGTCTTTCATTGCTGGCTGCCGCCCTGTCCTCTGGGGCTTGATGTAGCAGCAAGATAATGAACAGTATATTCAGCGCGGCTTGCGGAGGGGGCGCGGGGGAGGGGGCGAGCGCCCGAGCCAGCGGCCTGACTTATTATTCCTTCACTCTCAAACAAAACAAAATCATTGGCCTGCCAGGGTCATTTAAGGACCCGGGGTTGTCATAGAAACGACCTTTGGGGCCCGGTGGTTGTTAATGCATGAGTGACTGCCTGCATTGTGTGTGCGGGGAGAGGTCAGAGTTTTGTTGGTGGCTTAAGAAAGAAAGAAAGAGAGTGAAGAAGAAAGAGACCTAGCACAAAGCCGAGGATTGGGTGGCTGACATTCAGAAAGACGGCCGTACCCGCGCGTAGCACTGATTAGATGGCTGGGATGGCGAGCATCCAGGGCTGGCACATAGTAGGCGCTCAGTAAATGTCTGCAAAGATGAACGGGTGCATTTCTCTGGTTAAATATATCCTCCCACCTCCACTGCCAATTCCACACCCCGTGTCCCACCGCCCCCCCTCCCTGGGGCCACTTTGCCAACATACTCCCTGGGAGACATTTGGACAGGTAATAATAGCTCCTGTCATTGTTCCGGTCAAGAGAAGCAAACTTACATGCGAGTTTTAGGGGAACTCACATGTCTTCATCATGGGTGGGATGACGCTCACGGCTCCGGGGACCCAGGAGGATCTGGTCGGGAGTGGCTGGGCAGGGGCTGTTCCAGGAGAGAAACGCGAGGGCAGGGCTTCCTCTGCGAGCCTTGGGCTTTACAAACGAGCTTTGGAACCCGCTTGCGAGGAGGGCGATGTATGCCTCCCGTACGCCTCATGCTCTGAACACCACCCGTGTGGTGACGCTTGCCATCCGGACTGAGAGAGCTTCCCCAGGGTCGGGAGCCTGGCTTTCCCAGGTGGCCCTCAGGGCCGGGAACTTAGCTTTCAGAACCAGCCGCTGGCTCGCTACAAATTTTCCTCCTCCTGCACATTTCCCCTGCCTCAGTTTCCTGTTCCTCTGTAACATCAGAGATGGCCGGGTGACGTCCCCGGCCCACCTCAAGTCCACTCTGTTGTCTGGGCCAGGGTCTCCCTTGGATTTAGGACTTTACTTTCCACGTGGGAAGAAAACCTTCTAGGAGCATTCTCTGGGTGATTCCAGAACCACTTGATCTCTCAGACAAGACTCAGCCCAGTTACCTTCTATGGCACCTTCAGGTCCTCTTTCCAGGGAGGGAGCCAGGGCCTCCCCATGATCCTTTAACGGGCTGGGATCCGCTAGAACAAGCACGTCAAGATTAGTCTGATTTTGGATCTCCGGAGGCCTTTTTCCCCTTTGCTGGGCACCCCCTGCCTAGCCTGTTGGGCGCTGCCCAAAAGCTCAAGCCACCTTGGGAGCTTGGACCCACCGCGGACCAACCAGGGGACATGACTGTTAGCATGAACTGCCAGCGGGCCTTCCTTTTAAAATCGGTTTCAGGGATCTGTCTGCTGTGCTTCCTCCTCCCCTGGCAGATTCTCCTGTTTTGCTCCGGCAGGACCAGACTATCACCCACAGAATCCCTTCATCAGCTCAGGGGCGCAGGAGCCCGAACCCAGGTCTCTGATGTGAGCCGAGAATAAGGAAATACAACATCCTGGGGAATGGCAAAGGCCTGCCGTGCGTTTCCTTGCTGCGTGGTGAGCACTTTGTAGGGACTCTTTGTGAGGGTGCCTGTCACAAAAGCTGGGCTGAAGGGGCCCCTGTAGGGGGAGACCTGGGAGAGCAAAGGGGGATCTTACTCCTCCTGCAGCACTGAGCGTGCTACTTGCTCTGGAGTAGCAATAGGGTCTCGGGTGTCTGATTTCAGTCTTTCATTTAATTCTTACAGAAAGGATTGTAAGCAGTTATCTCCAGAGGACAGACAACGGACCAGGCAGGAAGGAGTGAGCGTGCCTTGTCCAGGGTCGCCAGTCAGTGAGTGGAAGGAGCAGAATTAGAACCCGACCCCCAAGCTCCACACCTGTCACTGTTCCATCGGTAGCGCCACCCAAGCCACCACCTGGATGAGTACCAGAAAGAAAGCAGAGAGCGCGAGTCAATACTCTCGCTGTTTACACTCATGTTGCGTAAAATGCTATGTTCAGCGATATTCAGTTTACCTTTGATTTTGTTTTTAAAACCGGCACAACTGATTTGCCTAACTGTCGGGCTGCGGTCCCGCAACCTGCTCCACGGTGCGCGCATCAGGAAGGAGGCTCTCTCTGGGGTTGAGCGTTTTCTCCTCCCTCCCAACTGGTTGAGGAGAGAGGGCTGTGGGCCCAGCTTGGACTCTAGCTCCAGCCCAGCTAAAACCTGCTGAATCCTCTGTTTGGCACGAAGCATCAAATGCTAAGAAAGAGCTGAAGGTTTTCTTGTTTTCTCTCTCTCTTTTCAACAACCGCATCTTCCCACCTCAGGAAACAAAAATTCCTCTGAGTTTTCCGGCTTTACAGAGGTAAAGAGAACCCCAGAGCAAACAGTTCGGCATTCTGGGTCTTCGGTTTCCAACTAAATAAGTGAAGACTTGCTGATTTGGAGAAAAGGCCCCGGGCTAGGCATCATTAGCTTAACTGGAGCTGGGATTGCTTCTAGATCATGCAGTGACCTCGGGCCAGTCACTTCCTCTTTTGGCTCTATTTCTAACTTTCCAGAATGTAAGGGAGCCAAACTTGAAGTTTGTTCTCATTCTGAAGCATTGGTTCCTATAAAGGTTGATAAACTCCAGAGTATTTGTCTTTAGTGAAGTTTAACACGAAGTTGTGAAGTGGAGGCACTTCCTTGGAGGACAAGGAATCGTCTAAGCCAGCAGAACTGAACAGAGCATTTTACTCTATGTTAGCGTGTTCCTTAGGGACCGGGATAAAACCCCAGCATGACGAAAAATGCCTTGAATGTCTGCATATCGCATATAGAATATTTGCAATAAAGCGGGATGCCTCTCTCTCGGGGTCGGGCGAGGGAGGGCTAATATCTGAGCTCCTCCTCTGTGCCAGGTGCTTTGCCTACCGCACTGACTCTTCAACAGTGCAAGGGTGCATCATTTTCATTCAGTACATAACGAAGTTGAAGTCCAGGCAGTGACCGTCCCAAAGTTACTTGGTGCCACGCAGGGATTTCCTTGCTCCTTTATGACATTTTTTTTTCCTCCTACAACTTAACAGGATGCATAGAGAAATGCATATTATAATGTTAAAGGAGTGGATTTAGATCAGCGACTTTTACCCAAATTCCTGCGCTAAGTGGGAGATTTGGATGAAGTGGTCTCTGCAATCTATTTCACTCTTAAACCCTAAATTTGAGATACTTATTTAAACAGCATTTACCAGGATGCATTGTGAAGCACAATACACCCCAAAAAATATTCCGGGAAAAGCATGTTTTATGGTCAACTATGTTAGGAAAATATTCCCAACTTTAGCCCCAATTAAAGATTTATAATGTACATTATAATCTTGAAGACTCTGATAAGTCCTGCAATAAAGGTTTGCACCACTATTTAATCTATTTCCTGGATGTACAGGATTCTGGACCCTTTTTTCTCCCCGCATAACATTTACTAACATTTGGTGAAACTACATTGCTATTGAACACACCTTAGAAGCACTACAATAATTGTAAAAATCGTGAATCCTCATTTTCTTCATTTCCTGTCTTCTAGTCTTTTCTCTGTGGGTCGGTAGCTCTATCTCAGGAAGGATCATGGGCAGGGAGTGGGAGTGGGAGGAGAGAGTCCATTTTGGGCTAACCGGGGCCCAGGCTCAGGGTCTGCCTGGAAGAACAAAACACCCACAGCTCTTAAAGCTCCAAGAGAGTTCACTGGTGAAAAGCAGGAACCTGAACTCAAATCTGAGCTCTTCCAAAAGCACCAGATACTGGTGCGGTGGTTTTTGAAACTTAGATACTAGAAATATTTTGATGCGTTCTCTACTTTTATATTTAAACCCATTGAGAGATGTTTTGACCAGCCCTTTAAGGAATCCCTCCTATGCCCCCTTTAAGTGGGGAACACCATGGCATGTCCACAGTGTCTGCCATTTATGGAAAGTGTTCCCTCAATTTCATCTAGTTAGTTCCTCTGTGCCCTCTATAGCACTAAATGACACTTCCTCCAGGAGGGCTTCCCTGACTGCAGGCTGATCCGGTCTGCTTTTTCTGCTTCCATGAGCACCTATGCCACTCTATGAGAGCAGCCATCAGGGCTGCTAATGACATATTCAAGCGGTTCTTTTCTCAAAGTCTGCTCCTCTCACGAGACTGCAAACCTCACGAGGGTAGGGGCCCGGGCCTTTCTTACTTACACCCAGCACAACTGGCAAACAGTAGGAGCTAAAGAAACATTTGTCAGGTGAGTGGACTGAATGGACGCATTTCTGTGCCAGGAAGTAGGCCTCCTCTGCCTGGGCCCGGCATCAATCCCTTGAGTTCCTCTGCTTTCAACTTTGATGTCGCTTTTCTATTGAAACTATCTCACTATTCGGGTTTGATGCCTGTCTGGTGTCTCTCACCTCCCGACCTTGGCTCCCTGCCACCACTCTCGGGCTACATCACTCACAAACCGCTAGGTAACGCCCACCCGTCACAGCCACCACGACCCACCCTCCAGCCACCCCGTCGGGCTTGACCCCAATCATATTTCCCGTGGAAGGGAGGACCCCCAGAGGGGTTTGTGATTTGTTACCTATAAATAAAATCATTGACTTTTAAACATCAAAGCTACCTTAAAGGCCATTTGTTCAACCTCCTCTTTTGTCCGATGAAGAAAGTAGCCACCAGACAAGATAGGTGAATTGTCCTTGGACAGAGAGCTAGATGAAAAAGGAGTCTCTCTGGGTGTCCCTCCAGCAACCCATTCTATGTCAGCATTAATTTCAAAACGGTGTCTGCTTGTTTTTTTTTTGTTTTTTTTTTTTAAGTAAAAACTCTAAGAGCATGCCCGTTGAAAAGTGTAAGTGGGTTCCGAAGCACTACTTAAGGAGTATTACAACACTACAGGTTAATTCTCTTCCTTACTCCCATTTTGCAGATGAGGAAACTGAGCAGGAGGATGATCCTGAAATTAGCGAGTGGTGCTGCCGGCCTGTCTGCCTCCAAGTCTTTTGTCCTTCACAGGGTTGAGCCCCGAGCCCGTGCAACCATTTCAGACTCTGGCGGCCTCTGGCAGGGCACGAGCTACTGAAAAGTAGAAATCGCGTCTGACCCATCTCCGGCAACACCAGTGCCTAGCTCACAGTGCCTATGCTGGCGAGTAACAGGCCCGAAATAAATGTGGAAAGAAGGAACCGGTGATCGTGAAGATGAGTGAACATCAAAAGCTCCAAGCAGCCTTCAGCTCCGCATTGCTTCCGCGCAAGGCGGGCGGGGCTAAGAAGAGAGGGCCATGCATTTATCTAGCAAATGTCTCGAAACTGAAGACAAACACTCACCTCCTTAAGCTGAAGGAACTTCTACAGAATAATTTGGTTTATCGCAGATGCTTTGGAAATCAAAAGCTGGACAGATCTGGTGGAGACGGCCTGGATACAGGTATAGTGGCAGTGATGTGTTACCCTCCAAAGTTATGAATGTATGGGAGGAAGTGCAATTTAAATACTTTCCTATATACATGAAATACACACACACACACACACACACACACACACACACACACATATTAACCCTTCCTTAGAGGTTCTTAAAAAGTAGTCTCAATAAATTTGACGGGTAGTGATGAGTGCTTCCAAAGAGCCTTCTTTGTCCTTTTTCATAGCTTTAAGCCATCCTTTGTCATGACACCGGTCACTTACTTAAATGAGCTCTCTTTTCAACGTATGTCACAAAGGGGAACCTCACCCACGCCCCAGCCTGTGAAACCCAGAAAGTCCAGAAGGAGAGGGTATTTTAAGCTAAGTTGTATGATATAGAAAATTGGAGCCTCCGCCTCACGGGATTGCAAGGAATAAAATGTTCAGGGCGTGTTAGCACATCCTTGGCACATGTTGCAACGCTCAGACCCCCAGCAGCTACGTACTAAAGCCGCGTGGGGAGGGGGGGGGGAGGGACTGCAGGTGGGAAAGGCAGGGGCGGAAGAACGGCCTGGCGACCAGATAATGTTCATTTTGTCCAGGTCTCCTGGGATTGTTTTGGTAATTACTCCAGCTTCTTCAACAGCTTGTGATTTGTCCAGTGCCAGGGAACCTGGATTTGCATTGCACGATGCATAATTCATATGGCACGGACAGCAATTATGAGCTAATTGAGGGGTGTAATGTTTAAAGAAAGGATCCATTATGAGGAACATAAGGGACGTTGGGAGGGAAGAAGCTCTTGAATCCATGGAGGCTCATTCTCTCTAATTCAGCTTTCTTTAAGATGACTCTAATTGTCTCTTGAAGGGCACAGAGGTTCTCCTCGCCTGCAAGAGGCGCTGGGGGCTGGGCGGCAGGCGCTGCTGCCCCTGTAGGAAGGGGGTTCGGGGTGGCCCCGGCTGGGCTCCTCGTTCTCATGCTCTTGTGTGGTTAACCTTCCAGGCATACCTTACCATAGAGACGGTCATCCGGTTAACACAAGTAGAGGGGTGTGCTGTGACCGTGACCGTAACCCCTGAATCAAAAGTCAGGACCGTTTCCTGAGGGGAGAGACAGGCTGAGACATAGAGTTTGGTGAAGAATTGTTGGAAGTCCCAGTATAAAATCGTATTCTGGAGGGATGAGGGGAACAGCCTATGTAAATGGGAACTTCGCTGCAAAATCCGGGATCCGGGCTGTCAAATGTTAAGGAGCCCTGAGCAGGTAGCAGTAAGCCTTGATTCTGTTCATGAATGGATCAGCCTTTTGCCAAATGGCCCTCGGAACGTAAGCACCTCTGTTTGGGCTTCCGTTGCTCCATCTATAGACTGGGGGAACTGGTAAGAGGGCCTCCCGGGGCCCTTCTGACTCGGATGCGCTGTTTCTATGCATCACACCTCAGCCTTCTGACTCGAGGCTTTAAATCATCTCGGCAAATAAGCCTTTGCTCTCTGGGGACCAACTATATGTACCCCAAAACTCAGGATGCCCCGAGTGTGACTGTCACATGCATAGAAAACTTTTTTTTTTTAATTGGCGGTGAAGAGATAACTAAATAAATCACTTTTCCATTGGCTTCCGTGACAAAGTTAGGTGCATATCTCAAAATACTGAATCGAAGACGTTTTGTAAAGAAAGGGTTTGCGCCAGCTTCTCCCTCTGGTGTGCAGGCGAGTTGGTAGTTGAGCCATGAAGTGCTATTTATGGTTAGCTATCTTTTCAGAGCTCCACAGACCTTAGCATAGCTTTCCTTTGAGAATTGTTACATAATTGCCATTTGAGCCTGTACTTCTCTCTTCACCCCCAACCACGGATTCTCGCAGAAACATTTGCTATTCTAAGAAGCACTTTCGGAACATGCTGGCTCGGATCACGGTCTACTTCAGCTGGGCTGCAATACCACACCTCACCAGCAGAGGCCGCTCTCTGAGGTGTGGTCTGCGCACACCCGGAAGGTTCCAAAAATCCTACACGTCGAGGAGGCCTCAGACATTACTTTGTCACATAGGCCTCATACGCGGTTCCTGGCTTTCTCACCTCCAGAAATTAGACATCCTGTAAAACCACTCTGGTTCAACTGAGGAGTGCCTGTCGTTGACTCGTGCAGCTGGCTTCAACAGTGTCTGTTCGTTTAAACAGAGCACCTGGCCAGTTTCGTGCCTTTTGAATAATGAGGACACTTAGCATATTCAAGGTGGAGATTGCGTTGTTCTCTGCCTGTGGTGTTAATGCAGCTATTTATACTAGGAGCCAAAGCAGATCCTTCACCTGGAAGCTGGGCTGTCATTCCTGCTTAAGCATTCAAACCAGCCCTGCAGGTTATTTGAAACGACGTTCAAATGGGTTTTGCCCAGAGTAATTGATCACCTGTGGGCTAAGGATTTCTTTCTTTTCACGTCTTTCTCTTCCTTTCTTTTTTTTCTTCAAATAGCTTTTCCGACAATATAAGAAATCCTTCCCCGAACCTCAGGAGAATGAGAGAGAGAGAGATGACCTCCAGAAAGCGTATGTCTATTTACAAAGTCTTGTTTGGGTGGTGGCGGGTGGCGGGGAGCGGGTCAGGGTCAACGCCAGGATACATCCGACAAAGGAAACTCTCACTTGCCTTGAAGAACGGGCGGCAGTAAGGATACAGCTGATACTTCACGTCCGCTTTTCCACTCTAACCATAGGCAGAGACTCCCGAAGACAAACTCCTTCTCTTAGTGCGTCTCATCCTACATGTAGGACATGACAGGAACCGAGATGTTCGGTTGGCCCCAGTTGCTCCTTGGGGCACGAGGATTGATGACCCCTGCAAGTTACATCCTGGTGAGAATAACCACTCACGAACACCCCATATTTAATCTTTATTTTTGAGTCTTCCTAAGCGAGAAGTCACCATAAAAACAGAATTGCTGTGTGGCTCCAAGGGTTAATTAGACGTGGCCCAGAAAAAGCAATTTCCTTCTTTCTGCCTTAAATTTTGGGCTTTTCATTCTGACTGACTGTTGGCTTCTGCCAAATGGAGTAAGATAAATGCGAGCTCCTAATTTGAACTCCCCTCATTCTGTTCCCAGCTGCTATCTTTCAGTTTTCCAAAAAAAAAAAAAAAAGAAAAAAAAAAAAAAAAGAGAGAAAGCTATTGGACCTCCACTGTTGACTCTATTCCCTCCCGGCTTGGGGGCCAGGTCTCGTTGGAGGCAGATGATCCTGGCCCCTCTCTCGGTGGACTTCTCCTGCAGACATTAAAATAATTTCCATCTCCCTTTCCCCCTCCCCAGTCAGACTGAACGTCTTCATTGTGAAGTCTGCCACTGGGTTCGGACCCCTTCATTGAGTTGTCTAAAGCGACACTGAGACCTTTTTTTTTTTTTTTCCAAAGGTTACAACTAATTCAAAATCCATCAGCTTGTGCGAACACTTAAAATTGTTCCCTTAAATGAAATTCATCTGCTGTCATGTTACTCAATTACTTGGTTTGCCGAGATCCTTCTTGGTTTCCTCATAAAACACGCTCCCCTTTGCTATGTTACAGATGTTGAAGCGTCAGCAAGTTTTTGAGCTCTGCGTTAACTGCGCTATGCCGGGATGGCTTTAAAACCCTTTATCTGTTTCATTCATTCTAGCATTCATTCATGGCACTGAGCATTGGTTGCGTATGGGCAGATAATGCAGGGGAACTGGTTCCAACGGTTTCCCTGACAGGAAATGCCGGGAGATTGAATATGTGCCCTTGTACGGACCACCCACCAGCCTCCATCTTTGGGATTCAGATCTTTTTTTTCAGCTTTGCAAACACAAGAGACTTCTCAACAAACTGCCAGGAAGGGTCCCCTTTAGGAAAGCCCACCCCAGACGTGGACAGAAGAGACGGACGTGTGTGGCTTTTGGAAACTGTTTCACAAGTGTCCCTACCGCCTTTGAAATATGGTTTAATTTACAAAAGAAGCCATTTAGTGCTCTGCAGGTTAAAAAGTGCTTCGATATACATGTGAGCCCCAAAACAAGCCTGCCAGCTGTTATTAGCCCTTTTCTCATCCTTACAGTGCAGATAAGCACCTTGACCAAGGTCACACAGCCATCAAGTCACGGAGCTGGGACCAAAACCCAAGTGTTCCCCTCCCCCGCGCCTAACAAAGCCTGATTCCTGTGCACCACCTCTCACCCAACCCTCCAAGCACCCCCTTTCCCAGCCCCTGGCAACCATCATTCTACTTTCTGTCTATGAATTTGACTTCCTTAGGCACCTCATATAACTGGAATCATCCAGTATTTGTCTCATGTGTCTGGTTTATTTCCCTGAACTTAATGTCCTTGAGCTTCATTCACACTGTAACGTGTGTCAGAATTTCCTTCCCTCTTAAGGCTGAATAATATTCCATGATATGTATAGACCACATTTGGCTTATCCATTCATCCACTGATGGGCACTCAGGTGCCTCTACCTTTAGGCAACTGTGAATAATAGTGCTATGAATGCAGGTGTACAAATACCTCCGTGAGATCCTGCTTTCAACCCTTTTTGGGTGTACATCCAGAAGTAAAATTGCTAGATCGTATGGTAATTCTAGTTGTAATCACCCGAGGAACTACCATACTGTTTTCCATAGCAGCTGTACCATTGTACATTCCCGCCCACAGAGCACATGGATTCCCATTTCTCCACATCCTTGCCCGCAGTTGTTATTTTCTGTGTTTTGGTTTTGTCTCATTTTTAGTATCCCTCCTCATGGGCACGAGGTGGCATCTCACTGGGGTTTCGATGCGCAGTCCCTAATGATTAGCGGTGCTGAACCTCTAGGCCACTCTCTGAGATGGTCACCGTGCCCCTCTCACCAAGTCATAGACAGACTCAGAAAGGCAAATGATTCAGCCGAGAAGGTAGTACAGAAGAAGAGGTGGGCTTTGAGCCCCAAATCTAATTCTGGGTCCGCTACACGGGCATTTATCCAATGGGATTCTCCGATGAGTTCTTTGGGACTCATGATATTTTGGTGCAAAAGCTTTCATTTCTGGGATAACGCAGAACAAATGAACATAAGCTTCTTCAGAGAATTGAACTTGTAGGTTTTCGACACGTGGGCCCAGACCAGCAGCATCAGCGTCGTCTGGGAAACTAGTTACACATACTGGTTGCTCAGCCCGAACCCAGACCTACGGAAACAGAAACTCCGGTTGGGGGTGGGGAGACCCGCAATCCGAGTTTTTAGCAAGTTCTGCACGTGGTTCTGATGCGCGGTCAAGTTTGAGAACCTGATGTAGATCGTTGGTTGTCATTACCTGGGGAGCATTTAGAAAGATTCTGCCTGAATTGGTCTGAGATGCGCCCTGACCATTAGGATTTCTAAAGCCTCCCTGAATGACTCCCATGTGTAGCTAAGGTTGAGAACCACTGATATAGATGAATGGGTTCCCCAAAGTGCCCCCTTACACTCGTAGATGACCTAAGTGTGTTACAATCATGATTGTACCATAGTAATCGCTGCAGACTAATGAGGACAGATCAGAGGCAGGTGGGGGCCAAATGGCACCCGCCCATGCTGTGAGAGCGGGCACGTCGCGGAGGTGCCAGTGGCGAGAGGTGGTGGAGCCCCATCACACGGCACACAGTAGGGCCACGGAAATCTCACGGGATTCGGCTATGCTGCGGCAGGCATCCGCATGTGCTGGTCTCAGTGCAAATTCAGGACGAGAAAGGCAGCATGCTAACTTGATGTTGTTAATTCACTTCTGCTGGTTTCATGGCTTATCTTTAAATCTGCAATAGGGCTTTTGTTTGCCATCACGTATAAGCGATAAGCAGAGGAAGTTTATGCCCACCTTTGGTTTGTATAGATTCAAGCAACGTTCAAATAGAAGTTAATACTGGGGGCTTGTGGAAATCTGCTTTGTAAAGGGGTCCTTGGCTGCTCTGTGTTTGGGGAATTGTAGCATTCTGCTCTCCGTAGGAGCTGTTCTTGTGTGCCCAGACTTGGGTCCACACAGTCCCCCTTGGTATGTGAGGGTTTGAGGGTCCCTTGGGGCAATCCCAACAGCCCCAGGCTAGGCAGCCCCTCCTGAGGGCACCTGCCTGACTCTGGCCTGTCTTCTGCCCCTTGGGTTGAAGCAGAAGTTATCTTTGAAGATTTTCAGGCAATAATTAACAGTAATTTCAGGGGAAGGAAATTTGGTCAGTTCCTACGCAGTGCAAATTGGCCTCCCCTATCTGTCTTGGAGGGAGCTTTGTGTTCAACTCTGTTATCGGGCTCTTTCCTGGAAGCATTGTTTCCCATTTCAATATAATTGCTTCAAAATAATGTGAAGAGATCAATTGCCACTTGTCAGCTATAATTTTCTGCCACTGAAAAAAAAAAGTAATGTGGGAGGAAAGCAAAATATGGGATGGCTTACTAACCACAATGGAGGGAGGGGCGAAGCTGCTTGTGCCTCAGAGCGGGGCTTATCTGGGAAGAGGGGGTCTTGTGCGTCCCCTTCTCTGTGCCTGCCTTGTGCTCCTGTGGTTCTCCCGGCCTCGAACCTCTCCCTGCGCCTTCCTTTCCTCGCCAAATCCTCCCCAGTCCTCCAGGGCCAGCTCTAATCCCAGGCCTAGAACATCATACAACCCTCTCCGGTCACTGGTTTATCCAATCCTTAATGCTTTTATTCAACAAATATTGGTTGAACACCTACATATAGTTAAGAAAGCTTTGGGCGGCAAGAAACCCCAAACCTCACTTACAAGGGTTTATTTTCCTCATATGATAAAAGGTGTCTCTGGACAGGTTCAGAGTCAAGCTCTCAGGAACTCTCTTGGCCTTCCAACATACATGGCATTCCTGGTTATCAGATGGCCAGTCTGGCCTCCAGGCATCAAATCTGCATTCAAAGTAGGAAAGGGGAGGGGGGGAGAGCAGAAGGGTCTCCCATGAAGGTCCCTTTGGTTAGGAAATCCTCCCTTTTCCAGAACCCCTGGTAGAGTTTTTAAAATGGCTTTCTTGAGGTATGATTGACCCAACAAACAGTACGCGGGTATGTAACATGTACAATACGATCAGTTTTGAGGAACGTATCCACATGAAACTATCACCACAATCAAGATGGCGGCTGTATCCTCCTCCCCAACAAAATCTTTTGCAGAAGCTAACTGCTCACTCTGAAGATGTAAACATTTTAAATTTATGCTTCATTGGCCAAACTTCATCCTGTGGCCTCTCTTAACTGCAAGGGCCACTGGCAAAGTCAATGCTTTGATTTCCAGCAGAGAAGGGAAAAGGGGATTGAACACGAGTATCGGGCCAGCTAATGAGTAGTGTCTGCCCGAGCTACTGCTCCAAATGGGTGCAGGGGAGACAAGTGAGAAGAACACCCCCACCGCTTGCCATGCAGCTGGCTGGTGGTCAGCACTCTTGTCCTCTCGCTTGGCCTGCCCTGACTATGTCAGTGTCCCAATGCTCTCATTAAATGGGTACGCTGTTCGCATCTTCCCTTGAACTTAAAAGAACAGATTCCCTCCCCTGCCCCGGCTGCCGACCCATCTATCCAAGCTCAGATGAGGAAGGAACCTAAATCAGCATTTACTGTGCACTTTCTATTAGGACGTTTCCTGGGTGTCCCTTCCTTGCAACGACTCCATGTCTATGGCATATGAGGTGTGCATTCTTTCACCTTTTACCGAACGCAGGAATTGAGACCCAGGAGGGTGAGGTGGCTTGCCTGCAAAGGCACAGCCTGTAAGTCAGCAAGCCAGGGGAAAGGCCGGCCTGAGACCACCGCCTGTGCTCTTTCTTTGCAAAGAAATCCCGGCCGCAGGCTCGGAAGAACATCCAAGGTGTGGATTCGTGGTCTGACTCCCACAGGATCCAAGAGGTGAGGTGGCCTGCCCAAGGTCTACAGCTACAGATGGGCAAATCTGAAATCCAAGTCCTCTCCTGCTGGCCTCCTGATCATTGTTCACGCTGCTGTGCCCAGGCCAGGTGCTCCTGGGGGTGTTAAAGGGGTAGGGTAGCTGGGAAGGGGAAGGAAGCAGTAGAAAATCCTGGGGAAAGGGGACTCCAGTATTAAAGGTAACTTGGAGCTTTGAACTGACTGCAGGACCTTGGGGGCCCTTCAGCGCTCTAACACAGGGATCCCTCAGCACCTCTAGGAGGCTGCGGGTGCTGAGATGTTTCCTGACACTTCTTCCGGCGGGGCAGCAGTGCAGAGGTTAGGAATGGGAACGGATTCCCTGAACCGGAATCCCGACCAGCTGTGTGAGCTGGGGCCAGGGGTACAACCCCTCTGTGCCCACTTTCTCCATCCATGAAATGGGGACCATAGTCCTGCTGCCTCTGTGGGTCCACCGTCTCATTGGAGGTAAAAACACGTTCCCGGTGCGTCACCCACAGTCGGTATGGGTGAGCCACTTCAGGGAACACGGAAGGTAAGAAGTCCCCAGCTGAGCTGAGGGGCAGCACATTCATTGCAGGACGTCGTGGTGTGACAGGGGGTGCTGGGGGTGAGGGGTAAGACACCATTCATCCCATAGGAGGCCAAGTCCATACATTCAGGAACCTTCAAGTGACTTTCTAGGGCTCTCCTCATCCTGTTGCTGCCGAACCCTGTTTTCTGCACCTGCCCAGGGAGCCCCACCCCACCTGGGTCTTCTGGTCCTCATCAGCAAGCACCCTTGTGCCCATTTGCTTTGGCCTGAGTCTGAGAACTTGAGGTACTACGCTCTGAAGGCTGGAGGATCCTATGAGCTTCAGGATAGAAGTTTATTGCTAGTGAATGTGCTCACCCATCCACTGGGGTCCTTTTCAGAGACTGCAAGATTCTCAGAGAAGACAAAGGCCTGTGGTAGGGGCAGCAGGAAATGCTTATGGAGGCAAGAAATTGTTCTTGATGGGGACTGTCAAGATATCTCGAAACGGGGAAACCTTCCAGACTGGTAAAACCCACACGCTCCACAGACATATCAAGTTGATTTCTTGGAATACGACCAGGTGTTGAGAGAGAGAGAGAGAGAAAAGACCCAAAGTCAAAATCAGTTTGAGCAGGTTGCGTGCTTTCTCAGAGCCTTGACTCTGTGAATCTCCAAGACAGTCTTGGGGGGCGGGGGTTGGCGTAAGACGCAGAAACCCCTTTAGGGGACCATCTTTCCGGACCTGAGCGTGGGGACTCCGGCCTCATCAGCCTGCGATCATCAGCTGGCTGGTTGCTGGGAGAGCCTAATCAAGGCACACCAGGCCTCTGCCTTCGTTTTCCCTTCTGGATAATGGGGGTGGTCTTCGTGGTGGTCAAATTGAACCCAGGAGCCTGGAGCAGGGCCCTTAATGAGGGCTGCTCGGTGATGAAAGACCCCGTTAAGCTTCAGCCACCATTACCGCGTTACGGAATAAACGCGGCCAGCCTAGGAGACGCGCACGAATAAATTTGAATAGCGAGACACAAATGCGGCCCTTAACTCCGACGAGCAAATAGAGTTTAATAAAGAGGTAAACTGAGACCGCTTTTATTTATTGCTGTGTAAATGTATTTAAAAAGGTATTGGCTTTCTGCAGCTGCAGAGGCCAGTTCCTCCGCAGCCCTGTGCTTTAATGCCTGCCGCTGTTATTAGAGCCGTAATGAATGAGCCTCCGTGAGTGCGCTCTTCAGAAAGACTGCAGAGGTACAAGATTAATGAGATGAGAGCATTGAAAGGTACAGACGGCCCCTGTTTCCCAGCCGCGTGCAATGTCTGCAGCAGCACCTCTGGCTTTGTTTGCTCCGCAGTGGCTGAGAGGCTGCGGCATGGAACCTTCCCTAGGATCGGGGCTGCGAAGGCTCCACACCTCCCACCGGCTTGCACGTTGGGCCCTGCGCCTCTTCCCTATGCGGGGGGGGGGGGGGGGGGGGGGGGGGCTTTCCTAGCCCCCCAGGCAAGCCGCCCCGCTGCTCCCTCTCTTCTCTCCCATCCTGACCCGGATTGAGTCCCGGACCCAGCCCCTCTTTAGGCTTTGTGTCACAGCCTTCCGCACACCCCTCTTTGGGGATGCTGATGGAATCCTGTCTTGGCATACAGACCCCCACAGCCGCCTCAAGGGCAGGAGCTGTGCTCTAGGGAAAGGCGTGGGACTCTTAGCTGCCCGCTAACAGGGGCGGGTCCGCAGGGCAGAGCGGCCGCCCAATAAAGCGAAAGTGATCTCCGGCCGTGACATAAGCATCAAGTGGTGACACAGACTTCCCTGAGTCAGGAATTCATAAATTATAGACAGAAAGATTATTGGGAGGCTGGGACACGTTTAACCTTTACTCGGGTTCTTCTATACACATCAGCTGTGTTATTTCATGATTACCCTGGTGGCCGGTGTCATACCCATTTCAGAGATACGGACACAGAGGCTCCAAGGGTAAAGAAATATGCCCGGGTCACATGGCCTGGAAAGGCCAGATTAAAGACCCTCAAAGAGAAACCCACTCTGCAGCGGGAACACATCCTCTCCCTTGTTCTCAGATGTGACAGTGCTGGCTTGGCTGATGAGCAGAACATTTTTGCTTGTGACTCACACTTCAGACATGGCCTAGATCTATGGTGGGGACCCAGGTGCCGGCCAAGGAACAGACATCACTGCTCACCAGCATAAATAGTGGTGGTGGTGAGGTTAGCACAAAAAGCCCAGGCTGTGTGACCTGGGCACGTTGTTTCACCTCTCTGAGCCTCAGTTTGCTCATCTGTCCAGTGGGTATAATAATAAGTACCTACTTTGTTGCACTTTTGTGGCTAGCAAATCTGATCATACAAAGAAAATACTTATAAACACATGGAAAAGTCTCACTATATGTTCAATAAAAAGAAATCTGTGTGTGCAATCTGCACATGCAGCGAGAACCCTGAATACAGGTTTGGGACACAGGCACACCTCAGAGATATTGTGGGTTCAGTTCCAGACCATCACAATGAAGCAAATATCACCATAAAGTGGGTCAAATGAACGTTTTGGTTTCCCTCTGCATACAAAAACTACATTTACACTATATTATAATCTGTTTAGTGTCCAATAGCATTATGTCTAGAAAAAAATACAAACGTATGTGCCTTAATATAAAAATAAAAATGCTAACCATCTTTTGAGTTTCAGCTAGGTGTAATCTATTTGCTGGTGGAGGGTCTTGCCCCCATGTGGATGGCTGAGACTGATCAGGGTGGTGGTTGCTGGAGGCCAGGACGGTTTCTTAAAATAAGACAGCAATGGAGTTTGCCACATTGATGGGCCCTTCCTTTCCCTTTGAACACTTAGGGGTCACTGTCGGGTTATTAATTGGCCTGATTTCAATATTGTTGTGTCTCAGGGAACAGGGAGACCCGAGGAGAGGGAGAGAGACGGGGGAACGGCCAGTCAGTGGGGCAGTCAGAACACACACATTTATTAAATTCGCTGTCTTACGTGGGTGCAGCTCATTGATGCCCCCAAATACTTACGAGAGTCACGTCCAAGAGCACTGATCGCAGATCACTGTAACAAATGTAATAATAATGAAAAAGTTTGAAATACAGCGAGAATGACCGAAACGTGACACAGAGACATGAAGCGAACTAATGCTGTTGGAAAAATGACATCAGTGGACTTCTTGAGGCAGGGTGACCGCAAACCCTCAATCCGTTAAAGAAAAAAAAAGGGGGGGTATCTGTGAAGTGCAATAAAACGAGGTATGCCTGTACCGAGAAAGAGAAGTTCAGCCCCTTTTTCCAGCCTAAGATGGACCCTGAGCAGGCCCTGATGGGCTGGGGAGGCTGGGTGGGAACCGGTGGCTGGAAAAATAATTTACGTGTCCAACAGACGGTTATGGATCAGCTAAGTACCTGCTCCTGTGTTGGGTGAGGAAGGTATAGCAGTGACCGAACGGCCACCCTGAGTGCCTTCAGAATGCTCACTGTCTACTAACACCTAGTGTGGCAGGTGGCGAGGGCTTTCCGAGAAATCAGGGAAAGGGGGAGCAAGGATGTGGGGGACTGGAACTTGAGGCGGAGGGGAAATGCTACCTCCAACAGGTGGCCGGGCATGGCCTCATGGAGATGACGTTGCAGGAATGAGTGAGCAAGGTGGACAGTGAGCGGTGCGCCTGTCTGGGTGGAGAACTTTCCAGAGAGCGAAAGGAACAAAAGCGAGGCCCTGCAATGGGGGTGTGCCCGCAGCATTTGAGGGTGGCCCCCGGGGCTAGGGCAGAGTGGACACAGGGAAACACAACAGGAGGCAAGTCGGAGCAGCTGCCAGGAGCCAAATCTTCTAGGCTTTGCAGAGGCCCGGGGACCTCTGAGAGCCCGAAGGCCTGGACAGGAGCAGGAGCAGTGGAGGATGCGGGAGGCATCATGTGGGTCTGGCCATGGGAGCAGGAGAGGGGGGAGGGGAAAGGAAGTTCCAGGGGTCCCGGAGGCAAGAGTGGAAGCTGACCCAGCTGATGGCCAGGTCAGAGCCCATGCCCAGCCCTTCAGCCCACCATAGCGCTCATTAGCGCACCCTCTAATGTACCAAGAAATTCAATTTCCTGCAAAACAACCAGCTGCATCTCAAGGGAGCCTGGAGTCCTATTCAGCCCAGCTGGACTTTCCGGGGACCACGCTGCTGCCTGCCCCCGTGGATTTCCTTCCATGAGACGCTGGCCCACGTGGGAAGAGCGGCTAATGGTGCCTCTGTAGGTTGGGGTATTTTTTCCACTGGATCTGGAGTTTCTGGGTAAACAGGCATCAAATCAGCAGTCGACGTGAGCCAAAGGAAAGTTTGCAAACTCACCATGTGGCTCAAATTAAGTGAGTGGTGCAGTCACTAAAGCATGTGTACTAAAAAACAAACATTTAGAATGTCAGGGTTGAGGATATTTTTTTTGTGGCCTTTTAGGCAAGGCAGATGTCAATGTCTTTTCTTGTTTCTTTTCTTTTTAATTCCAAATAAAAATGTCACTGGCAATATTTCTGATCCTACTTCCCACTGGTCTGCCTCCCCAGGGCAGCTGGGCATGTCCATGTTTGTGTGTGAGTGTGTGAGAGGGAAGGTGTGCATGTACACGTGTATGGGGGGTGGGTAAGAGTGGTGTGGTGAGCTTGTGTAAATGCATATGCAGGCATGAGTGGGCTTGTGGCCATTGGAGCGCCCGTGTGTGTGTTTGTGAGACTTCATGCGAGCGTGCAGGTGTTTGCACCATTGTGTGTGCGTGTGCGTGACTGTGCGTGCGTGCGTATGTGAACACTATTGTGCGTGCGTGCGGGTGACTACATGTGAGCACTATTGAGTGTGCATGCGTGTCTGAAAGGTGTGGATGTGGGAGTGTATGGGCGCACACATGTTTGGGTATGGAAGACTGTGTGTGTGTGTGTGTGTGTGTGTGTGTGTGAATAGGCGGAAGCGTGGAGGGCTGGCTGTGGGTGTGTGTGCACGTGTGCCCATATTGTGTGCGTGGATGAGTGAGTCTGTGCAGAAGCACATGCGCACAGTGTGCGGAGGGGTGTATGAGGGCGAACGCGTGCGCGCGCACGGTCCTGCTCTGTCTCCTAGCAGCCTGCCCGTCACCTCCCTCCCGCATTCTTCCGCGGCTGCCCCAAGGCTGCGCCCAGAAAGCAATCAGGACTCCCATTTGTACCCTGCCTGTCATCCACGAGGCTGGTGGGCAGGCGGGGTGAGGGGAGGCCGGGCTCTGTTTCTCAATGCCGAAGCCCCCCCCCCCACCTAAAAGAGAGGACTTGGGGTGGGGGGCGGCCCCAGGCTTCCACCGTGCTCCCAATTACTGGCACCGCCCGGGCTGCTTATGGAAAAGGCATTGGTTGCCATGAGGAAGATATTCCACTGGAGCATTCCCATTCCCCACAAAAAGAACCTTCTGCATATTATACACATTTTTCAATGTAATTATCCCCAGCCCACACACACAGCTTGGAGGATTAAAACATAAAATACAGTCTGCTCTCTGCACATGAGACCTGCACTACAACTGGCATCATAATAAATAAATGAAGTGGCCTCCCCTCTCCTTCCCCTTCTCCCCTGCGTCCCCCTTCCTTCCTGCTCCTTTCCCTCCTCCCCGTCCCCTCCTCCCCCTGCACCCCTGTCTCCCCTCCTCTTCCCCCTCATCCCCTTCTTCCGCCTCCAACCCCTTCCCCTCCACCTCTGCCTGGCGCTGGGCTTGTTTTGCTTCTGTCTCTGGATCCCATCCATCGCCTCCCGCGCCCCACACCCAGCACCGCCCACGCAAGGGGGGGCAGCATCACCGCAAGGGGGGGTCGCCCCCATGCTGTTGCCACCGTGGAACGAGGGTTTTGTTCGACAAGCCACCCTGGGTTCTGTTCGTGAGTCTGCCGCAGGGGGTTCGCCGCCCTAAACGCTGGTGGAAGGGCAGGGGGTGGGGTGGGGAGGAGGGAGGGAGATTTTATAAGCAAACGGCTGCGTGGATCATTGAAGGGACATTAGGAAGCGTCCCGGAGCAGGGAGCACCTAAACCCCAACGCCTCGCCTCTCCTCGCCTCGCCTCGGTGCAAACGGCTGCCTGCCGGAAGGGCGTCAGCTGGGGGACTGCCGGCTGCGGGGCGAGCCGCTCCGGTTGCTAGGGAACGCCCCGAGAACGGTTTGTCTTCCGGCTGCAGATCCCGGATCCACCTGGGATTTCCAGTTCTAGAGCCGCTGCCAGCCGGGGGTGCCAGCTTCGGCGGGGAGGTGGGAGCGAGAGAGCTGCGCGGCCCCGAGGCAGCCGGGCACGAGGGCCGAGGCTGGCCCTCCCTGAGGTCAAGTGTACCCTGGAGGGCAGGTTTGATGAGCAGCCCACGCTGTGCTTTCCTTTCCATCAAAATGCCGGGACCCAGCTTGGCACACGGGCTGGGGCTGCGGGGCGGTTCAACACGCTAGTGACAGCGCTCCGGTTTGGAGCCCGGAGCCGGTTGGTTCTGAGCTCAGCAGCCCCCTTGGGCTGCCCCCGCTTCCCTCCCACCCTCTCTGTGCTTTCCAGCCACCGGCCCGGACCCCGTGATCACGCTCTTGCACACATGGACTCTTTGGGGAGCAGGGACTGTGGATTTCTCCTCTGAGCCCGGCGGGGCACCGTTACTGCTACTTAAGCTCTGGTTAAATAATGAAAGATGTGGGTGTGGTCCCTGTCTGCATCAATTTAGATGTGTGAGGTGAGGGACAAAGGAGCTGGCTCTGTTCACATTCACTTTTACCACACATGGATTATTCTAGGTTTGGGCTCAGGGTCCCGGTTTTATTCCGGGGCCGAGGGAGTGCCCTGCCGGTGGTCTGTCAGTCTTGAGAGCGGCGGAAAAGGTTGGTAGACTTGAGTTTCCATCACAGAGAGCAGAGGTGGTATCAGAGAAGACATGGACCCCAGCTCAGCAGTCTCCTTATCTGTAAAGTGGGCTCATTGAGGATTAGAAAAAAGAACGTAGAGAAAGTGCTGATCCCCCGGTGAACGTTCCCATTCCTCAGAGCATGTGCCCCGGTGCTCGCGGTTCTCTGCTCCGCATTCTTGCTCACCTACCTTCTACCCTGCCGGGTGCCGCTCTCAAGCCCTCGAGCCCTGGAACCTGCCTGGACTTTCCATTCTGAACTTGGGCCAGACCTTACTTACCTTGCCGGTAGAGCACTGGCTGAAGGTGGAGGCTTTCAAGGAATCTGCAGCTGTTTTCCCTGCCTCTATGGCTCTCTGGTGTCTTCCCACAGACCTGCTCCCCCAGGCTGAGAGCAGAGCCCCGGGGTGTCCCAACGGATGCTTCCTTTGCCCAGCTGCACAGGCCCTGTGATCCCCAGAAACAGAGACTTGTCTGCACTTGTTTTTTGGGGCAGTGGCACCAAAGCTATGCCTCACACAATTTTCCTCCAGCACAGCCCAGAGAAGAATATAGCGTCATCTCGTCAGTTCCTTTTTGCAGTCTATAATCCATCTGGACGAAGAGGAAGGGTATAGGGGAGCTAATTATCAATTAAGCACCTAGCTGCTGGCCCAGGGCCTGGCACACCGAGCTGCCCGATCCTCAGGCCCCGTACTCCGAGGGGTCGGTCAGTCTAGCTGTCCCAGGTTTGCAGGGGTGGTTTAAAGGGCAGGCCAGGGGCGCCTGGGTGGCGCAGTCGGTTAGGCGTCCGACTTCAGCCAGGTCACAATCTCACGGTCCGTGAGTTCGAGCCCCGAGTCAGGCTCTGGGCTGATGGCTCGGAGCCTGGAGCCTGGAGCCTGTTTCCGATTCTGTGTCTCCCTCTCTCTCTGCCCCTCCCCCATTCATGCTCTGTCTCTCTCTGTCCCAAAAATAAATAAAAAAACATTGAAAAAAAAATTAAAAAAAAAAAAAGGGCAGGCCAGCTGGACAACAGAACAGGGTGCCAACTTGTGCGGAGCCCTAACACATCCCTGGAAATACAGTAAGACAGAAAGTCTTTCTTTTTGACCAGGACTCCACCCTGGGGCCGGCACCTGCGATCGGGAACACCCTGTGAGCAACTGTGAACAGGGAGAGACCCCCCCGCCCCGCCAAAGCAGGACTGGGTATTAATGGGGTCCAAGGCCCCCAAATGTGCCACTGTGGCATACTGATTATTAGGGATTGAAATTACATAAGAAACAGCAATGCAGGAAGGATATTCTCGACCGCTCTCTGTCCCTCTGAAAGCAGAAAATAAATTCTCCGTGTGAAGGGTGCCCTCCCTGCACATGGAGGGGGAGAAGCATCCTTGTCCCCAGAGCTGGGGACTTGAGGGCCAGCCAGGCTGCGTAAACAAACGCTGTGACTTCGTCATTAATTTGCTACCCAGGCCCAAACTTCTTTGTCTTGTCAAGTCGTCACAAACTCATTGTTTCTTTGTCTAAACGGTAGAAAAGCTGCCTGCTTTGGTCACTTCCCTGGGTGTCATGTCTTTCGGGGTAATTTGTATAGAATTAAATTAAATTTTCTCTTTTCCCATTAATCTCTCTTTCATTGTCGGGGGGGGGCGATGTCTCAGCCAAGAACCCAAAAAGGTAGAGGGACACTTATTTCCTCCCCGCCCCTGCCACGGTACTCACCTCTCCTCACCTCCCTGCCTTCTGCAGGGGGGGTGAGCACAGCGCTGGCTGCAGAACTTCCGGTTGCTAAGTGGGCTGTGTAAGTTTGGGCTCAGAGCAGGAAAGGAGAAACTAAGGCAGGCTCCACCTTCCCTACCCCGCACCCTCCTTCCCGGCAGAGTTCTGCCTCGTCTCTAACCGCCGCTAAACAGATATTTGAAAAACCTTGGTGTGATGCTGTCTTACGGTCTGTCTGGAGCTCCCAGTCAACTCAGGAGTATTTGGGGGAGCGTGCTTTAACAGGATCAGTCACCCCCGACTCTCTCTCTCTGCATATTTCACCCCTGCAGAGGACAGACCGTGGGTGCAGGCCACATCATGCCAGGCTGTGCTCAACACATAACATCTGTAATGGCAACAGACGAGAGCGTGAGAAGTGGGCCTTCCGCGGCTGGTGAGGCAGGTGACAACCCAGCTACCTGTCCCAGTGGTGTGTTTGTATATACACATTAAACAACCAGCCACCCCCCCCCCCACCTGCCAAAGTGAGAGAAGCTGGATTTGGAGCGCTTGCCGATCTCTGTGGTGTAAGCCCTTCTGCCGTGGCTGATTTCAAGCTCCCCATCTGACATTGTTGAATACGGAATTGAGAAACCGAAGCGTTCTGGCAGACCTGAAGGAGCCAGCTCCAGGACACGACTGCAACACCCACGGGCCCAAATCCTGTCTCCGCTCCCCGGCGGGAAACCGGAGACAGAGACCGAAAAATGCAGTGACGTAGGCTGTGCGTCTGAAAATTATTTGTTTAAAGGGTAACGAAAACATAAAAAAAAAAGAAAAAAAGAAAAAGAGCCCAGGTCTTCAGGAGTGAGAGGAGATCAAAGATTCTAGTTTTTCATTCTGTCTCCAGTTTCAAGCTTGAGTCGTGTAAAGCTGGAGGAGGAAGGCAGTGGAGATGTGGTACATGCTCGTGTCTGTGGTACGTGCGGGCCCCTGGGGCAGGGGCTGGATCTTGCAGAAAAACTGGTATTTGACAGCCCTGGACAGGGCCCAGAGACGCATCAGAACATCTCTGCTAAGCAGGGTCTTCGTGGACCAGCTAGAATTTTACACACACTTTTTGATTGACTAATGCAGCTCCTTCCAGACGGCCACATAAAGAGGGCCACGTAGTCCGTGGGAGGAGGGAAGCAGCCTGAGTGGCCTCTCTGAGGGGCACGTCGGCTCCCTTAACTTACCCGCTTCCACTCTTCTCCCATTGGGTCCTCAAATAGGGACTCTGCACTGGGAGGAGAGTCCCCAGCCCTCACTGCCACACTGAGGGACCCGCTCAGAATTTCCCAGTGACCTGCAGGAGGGATGATGCATCCTTCACAGCTGAGAAGATGGTAGGATCCTCAAGGCCTCGTTCCAAGGCCACCTCCTCCTTGTAGCTTGCCAGGATTGGAGCTCCCCAACTCTCCAAGCTCTTAGCTGTGTTCTCCCCTTCCTCCTCTTCAAAGGCGGGGCTTATTTACATCTAAATCATCTCCACGTCTATCATACCAAGCAATGAAAGATGAACAATCGTGTGAGCAGGCAGATGGGCTGATTCAAACATCCCTTTTGCAGATGGGGAACTTGAGGCCCTTGGCTGTTCCCTATCTCACCCCCTATTCTGCATCCTACCGTTTTCCCAAGTGTTACAGCTTTTCCTGGCCCCTGGGTGCTTATCTATACTAGAATGTTTTCCTGCTCCTCGTTTGTCTGGCAGGCTCCTATATATCCATCACGACCCATTACAACAATCCCTTCCTCCGTGAAGTCTTAACTGATTTACTCCTCTCGCCCACCCCCTGGGAGCAGAGTGATTCCTCACCCCCTGGACCCCCTGAGTTGCTCAACACCCACCTCTGCAGTTGATCCTATGACACGAACTGCGATACCGTCCCCAGGTGTGATCTGTCTCCATGCTGAAACCTCCTTCTGGGTGGGACTGTGCCTGACCCTGGGAAGAATGGCCCTCCAACCCCGGGGGCGGGAGCTAAGGGGAACAGAAGGCTGTACTTCTGAGTTCCGGATTTTATGTGCTGCCTGGAGGAGGAAGTGTGACTTTCTCCACCAGTGCCCCCAAACACCTCACTCCCCCAGACCACACACATACCTGGGGTCCTAAGGAGGCCCTCTGGTTTGACCTGAGACCTCTTAGCTAGGACTCTTCCCATTGGGACCGAGTTGGGACCTTTCCGATTTTGTTTTTCACAATGTCCTCAGTTTAATGCTTTAAACGAGTAAAAGTGAGAATATACAATTCCAGAGGGGCATCTGGGTGGCTCAGTTGGTTAAGTGTCTGACTCTTGATTTCAGCTCCAGTCACTATCTCATGGTTCCTGAGTTTGAGACCCGAGTTGGGCTCTGCACTGACAGCACGGAGCCTGCTTGGGATCCTCCGTCTCCTTCTCTCTCTGCCTCTGTCCCGCTCACATGCTCTCTCTCAAAATGAATAAATAAACATTAAAAAAAGAATATACATTTCTGAAACTTTTGATAACTTGGGCTTAATTAAAACTTATACTCACAAAAGATACTATGAAGGCAATAAAAAGGCAAGCCACAGAGCAGAAAATATTGATAAGAGTATCTAACAAAAGACTTTTAGCCAGAATATATGAAATAATCTTCCAAATGAACAAAAAATGATAGCCTACCGGAAAATGGGCAAAAGATTTAAATAGCCACTTAACAAAAGAGTATATTGACATGTACAATACACATAAGGGAACTAACTTCAATGGCTATTTGAGACATGTAGGTCAAACCCCCGAGATGCCACCTTTTTGAATGGCTAAACTCCAAAGGGCTGACAATACTAAGTGTTGACAAGGGTGCGAAGCAACTGGAACTTTCTTTTTTTTTTTTTTAAATTTTTTTTAACGTTTATTTATTTTTGAGACAGAGAGAGACAGAGCATGAACAGGGGAGGAGCAGAGAGAGAGGGAGACACAGAATCCGAAACAGGCTCCAGGCTCTGAGCTGTCAGCACAGAGCCCGACGCGGGGCTCGAACTCACGGACCGTGAGATCATGACCTGAGCTGAAGTCGGACGCTTAACCGACCAAGCCACCCAGGCGCCCCGCAACTGGAACTTTCATACACGGCTGGTAAAAGTGTAAAGTGCTTCAGGCAACATGGAAAGCTGTCAGGTTCTATTACAATGGAACATACACAGGGCTTATAAGTCAACTCCACTCTATGAATAAACACAACATAAATACTTACATATGGTCGCCAAAAGTCGTGTGCTAGACTGTTCACCACAACAGTAATAGCTAAAAAGAGAGAAAAACCCAAATGGACACCTATAGGAGAATGGATATATAAAAAATATATATGGCTTGCAATGGAATTCTATTCAGCCGTGAAAAGGAACAGACCATTCCTATACATGGTACAGGTGAATCTCGGAATTACACTATAGAGCCAAGAAGGAAGACCCCAAAGAGTATACACTAAGTGATCCCATCTACAGAAAGTCCCCAAACAGGCGAAACTGAGAAGAAGTCAAGAGAATGGATCTCCTTGAGGCTGAGTAATAACGAGGACAGTTTCAGTGGATAGCTAGATAGTGATCTACAGATAGAGAGCTTTATAGCCATGCCTTTCTCTATGTATAATAAAACATAAAATTTCTAGGAACCATTTGAGAATCTGAGACCTCCTGCCCCTTTGTTCTTAAATATTTCAGTGTATGTTTCTGAAGACTAAGGACAGTCTCCTATCAAACCACAGGACAGTGATACAAATCAGGAAACGTAACATTAATATAATAGTATTATCTAATCTACAGCCTATATCCTAATTTCATCCGTTGTGCCAATAATGCCATTTATATTCATGTTTTTCCCAGTCTTGGATCCAGTCCAGGCTCATGCACTACGTTCAGGTGTCATGTGTTTTTTGTTGTTGTTGTTGTTTGTTTGTTTGTTTGTTTTCGACTCCTTTGATCTAGAACAGTTCCTCCGGCTTCCTTTTTACTTCTTGACCCTGATATTTCTGCAGACAGGGCAGTTGTTTCGTGGACTGTCCCTCCATTGGGCTCCTCTGATATTTTCTCAGGGTGAGGCCCAGGCTTCCCATTTCTGGCGGGAAATACCATGGCAGTTCTCTCGCGTCCCTCTCAGCACATCGTACCAAGGGGAACGTAACACAGATCTGTCCTGCCGTTGGTCACATATGCTTTGATGTTGGTGTCTGCTAGCTGTCTTTATTATAAGATTCCTTTTTTCCATTTGCGATGAGTCAGTAACTTATGGGGAGATATGATTAGACTCCGTGTGTCCTCCTGAGCACCTGCTATGTGCCCGACTTGTTTGGGGGGGGGTGGTTACCGTGGTTTACAAGGCAGGCATAACGTCATGCCTTGCAGGCTTAGCCCAGAGAGGGAACCAACAGATAAGCATTGATTAAAGACCAACTTTGTGCCGGGAACTAAACGAGTTCAACGCGTAATCTCACTTAAACCCGACAAGATTCTTGAAAGGAGAAAATCATGGAAATAGGCTCACTTGCCCACGCTTAAATATTTCAAAACTAGCCATAGTAACAATAATAATGCTGCCAGTAATAGGTAACATCCTTTTGCACTTACTTCCTATTGCCAGGCCCTGTTCTAAGTGCTTCACATAAATTCCTCTTTTATGGGAATTACTTCTGTCTCGGTTTCATGACGGAGGAAGCTGAGGTTCTGAGGTAAGTCACTTGCCCGTGGCCACTCTGTTGGTGATTAGGATTTGCTTGCAGGGCGTCTGTCCCCAGTGCCGCATTCTTAACCGTTCCGCCATACAGCCTCTCTAAGATGATGCTAGATGCTGGGGCGTATGTTCACCTGAGTGATTGCTTCTGGTCTGTTTCTTCCTTCACTCCAAGAACACTTTTCTTGGAGATATTCAAGCCCACTGTGGCACGCTGAGGCAAAGGATTTGTGCCTGGATCAGGGCAAGAAAGCTTGGAGGCCGGGTGGGAGGTGGCGTCAGTGACCAGGAGTGGTGCCCCATGAGGGAGAGGATGGGCTGCTGGGCAGAAGACGAGGGACCGAGCATGCAGCTCCTTGTGAAGACTCAAGCCACAACCCTTCTCCACGGCGTGCTCTGGCCCAACCGTGGCCTCCTGAACCTCATCACTGACTAGTGCAGGAAATGGGGCCTTGGGGCTGGTAGCAGCTCCTTGCCCATTAATATGAGACTTTTCCAATGAGCTTTCGGGTTTCTACTGAATGCCCGTTGGTCATGTGCCAGTTTCTGGGACACTCCCTACAGGCCTGTTCACACCACCAGTGTCTACAGCCATCAATAACACCACCCTAATTTGTCCTGGTCACTGGCCTTTTAGCATCACTGGATTTAGCAGAAGCCATGTTTACGGCTTGGCATGAAGGAAGAACATTCAGATCTCTGTTGCCAGGCTACAAATGACTCTTCCCCCCCCTTGGAAGAGAGTACTAATGATTAAAAAATAGTTGCTTGGCAGGCTTCTGGGTGGCTCAGCTATGCATATTCCAGGGTAAGGAGAAATCTTGCCTTCCACAGATCCTGCTGTCTCTCCAGGTTCCCTTGGTTTTGGACCATTACTTCATCCGTATGCTGGAGAAAGAGAAGGTGCTGACCTGTGATCAATGAAAAAGTCAGCATCCTTTTCCCGGGGAGACACAACGCCTTGATTATTTGATTCCTCTAGTTGAACGGAGTAGGTGGAGGTCTCAAAAGAACTGGGATAGTAGCATTCCAAAGGGCCGATGTAAGGTCGAATAGAGGGACGGAAGGTAAGTTCAAGAAGCTCAAAGGGTCATAAATGGAATAAAACAGCATCTGCCCAAGAAGCGAGGGGCTGGAAGACAGGAGGGAAAAGATTTCAAGCCGGAAGCTGGGAATCCAACCAGGATACCTGAACCTATTCTGACTGTCACCTCTTCTTTGGAACCGGGTATGGTTGTCTAGAGCAAAAGCCCCGCGTCTGACTGCACACAAGTTTGGCTCTGCCAAAGAGAGAAGGCTGGCTCGCTTACATTTGCAGACACAGGTCCAAGAGCCCATGGCCACAACGCTAGAAGGTACCAGTCCCCGTGGGCAGGGCAGCCCCACAGGTCCTGGGTTTCTGAATTTTTTTGTAGTTCTATTATTTATGGTAAAAAGAACCCCCTCAGTGTTTGAGTTCATTTGCATTTGTATTTGGAAGCCTTTCCCTCCAAACATATTCATAATTTAAAAGTGGTCTTTGTCAGACTACATCCACCTTCTGTTAGCATTGTTTGGGTTTGCATGATGGGGAGAGACCCTATCATTCACTGAAAGCCCACGATGAGATGGGGCCATCTTCTCGTTCTCTGCCCTTCCACAAAACCCCTGGGAGATGGGGTAGTAATCGTTTTCCCTCTTTAATGAATGACTACACCAAAGCTCAAAGCATTTGCCACTCACCCAGGTCACACAGAGACTAAATGGTAGGAATGATGTCAAACCTGGGTCCAGGAGACTCCAATGGTTATGCATCACCCATAACCATTACATAAAATAGTCTTGACGGGAAAAATACAGTGCCCTTTCCGTGGGCTTCCCTGACCCCTGGGAGCTAGTAGTATTAACCCCGTAGCCTTTCTCTCTCTCTCTCTCTCTCTCTCTCTCTCTCTCTCTCTTCATCTTTCCCGTGCAGCCACTTTCATCGCACAAAGTCTGTGTCCCGGCACGAAGAGGCCTGCCTTCCCAGGGGCTGCCTCTGCTTTCTGAAGAGTTTATCTGCACTGGCGTCAGAGTTCGAGATAATTCCATGCAAGGCAGATTTCTCTCCCTGAGAAGTTCTGACTCACAGATTGGAGCAGCTTGATTAATCATTTTGCCACAAATGCCATCAGACGCCCCACCATCCCCTTTCAGCAGGGGAGAACCTTTGCTCTCCTTGGCATCACCTGTGATCAGGACTACCTATGAGGACACAGGAGGGAGGCAGGGGATCAGCACCGTTATTTCATCCCATGCAAAATGTCTCCCATCAGGTGGCAGACCTCCTGGCTCGACTGAGACTTTGTCACACCAATTGTGAAGCCTCCCGAGTCAGTGCAAAGCCAGTTCACCGTGTGCTGTCGAGAACACCATGCGAATCTCTCACGCCAGTCGCCCGTGAGTTGATTGAAGCGGTCATTGACCGGTTAATTTGTTTTCAGCCTTGGAGAGCTGGAGTAAATTGACAGTCTCAGACGTTAATTAAAAATGCGTATTGTTTCAGTCTTCTGACGCTGGGCCTTATGAAGGGAAGGTTTAGCCAGACAGGTAGAACCGTTGGGCACTGTTGATTCTTTGTTGGAATGCATTTTCAGAGAGAAAAGTTGGCTTTGATATTAAAGTTGAGTTTCCCTTGAGTCCAGGTTTTATTCACTCATCCTTTGAACAAATATTTAGTGAGTACCACGCAGTATATACTAGTGCATCGCTAGACATTGGGGCTGCAGTGATGAAGACGTAGCTTTTGTTCCTTTGGAGCTGATATCCAAGCTCCATTCGAGGGGAGGGAGAGTCTGGTTACTTCACCTTCAGGATAAAAGCCAGCGCCTGAGAGCAGTTGGCTGACCGTCCCCATAGAAGAACAGATCCCAGCACCCAAGGTTTGAGCTTATTACATCTCGGAATTTAGCCTTGTACCTTGGTGTCTCTCCGTGGTTAAAAAAAAAAAAAAAAAAAAAGTCACCATGAAAAGAAATAGATGACCATAAGGGGTAGGGTCCAGGGTGAGTTACCGGGGAGGCGGCCAGACAGGGCAGGTGCAATAAACTTGAGGTGAGGTCCAGGAAGGTCAAATCCCCCTTTCAGGGTGGTGAGGCCCTAGACTGATGGATGCCACTTTCTGAGTCTCCGTTTTCTCAGCCACACACTTGGGAGAAAGCTGTTTTTCTCATAGGATTGTGATGGGAACTCCATAAGACACCTTATCAAAATCCCTTGGTGTTTAGCAAGACCTCGGCACATGCCCATTTCCTTTAACTTTTCCTTTTGTGGTCTGTCTGTTGCTGAGCACTTTCACTCATGTTATCCATGATAACAGCTTACAGGCATACCTCCATCTCTGTCTTTCAGGACAGCCTGGAAAACTCTGGAGAGAAGCTCCTTCCTTTAGCCCAAATGACAATTTTCATTCCTCCAGGCTGGGTCACTTGTGAGAGTGAAAAGGGATATGTTAATAATCATACCAGAAACACAGGCATAAACCAGGACTGTCTAAGCCAACAGGGTCCTATAACCACCTCCACAACCATTTTTGTCAGTTCTGGAGATAGGAGACGGCAAAGTTGTTTCTTCACGGAATTGAAGCCTCAAGGTACAGCCAGATGAGATGGCTGATAACTCTCTAGGGGGCAGAATTATAACATAACCACTCCCCCACCCCAGTGTACAGACCCTGTGTAATCTCCTTACTTTGAGTGTGGGTGGGACCTGTGGGTGTGATGAGATGTCACTGTCACAGTTAGGCTATGTTTGTAAAGGTGAAAACATTTTGCAGACGTAGCTGAAGTCCCAAACCAGTTGGCCTTTGGTTAATCAAAGGGGAGATTATCTTGGGTGGGCCTGACTTAATCAGGCAAAAGTGCTTATGAGAAAGACCTGGCCCTTCCTGAAGATGAAGTGAGCCAGAAGAAAGGAGTAAGCTGTTTTATGAGAGGAACGTGTGACTGGAACCTAATGGCATCTTCTGGGGGCTGAGTGGGAGCCCCGGCCAGCGGCCAACAAGAAAATGGCAACATCATTTCCAGAGTTGCAAGGAAAATTCTTCCAATGACCCGAGGGAACAGATCCTTCTCCAGTAGAGCCTCCAGATGAGAACACAGCCCAGATGACATCTTGATTTCAGCCTGAGATTCTGAGCGGAGAACCCAGTTAAGTTGTGTGCAGACACTTGATCTACAAAATGTATACAATGTATGAAATGTATAAAAATCGATGTTGTTGTAAGTCGTTGAGATTCTATTAGTTTGAAAACACGGCAACAGAAAACTAACATAGACTCCGAAATCACACTGCCACTTTTGTCATCTGCTCATGCGCTCACTCTCTAGCCTGCCCATCCAAGATACCTTCCCTCCTGCTTTTCCAGATCCCTGATTCTCCAAACCCCCTTCCAGGCTCTGCTTCTGTAGCACACACTTATCCTACCAAGGTTCCTGGTACTTCTTTGTCAACATGCCATCTCTGCGTCAGTGGCCATGTCCCTGGGCATATTCCTCTGCTTAACCAACTTTTATTAAATGCTTCCACATGCTCTGCACTGTGTAAAAGCTTGCCCTTATGCCTATAAGGAAAGTGCCAATGACTCTCCTACAGTTGAGGAGAAGAGGGCTGAGAGCAAAGGGGCTCATCCAGCATCAGCCGGGCACTGACTGGCAGACCCAGAATTTGAACCAGAACCTTCTTCCTCCAAAGCCTGCTCCCCTTCTATCATGCCTGCCGCCTGTTGTCCCATTCAACTGCTGGGATGCCCCAGACCCCAGAAGGCTTCATTGCTGTGTGAGCCCTTGACACTTTCAAGCATGCTTCCGGAGAGTTCATCCCAGGCGATCCTCCCAGGAACCATGTAAAGTTGTTTTTACCTGTAATTTACAGATGAGAACGCTGAGACACAGAACATTTGTTCATCCATTGGCTCATTCTACATCATTCATTGAGTGTCTAAGAGGTGGTTTGTAATACTAGACCCTGGGATATGTAGCAGAAACAACTCTGCTCTCAGGGTGCTAACAGTCCAGAGTGGGGAGCAGATGTGTAGACAGAATGCTGTGCCAGTTCGGGGTGGAATCTTTAGTGCTGGCGTAAGCGAAAGCTCAGAGACAGGGGCTCAACCCAGGTGTGGAATGGGAGGCAGAATCGGAGGGCTTCTGGGAGGAAGTGGGGGGCAGCATAAGGTAGTAAGAGTTACCCTTGCAGAGAGCAGGGGTGGGAAAACAGTGCCAACGCACAGTTCAGGCGGGACTCCCGTCGCACTCTGCCACTTTCCAAGGTAGATTGAGGTCACTGATTAGGTGGGGCATCCACAGATGTGTCTCTGCACCCCCAAAGCTTTAAATCCTCAGGGAGTCTCTGGGACCCCACCTAGCACCCAAGAGAGGCAGAAACAAATACACACACACACACACACACACACATACACAAACTACCTTCAGATAAATACACTCGCACCTACACAACACATACTTGTGCCTTAAACACACACACAAATGTGCACGTATGTCCCACACACGTACACATACATACACACAGGCACATACATATACTCCCCACACACATACATGCTTACTTATCGACATGTATACGTGTATACATTCACATAGACACGATATACATGCACTGCACGCATGCTTACACACACACACACACACACACACACACACACAAACACACATTCATGTTCTCAGGAAACTGAACAGCAGACCCTAGCTCAGCTGAGCCAATGAGGTGCCCTGAGAATTGGTTTTTATTATGCAGAACAGAAAGGCAGGTGACCGACTGTCAAATGCAGCCTTGTCCCCAGTCGCCTATTGAGAACCAAACAGACAGCGCTGTGGTTTCCAGGCAAATTCCAGCTGCTTCCCTGGCGCCCAGGGTACATAAACCCAAGAAGCCAAATGATGATTTTCCCCTTCAGAAGAATAACATTGCCCGGCCCTCCCTCCCTGGGCTAGAAAGGTTTCTGTAGCACTCAGTCCCCGTATAGGCCAAGCAATCCCATCAGGATGCAGTGCCGGCCAAGGAGCCAGCCAGCTCCATCAATTTCTCCTGGAAAGCCCAGAAGAAATTTGGTCACAGAAAATCCCTTCCCTCTTTGCTAATAAAACTTATCAGTGCAGGGCAGGAGGCTGGGAGGAGAGGGACTGCAGACAGTCGCCTTGCTAAATTACTTGGAGAAATGGCCCTGATCAGCCATCCAGGGGGAAGAGAGGCAAGAAGCAATATAACATTTATTGAGCCTGATTTTTTTCACCTAGATTCTCCTAATCAGTTCTCTCAGCAGCTCGGTGATATTGCATTAGCTCCATTCCATAGATGAGGAAACTGAGGTCCAGTATGCTCCAGAAAGAGCATGGGTTTTGGAGAAAACCCAATATGGGTGTGAGCCCCTGCCCTGCTCCCTTGTCTACTGCATGTCCCAGGCTGGTGACACGTCCTTGCATTGCACTCTTCCTATCAGCACCCTCAGCCTGGGTGGGCTGGTTCAAGATCAAGGGCATGATGCAGGCAAAGCACTCAGGACATACTGTCTTCCATGTCCTTGTTCTTTCTGACTCCCCTGTCTCCACTGAGTCTCCATATAGTGTCTCCAGTCTCCCTCTGGAACGATGAGTGAGCCCCCTTTGGCTGTGGGGCCCAGCTGTCCTGTAAGTTGCCAAGGAGGCACTCTATGGGCTGTCAGCCAACACCCTGTCCTTCTCAGTGGGGCATGGGGAGGACCCTGGGACAGCTAGAGCCCCAGATCTGTACAACAAAAAAGGGAGCCCAGAGAATTGAGCCATTCTTCCCCCAAGTGCAGAAAGGACTCTCAAGTTCTTGTTGAGGAGGACCTCGGATTCCTTGTCTTTGGATTGGCCGCATTTGCCCTTGGCTTCATGAGCTAAGGGGCCCTGGTATTAGTCCTCACTCTAAGACCTTCCTTTGAGAGCCTTCATCTGCAAAACCCAGAATTTACCCAACAACTGGGAAAGAATATGGCCTCTGAGGCTGTGAAACATGGAAATCCCAAGTAGGCAAACCAGTCTGGAATGGTGTGGTTTTAGGGAAGCAATGGACGAAAACGCAAGAGGAAATGTGGGCTAAGTAACAGGGGTAATTCCCTGTAGGAAGATCTATTGGACTGTGAAATAGTATTCCACAGGAAGTGGAGGAGGGGTGCCCGGAGGTATTTAAAGCCTTGCTGGCCTAAGTAATAGAAGCCGCATAGTATATGGAGTGGCCAAGAACTGGCCTCAGGGGAGCAGCCGTCTTGCCTTTATAGGTCGTCTCTATATGGATGTAATTTCCAAGCCTGCCTTAGCGTTCCGTGGAGCCGTACTGCTCTTGTCAGGCAAAATGGCATCCATTCACACCTCAGAAAAAGCCATAGGACTTGGTCAACAGGGTGGCAACCTCCGTTAAACAGATTTATGGATTCAACACAATCCCTAGCAAAATCCCAGCTGCCTTTTCTGTAGAAATTGACATGCCAATCCTAGAATGCACACGGAATCGCAAGGGACCCAAAATAGACAACATGATCTTGAGGAAGAAGAACGAAGGCGGAGCACCCTCACTTCCCAGTTCCAAAACTTCTTACAAAGCTCCAGGGATTAGGACACGGCGGTGTTTGCATCAGGACACATAACAAGATCAATGGGATAGAACTGAGAGTCCATACATGAAATTCTTACATTTGTGATCAACTGAGTTTTGACAGGTAAGCCAAGACAATTCAGTGAGGAAAGGATAGCTGTTTTAACAAATGATTCTAGAACAACGGGTGCCCACATGCAAAAGAATGAAGGGGGACTCTTATGTCACACCATATACAAATGAACCGTAGAACTCCATGTAAGATCGAAAACTGTAAAACTCTTAGAAGAAAACATATGAGTAAATCTGCATGGCCTCGAGGCAGCAGCAACAGATAGTTTAGACTGTCTTAAAACTCAACATTTTCATGTTGTCAACAGTATCATCAAGAAAGGAAGAAGGCAACCTATAAAATGGGAGAAATTTTTTGCAAGTCGTATATTTGACAAAGGACTAGATTCCAGAATATATAAAGAACTCATAGGTAAATAAAAAAAAGACAACTTCTTTTAAAAATGGGCAAAGAATGTCAACAGACCTTTCTCCAAAGAAGATACACACACACACACACACACACACACACACACACACACACAAATGATCAACACGGCTAGTCATTAGGAAATAGAAAGGAAAACCATGAGCATAATTTAAATAAAAAAGAAAGATCGTGACAGTTGTTGGCGATGACGTGGACAAGTTGGAATCCTCAGTCATTGCTGGTGGGATAGAAAGAAGCCAGGAACAAAGGGCCACTTATTGTATGATTCCACTTTTCAGAAATGTCCAGCATAGGCAAATTTATAGAGACAGAAAATATGTTAGTGTTTGCCAGGGGCTGGGCGTTTGGGAGTCATGGGAGTGATTGATGGGTTGGTGAAAATTTTCTAAAATTAGTTGAGGCGTGGCTGGGTGGCCCAGGGGGTTAAACATCCAACTCTTGATCTCAGTTCAGGTCTTGATCTCAGGGTCGTGAGTTTAAGCCCTGTGTTGGGCTCCGTGCTGGGCGTGGAGCCTACTTAAAATAAATAAACAAACAAATAAATAAATTAAATTAGATGATGGTAATGGTTGTAAGATTCTTTGAACACACTAAGACAAACATATGTCACATATTAAAAGGCTACATTTTTTGGTATCTGAATTGTATCTTAATTAAGCTGTTATTTAATAAAAAAAAATAAAGTCACCCCTTAACTTACCACACACAAGTTTTCTGTGTGTCTCTTTCTGTAAATATTGCTGTACAAAAGTAAGGTCTTACCGTACATGTAATTTTCTATTTTGCCTCACTCTCCATTATGTTTTAAGGCTTTTCCTATGTTATTAAAAACTCTTCATTAATATTATTTTTGAATTGCCTAATATTCTGTCAGCTGCCCACAACCATAACTTACCTGTCTATTGTTGCATTAGTCGGTGTTTGAATTCTTCCCCCAGGTTCTGGCATTACAGCTAACATCTCTGTGCATAAACTCGTGTCTGCAGTTTTTGGATTTTCTTCTCTATTCAGGATAAATTTCTAAAATTGAGATTACTGTGTGAAAGCACTCAGCTTTAAGGTCTTACTCTCTGTAGGCCCTCCTCCTTTGCCCCCAAATACCCTTTTAGAGATATCTGATGCAGATACACTCGGTTTGCGACAATAAGGAGTCACATGCACCAGAATAACTACTTGGTATGAAGGAGAGATAGTTGTCACTGAAGTCAGACTCACCCAGGGTCACGTTCCAGCTCTGCCACTTACCACTAAGTGATCTTGACCAAGTGGCATAAAACCATTAACCCTTGATTCTCTCTGCTATAAAAATGGGTACAAATAATACCTGGCAATTATAAATAAGATAATACACATCAAATGGCCAGTGTCTACTTCTCAAAAGGAGGCACTTGTTTCCGATCTGCTTTTCTTCTCTCTTCTCTTCCCAGCCCCCAACCCTGCCATAAAAATGCACCCTCAGGTCCTGAGTCCCGTCTGCGTCCGAGCCCTGGGAGGTGGCATCGTTTCTCCGGCAGCATGGCTGGGCGATGCCCTGGTATGATTGACAAGGATGGGCTTGGACCTGAGACTCGGGATTTGGGTCTGAGTCCACCACTCGTTAACGTGTGATCTCAGGAAGCCCCTCAACAGTTTTTGAGTCTGGCTCAAAAATGGAGTCAAGGAGGCAAATTTCCTAAGAACCTTGTCGTGGTGGTGGGGGTCAGGTGAAAGACTGAACGTACCAATGCTTGGTGTCCCCTCAGCAGTCTCCATCAATAAATGGCAGTTCAGTTTATCATCATAACTGCCTCCAAATATAACAGGGCTTGCTTGGGTGCACTAAGCTCAAAGCATTTTCTGCCACTGGATTAGAAGCCCATACACTGACGGGGTAAGCACCCCATCACTACATACTATAGTAATTACTAATTACATGTTTCTGCCTTCTGTAGCTTATTAGTAAATTGCATGTAGAGGGATCTAAAAGTAATTGCCCTTCTCCCGTAACTTCAGCAGCCTGCAGAAATCACAAAGAATTACCTTATTTACTTCCTAAGTGATTCCCAGTGGCCGTTTATCAAACATGCAGAAAGAAAAAAAAAATCATACAATAACCAAATACTCTTCTGCTTACAAATGATATGTGAGGGTCGCAAGAAATCTTGAGTGAAAAGGGGCTGTTAAACAGCTGCTGACTAACTGTATGTAAATATCCCCCTGTGGGTAATAGCTTAATTTTGATCATTGTTCAAAAGAGCAGGCATTTTAAATTATTAATAGGTGTCAGCTACAAAAGAATGTTTAACTGGAAACTTACAAGAAGGGAGCCTGATCTGTACAAATGACACTGTGTCTTTAACCACCCTGGTGTGTGGGAAAGAAAGGAGGCTGGAAAGAAACGAGTAAGAGGCACAATGGGCAAAAAGAGCCTCGTTTTTCCCTCAGACTCGGGTTTTGTGGCTTGTGGGTGTGGTATCACCTTACCACCATGGAAACTGGCCTGGACTCCATTCAATCCTTATTAAGTTTGGGTCTGCGTAGGTTCCCACTCTTTTCAGGGGAAGCCGATGCCAACCAAGCAGAAACCTTGAAGCTGCAGGACGCGCCAGGTCGTAATACAAGCCTATGCCTTTGCTGCGATGAAAACTTGTCCACGTCCCAACGCATAGCATGGACACCTTCCGTCGTGAAGAGCGCTGGCATGGTTCTGCTGAAATAAACTGAAAAATCCCGTTTCAAATGATTCATTTGATAGAAACATCAGGATCGCTGATGCGGGGATTGGCCTCCGTGATCTCTTTTCCAAAAGCACACAGCCGATCATGAGATCGTTGAGTTAACATCCGTGATCTCTTTTCCAAAAGCACACAGCCGATCATGAGATTGTTGAGTTAACAAGAAAGAAGAAATGGCCGGCTGTTCTGTTTCCTTTTCTTGGCTTCTACGGTGGTACTGGCTTCTGGCATTTCGGGTAACCCCAAAGCATTAGCAACTGCAGTACAGAACAAGGTAGGGTGTGCAGGATTGCGGAAAAGCTCAGGTGGGTATGCAACTCTGATCTGCCACGGTAAGAAACTCAGTCCCGGTATCTCCTCGCTCTGCGCGCCCCTCCCTTCCTCTCCATACCTGTAGGATGGAGAGGTAATATACCCAAGCAACAGCTCTCAGAATGCCTTAAATTTATCTATTGTGCTACCGTTTACAGGAACTGCCCTCAGACACCACCTTTGATCCTCACCAAAATGCCAACAAACGATGTAGGACAGAAATCACAAGAAAACTGGCAATCAGACGCAGACCAAGGCTACCCAGCCAGTGAATGGCCGACCAGGGCTTGAATCAACGAATTCCCAACGGCGACTGGGGCCCTGTCCGTGTTGGGGAAGGAGTGTCACAGGATCAGCTGCCTTGATTACCCTGGGGCTGCGGGACAGAGCCTGGGGCAGCCTCATTAAATGCAGAAGGCTGAGCCCTCACTACCCTGTGGGTCCCTTTCTCCCAGGCGGTCTTCTCTTCCTGGCTGTCCTCCCGTCCCCCGTGCTGCCATAAATCCATTCATCCTGTGACTGTCCAACCCTTCTGACCACCCAGGCCTCCTCCATAGTCCACAAAACATGATGACGGGATTGATGGAAGCATCACCCACTTAAAGCTCACTGTGGTCATTTTGTGGGTCAGCGAGGCTCCCTCAAAGAGACTGAAAGCTCCCCGGAGAAGGAGGGAGACCACCAACTTTGCCTCCCCTTTCCGCTTTGCACCATGCACTGGGCTAGGCTCAAAAAGCGTCCGGGCTCTTGCTACAGACAGATGCGCCAACCACTGAGCATCGCGCATCAGGAGCAGGGCTAAAAGAGGGGGAAGAACAAGAGAGAGAGGTGACATCGAAGCCGAGTGGCCCTTTAAGGCACAAGGATGGCTTCCGGACAAAGACGGCCTGGATCACATTTGGGAGATGAAGAGTTTGCCACACAGGCAGGTAAGTGGGGAGGATGCTTCCAAAAAACTGTGTCTTCATTTCCGGTGAATTGTTGCCTGCTTGTCCCCAGCACACACAGAGATCGTCCTAGCACAAGTCTGGGCTCGCGTAATGATTTCTTGGTGAATTCGGGTCCTCCTGGCTGTTGTCAGACAGCTTCGATAACCTTGGACCAGGTTATACGAGCCCCTTATGATCCTGTGCGGGATTCCCTCCGAAAACCAAGGCCGCTGAAAAACCCCAATTGACCAAGCAGGTGCACCTGTTCGGTTGCAACATTTGAATGATGGTCAGAAAATAATATTAAAGGTTGGCATTTACGGAACCTTACTATGGAGCAAGCAGGTACCTAGTACACGAGGTGCCTAAACTCATAGTCTCTTAAAAAAAATAATTTTGATGCTACCAATACTCCCATTTTACAGATGAGGACAGGGAGGCTGAGCAAGCCTGGGTCACACAACCGGCCACCGGACAGAGCTAGGATCAAACATTATTTTGTCTGGTGCTTACATTGGAGTTCCTGGCTCTGTGCTTCCTGGCACATTAGGTTTGCAGTCGCCATCCAGATGCTTTTCTGTAGCCATTGTTTGTACAGGCCCTTCTGTGCTCAGTCGGGTAAAGGGCACACAGATGACAGATGTTCTTTCTGCCCATGGAACTTCATCCATTCAACTAGTCTTCGGTATGGGCCAGCCTAGTCCTGGGTATGGGACCATCGAGAGAGGAAACTGGCGTGTGCCCTCCAGAAACGGTGCGGGGCAGGGAGACACATGTGGTGCTATGATGGGTGTTTGCATATTTAAAGGCTTCCCAGGAGGGAGGAGGGGAGTTGGGGCAGGCCTCACAGGACAGACTTACCTTGGAGAATGGGTGGATGGATGAGGCAGGCGAGAGCTCTAGAAGAGGCGTAAGTCCATGAAAGATCATGGTTCCACATGGCTAGGGAGAAAATTCATGCCAGGGAGTGGGGCTGGGGCTGGAACACAAGTTGTGGCCAGGAAAGCCCAGACAGGGAGGGCTGGATTTTATTTTATAAATGTGGGATGGAGGCTAGGGGTGCCTGGGTGGCTCTGTTGGTTAAGCATCCGACTTCGGCTCGGGTCATGATTTCACGGTTCGTGGGTTCAGGTCCCACATCGGGCTCTGTGCTGACAGCCCGGAGCCTGGAGCCTGTGTCTCCCTCTCTCTCTGCCCCTCTCCCACTCATGCCTGTCTCTCTCCCTCAAAAATAAACATTAAAATTTAAAAAAAAATATATATATAAATGTGGGAAGGCTTTCGCTGTTTTTCTTTGATAAGACATACCAACACCGTGCAATCTGGGCTTTTCTGTCATCTATTTTCTCTCTCTCTTTCTCTCTCTCTCTCTCTCTCTTTTTCTGGAGCGGGGTTTCTCAAACTCTAGGCTGCATTCTGGAGTGACCTTTCTAGAACATGATTCTTAAGACATAGTGCCTACACTCGCCAGCAATCTGAGCTGTAAGGAGCTCTCAGGGTGTTTCTGAACATGGAGAAGTCTGAAAAACCACTACCTGGATCAATCAGCCTTTGCCTCAAACATTGTCCTCCCTGAGGCACGGGGACCTCAGCCAGATCAGGTTTTATTTAGGAGGGAAAAAGGGAGAATAGGGTTTTTTTTGTAATATTTTTATTTATTTTTGAGAGAAAGATAGAGACAGAACACAAGCAGGGGAGGGGCAGAGAGAGCAGAAGCCACAGAATCTGAAGCAGACTCCAGGCTCCAAGCTGTCAGCACAGGGCCCGACGCGGGGCTCGAACTCACAAACCGTGAGATGCTGACGTGAGCCGAAGTCGGACGCTTAACCGACTGAGCCACCCAGGCGCCCCAAGGGAGAAGAGTTCCTACGTAGACAACCACAAGCATCAACGTCCCACTGGTGAGGACCTCAGAGAAAGATGGACACGCAAGAACACAAGTGAGGCCAGGGTTTTTCAAGTCATTCAACCAAGGTTTATCGAGCAGGTTCTTTGTGCCGCGTATCTTGCGAGCAATTGAGGAACTCTTCCAGGCATTTTTTTTTTTTTAACATTTCAGCATTTATCTCCCTTTCTTCCAATGGTACGGAGCCCCTTACCCACATTCCCACACGTTCCTCTGGACACCTGCCCGCGCTCAGTTTCTGGGTCAGGCGGAGCTGCCTCTAACTCGAGCTCTAACGTAGGGCTTTTCCTGGCCAGTCTGAGCACAGCACTATCTTGTGATGGTGATTGGTCAGGGTGGGCGTGTGAACACAGCCCAGGCTCCAATCGCTGCTCACCCCAGGCCTTTAATTACATACTCCAGAAAGATACTTCTCTTTTCGTATTCTGCAGCAGTGATGAGAAAGTCGAGCTGCTCAGAGGCCAAAGATGCCCTCTGAGAACAAAGCCACGGGCACGTGAGAGAGACAGAGACACTGACGAGGTGCTAATGATGTTGCTTGAACCCCTGAACGCGACAATTCCCGAAGCCTCGCCTGTCCTCAGACCGTTCAACTGCTTGAGCTGATACATTCCGTGTTGTGTGAAGCTGCTTTGCCTTTGGTTCTCAGTTGCTGGAAGTCAAGTAGTCGTGATGCTCCAGGGTCTGAAGGGCCGCAGCCCAGAGCAGAGTGAGATCGGGGGAAATGAACTTTCAAAGTCATACCCCGAGCACGAAGGATGAGGAAGAAATTAAGTTCCCCGGACCCAGTAAGATAACACAGCCATGGTGATGGGAACAGACCTTTGTCTTTCCAGCTAAGAGACCATGTGCTTTGGCCTGAAGGGGAAACCTCAGGGCTCGGGGGAGAGAGGAAGAGCCCACGTGACAGTTCTCAATTACTTCCGGACTTCTGGGCATTGGGCAAAAAGAGTACTTGAACATGGGGTCACCATCCGTGGCCGGAGATATTGAAGGAGTTGTCAAATCTGGGCGAAGTGAAGGCACCGAGGGCCTTGATGCAGGTCGGTGGGTTTCCCACACTTTGGGCCCTGGATGCTAGCCGGTGCCAGACAGAGAGCAGGGCTCTGAAAACATTGGAGGCATGAATGAAAATGAGCAACGCTGTTTCCATTTTCAAAACTAACATTGAAGGAAACGCTTAAAGGCCCAAGGCCAAGGCTGTTCCTAAACAATGTAGCAACGAAAGGGATAGTTGTCAGGAAAGGCGGTCTAGGAGTTCACGTTGATTCCTAACAAAGAGCATGTCCCTTTTAAAATGAATCCTAGCAAAGCAATCTGATTTCTTTTTCCTCCCTCCCTCCCTCCATCCCTCCTTCCCTGCCTTCCCGCCTTCCTTCTTTCCTTTTTTGGGGGAGTGTTTGCAATCATTAGGTAGATCAGGACAGTGCAACTGGGCACACTATATAATAAAGTTTTTATGATATCCTCTTGGGCAACGTGAAAAACTCTAGCTAGGGTAATAATACAGTGAGGAAGGTGGACTTGTAACCACTTCAAGAACCATGCCCAGAGCTTGCTGATTAATTCATTCCTGTTCAGCTTGTCACTTAAGGAGCTCTCCAGGGGCCCGAGATAAGGCTTTGTCCTTGGCTCTCTCCTGTTAAAACAAATTTTGTGAATACTTGAATGAAGGCATAGAAAGCTTCTTATCAAGTCTGTGGATGCCACTGAACTGGGTGGTGGGGGGGGGGGTGGAGGATGACAAATGAGGTGGATGGGAGAATTCTAATCCAAAAGCTCTCAGTGGGCCATGGGGTTGCAACAAAGCTCACAAGGCACAAAAACCATAATGCGGAGAGGAAGCTTCTGCAGTGGCGCTAAGGTACCTCTATTGTGTAAGTGTAGAGTGACAGAGCCCTGTCCGGGGAGCAGCCGGAGAAAAGAGAGAAGTTTTGTTCGGCAGCCGCTCAGCCAGCATCAGCACTGTGCAGCACTCTTACTGGCGAGAAGCTCTTTGGGGTTGCATTAACAGAAGTAGAGTGTGTGGGACAGAGAAGGTTAAAGTCTGATCTCCAGGGCTTTCCTAGTCACATCTTGCCTGAGTCTTGTGTTCAGTTCTCAGCCCCAAGATTTACGAGGGTAGCTGACAACCTTGAATATCCTCAGACAGCATCCCAATGACACAAGGAATTACAGAAGCTCAGCCTGAAGAAAAAAACTTCAGAAGGTGTATTAGTCCCTATTTTCAACTCATCAAGCAGCTGTCCACCACGGACCCACGGTGGGAGAAGAAGCGATAGCAACGGGGAGGGGACAGAAACAGTGTCCCACGTGCAGCAAAGCGGAGGAGGGAGCAGGTTGAGACCAGGCCACCGGGTTGGGGTCTCGGGGGTCACCCGTGACCTTTGCGAGAACAGCAGGGCGCTTCTCATTTCGAGGGGTGTTGTTCTAATTATCTGTCAAGCCTCCACCATGATCTCGAAAGCCACTTCCAAAATTAAACCTCCATTGAGAGCACACGTTAATAACACACCAAAGGACACATAAATTACACCTGTGAGTCATCTCCCATTGCAGATGAATACGCTGAGGGATGTCACATTTCAACAATATGAAGAGCGCACCGTAATTAAGCCACCACTCGTGGCTTGGAAAGCTGTGTTCGATCACTACGGACACACACAGCACACGAGATGAAGAAAGCCTGAAAAATCTCCCGGCCCGGAGCCGTACTATGGTAGTGTAGGATTAAAAGTGTGGGTCCCGGAGTCGAGCTGCCCCGGATTTTAATCCTGGTCCTGCCGTACCCCAGCCATGGAACCTTGAGCAAGTCGCCTCACCTCACTGACCCCCGGTTTCCGGATCTGTAAAGTAAGGAACTTAAGTGGAGCTCCTGGCAGTATTAGTTGAGATAATGCATGCAAAACGCTTCGCGTGGAGTGATCCCCCTGCACGGAGCCAGCTGTCTCCTGGCTCTCATGAACACGGGTTCACGTGTCCGGCCATGGGTTAATGTCAAATATCATCCACTGGTACCACCCGCTAGCCTCGCGCGCCTCACATACTTAGTTCAAGTGGGCATTTCCTGTTATTTTTAAACTGAAACGTGATTGCTGCTTTGACATCATGATTACAGCACTCGTGCTTGACTGGGTGAACCTCTCCCACCCAAAGTGAGGGGACTGTCATCTGTTTTGATTCCTGCTCTTAGACTGAGAGAATGAGCAATAATCAACGTTCCGTGTTCAACAAGTCAGTCTCTGGACTACGGCTGGTTCGTGGTTACGTAGTGAGGTGGCTGCAAAAGGCAGAACGCCGGCCCGGGTGCTGGCAGAACAGAATTCGAGTCTTGGAGCTCCTCTTGAGATGCGACTTCTGACGGTTCTCTCATCCTGGCACGCGATGACGTCACCTGAGCCTCAGAAGCACCCTCTGAGACAGGAATTAATCAGCGTTCTTTCTAGGGGAGTCACATTTCACTGAACGTTCTTTTATCCACTTTTTGCGTGATACATTTGCATGCCAATGCCACAGCCAACGTCCTCATTTGCTGCGGGTACCCTAACTCGCTTTTTTCCCCTTTTGCTTATCATCTCCCCTCCCCACCTCTCTGCTTTTTACCCTCCTCTTGACCTCACCTTGCAATGCATCCCCAGACTCCGAGCAACTTTTGCTCGTAATCTGAAGTGCAACCCCCGCACACCTCCCTCGGTGCCCGCATAATCATATAGTAGTATAACTTCTCGTTACTCTTGCTTTTGTAACATTGGATCATGTTGTATACGCTTCTCTGTTGACTCAGGAGCCCCTCCAGGTGAACTGACACGCGGCTTTTTGGGAGGCCGCACCACGTTCCACGCTGTGGTCAGAGGCAGCGCTGGGCTTACCCCCCCTCCCCTCCTGCCGTCCCGTCACCTCATTATCTCGGTTATTCTTCCAGAAATAATGGAGTAGTAGGCAGCCCTGAGCACACACACCCCCTTCCCGTCTGGCGCTTTGATCTCAACGGGCCGAATGTCTGCATCTCTTTACCCAGAGAAGAAAACCAAGATGTGTGGACATAAGGGGTTTTGTCTGGAGCCACACACAGCCGGTAAGTGTCAGCAATGCTCAGAGCAGGCCTACCGGCCCCCATACTGCTTGCTGTCTGTTTTACCCGGCTCTGCTCTTCCTCTAACTTCCTACTGCTAGAAGGAAGTTGCTTTCCATCAAATTGAGTCAAGTCTTCCCGGATTCCGCCCCCCCCCCCCGTCCCCCCGGACAGAGAGAGTCACGTGTCTGGCCGTTGGAAGGCTCACTGGCGGCACCGGTGAGGGAAATTCAGCACCGAAGGGGAGCTTGGGCCGCTGCTAGCGCGGGCCCGTGGCAAAGACTCAGGGAAGTCACGCTCAAGATACTACTTTCACTCGGTAAGTATGCGCAAGCAGCCTTGGGCCTCATCCGTTTCCATCTTGCTAGCAGGGCCTGGAGTCCCTGGGCACGTTGCAGAGGGGCTTCAAGGTCCCTGTGACGGGTTGGGCCAGATTGGCCACGACATCCAGTGGCCCTGTTCCGGAGCCGAAGTCTTCTCACCTGTGGACTAGGAAGAGGAGAGCATTACAAACTTGGGCCTGAGGGGGCTTCTCCTTCGAACCTGCCATCTCACCGGAGAGAAGACTGAGGCCCAGAGCAGCAAAGAGGCATTTGCAGGGTCCCGGGTTGCTGGTGACGGGGTTTGGATGGGAGTCCGGAGCTCCCGGCTCTGTCGTCCTGTGTCGCTATCGCTGCTGCCCCGTGAACGTGTGTGCCTGTGCTCCTTTCCTCTCTCCCGTCCCCTATGACATGCACACAGATGAAAGTCTTGGCCTTCCGGGTCCTGGCAGGCCTGAGTTTGGGTCTTGGCTCTGCTACTCATTCGGCGACCTCAGGAGGATCACCTGACCTCTGCGGGTTAATGACAGGAGACAGTCTGCTAAGGTGCGGAGAATACAATGAAAAAGTGACTTGAAAAGGCTCAACACGAAGCCCACCGCATAGCACGCACTCAATAAACGTTGGCTGTGTCTTTTATTTCTTATTTGCTCCTCTGAGTTCTTGCGAAACCTCTCTGCAATTCCCAAAGCCTCCAATACAACTTGTTTTCCCCAAACAACAGTTCTCTTGACGTATGTGTAGACGTGGGTCCCTCTGTGAAGCGCTTCCAAACCCTCTTTTGCAGCCTTTCATCCCGTGAACCCCTGAGGAATTGTCGGCCTGCATTTAACTTCTCCAGAAGCAAGACTCCGCTGATCGCTTTCTGGTGAACACAGCAATGAACTTGTCAAGGAACCAGCCAGGAGGGAGGAGGCGAGGCCGTGGGAGCGGGGGCAGGCAGGTGTGCAGCAGGCTGGGGGGGCTGGAGCCATCCATCTTGATTCTTTTCTCCATGTCCAAGTGTAAAGGGATTTGTGTCTACAAGGTTGTCTTCGCCAACCTCAGGGAAGAAGAGAAGGCATTTAATTTGAAAATTTTTACTCTGTCCACAGGGGAAGACTCGGGGGCAATTAGGGGTATTGTAATTTCTTACTAAGGTCAAAAAGGAATTGTGGGTAAAGTCCATGAGTCACCTTCCAACACAGAAAAAAAAAAGGCACTTTCTGACTGATTTGCTTTGGGTGAGCCTGTGTGCTCACACCCTTAATGATTTGGGTTGGGGGCTGGGGGGTGGAGCACAGGAGCACCTCCTTCCTGCCTCTGAAATGGTCACCTTTCTGGAAACCCAATAAAATTAATTCACAGCTCAGATTATTAATTCATCCTGGCGTGTGAATAATTCATCGTGGAAGGAGCCGTATCACATTTTCACATTTTGGAGCGCACGCCCTCTCCTGCTCTTGCCTTAGGAGAGACGGCTTCTCCCACCCACCTGCCCACGTACACGAGGGACCAAGCACTCGGTCACCTACTCCTCAAGGACGTGAGAGCCCTGATCTCAGCCTGATACTCACTCCGAGCCCAGCAGCCAGAATGTATGCCGCTGCACTGACCCAAGGCGACCTGCTGAAGTCAGGAGGCTTCTTAATAACCGCGGGGACCTGCTTGCCAGGTTCACGGCCGAACTAGGATGTAAAAGGAATCCCTGTTGTGACCAAGCGCCGCAGCCGATTACAATTTGGTCCCGCAGGAGGGCCTCGGTCGGGCTGCCCGTCAATTACACACTTCCCCGCACACCTCGAAGGCTGGGTGCTCGTGGCAGGGACGTTTCTCCACCAGTCTCCTGCGAGCAGGTGTCTCCATGCAGCTGCCGGGGAAGAGGCAAGAGGTGAGGCACTGCCAGTTGGCAGTCTTCAAGGAGCCAGGGTGGAAAGGTCTAAATGGGGCTGAAAGGGCGGACCTACGCCGGCCGACTCCATCTTGTTCTGTGTCCTCCACCTTGAGTGACTATGTCCCCGACATGCCCCCTTTCTGGGAAAATCGCAGAAACCTCAGACCAGGCCTCATGCCCTTAAGTAACCTCCCACTCACCCCGTTCACACTTCCGGATCAAAACACGCCCGGCGACCTGCGTCACAGGACTCCGACCCTTCCCCAGCCAATCGGCTGAGGCCACGACCCTTCCCCAGCCAATCGGCTGAGGCCACAGCCATTGCCTCACCAACTGCCCCTAGACCCCAATAAAACCTTTGTGCTTTTGAAACTCGCTCTCTCTCCCCGGCATCTCACCGCTGCGTCGGTGCAGGTAGGGGATTGGGCTCGAACTGGCTCGAATAAAGGCTCTTTTGCTTTTGCATCAGACTCGGCTCCCTGGTGGTCTTTGGGGATCACGAATTCTGGGCATAACAGGGCCAAGGAAAGGATGAGCTGGTCTGGAATCTTCTCCTTTGAACACGAATAAGGTGCCCACACTCAGGGCACGTTCTCACTGGATCAGAGGCTGCAGGGGACCCTGGGACGCAAGCGGGAAGGCAGAGCTGCTCTTGGGAGGAATGGGGAATATGCCACCCACGGAGGCACAGGCGGCGGGCAGGTTTATCTGCTGGGTTCTGGCTGGGCCTGAAATCGCACCTGGTCTGGTTGGCAAATAATGCCCGTATTTATCATCTCGCTAAGGCAGATGCTTACCCCAACTCTGTTCATTGGTCAATTGTGGTCTGATTCAAGGCTGGACCCCATGTTCCTGGTTGGGGACCTGGAAATGACTCGGACCCAGATCTTGTGCTCTCAAGCTGGAGAAGGATAGCCGATAAATCTCAGGGGTGGCAGGGCCGTGCCAACAGAGAAGGCACTGGGCGAGCCAGGGGGCCAGGGGGGTGGCGCTGCAGGTGGGCCTCTCCCTCCCTGATCATCACGCCATCCCTCCCCCCTCACTGCGCATCAGCCGCTCTGGCCATTGGGCTCCTGCCCCAGGAACGCTGCCCAGCTCAGTCTCCCCACCACTGTGCACACGGCTGGCTTCTTCTCATCCTCTGGGCCATCCTGGTCACCTCAACAAGCTCCTGTTCGACTTCTTTCCTTCAGAGAACCAATCACAGAGTGACTGAAACAGAGAGTCACGTTTTCTCTCTGCCACCAGGCTCCAGGCTCCAGGACGGCAAGGATCAAGACTGATCTATGCACCTGTAGCCTGTCCCATAGCACAGTTGTTTCTTAATAATGAATGTAAGGCAGACTCCCGAGGACAGCTGATAGAGCGGCGAAACCAAGTGGCCTCAGAAGGCCTAAGGAGACAGCCCTACTCCACCTGGGAAATCTGAGACAGCTTCATGGAGGAGGTGGCGTTAAAGCCTTGGGGATTCTCTGGCTGTGAATTCCAGGAGGTCCTTGCACCTCACTTAGATGTCCAAAGACTACTACTCATTAATTCACAATAGGGGGCAGAATTCTACAGTGACCAGACTATTTATGTACTTACCTGTGTGTCAAAAACTTGGGACACGTGGCAGCATTTAGTAGCTTTGCATTTGAGCCTGAATGAGTGCATGTTTGTTGGGAGGGAGCTTCGGAAGGGGGGTAAACGGGCGCAGACTATGGCAGAGCTTGGAGCATACCTCTCTCCCTCCTTTTCACAGCACTTATTTCCAGAGACCGTAATACTTAGTCTTGCCAAATATTTGGTCAACCTCTCTTCTCGGGGCAGTGCTGTTGGGGAGCAACATACGCTTGGCCTTCCGCCTTCCTCTTTTTCTAAAAAAAATTATTTGTTTATCTTGAGAGAGAGAGAAAGCGCAAGTCAGGGAGGAGCAGAGAGAGGGTTGAGTGGGGGTGGGGGGAGAGAATCCCAAGCAGGCTCCACGCTGTTGGCCCAGAGCCTCACGCGGAGCTCAAACCCATGAATCATGAGATCGTGACCTGAGCTGAAGTTGGACGCTTAACCAACTTCGCCACCTGGCCTTCTTCTTTCTTACACACCTCTACACACACCCCGTCACACCCCCCTTCATATCCTAGACAGCAGTGGAAGAGTGTGGCCTGAGGCTTCTGGGCCTCAGTGTGCGAATGTGAGGCTTAGTGACTTAGCAGGTGTGGCCCCTCGACCTCACAGAGAAGGGCTGGGACGTCACAGAGATCACGCAGGGTAGAGGCAAGGCTTCAGGCTTGCCTATACCCCTCTGAGGCGGGTGGTCATTGCCCTCTGGACCCCATTGCTGGCTGTTTCCTGGTGGCACCTCCCAGCACCCATGTCACTCGTCGGGGCTGAGAGCTGAGATCTGGAGGCAGAGGGCTGGCCTCGTGTTCAACCCCAGCTCTGCCATTTTCCTGGTCCTGTGAAATTTCTGAAACCGGGCTGCTTCATCTATACAATGACAATTCCTTGAATGGGTTGCCCTGGCTTCCAGAAATTGGCATCAAAAAATTTATGAACTTTCCTGTCTTAGAAACTAAATGAGATGATCGAAACCAGGGGTGGGGGTGGGGAGAGTGGAGAATGGAAAAAGCGTCAAAATAGGAAAACAGACAGTTTGTCTAATTGCAAAAATAAGACAGGTGAAACAATACTCAAAATTCAGAGTGGGGGAGGGAAAGTGACCGTTGGCATTGTATGAAAGACCTTATTAGACCAATATAAGAATTTATGTATCAACTGTCTAAACGATTTCAAAGGCAAGAGCAAATGCACGATTTTCTATGAGGACAGAAATGGCCAAAATTAACTTTAAAGGTGAAAATTTTATCAGAGCAACATCCTGGAAAAAAACTGGGGGAAAAGTTAATAAATTATACTTTTAAACAATTTGTATCTTTGTTTTTTTTAATTAAAAAATTATTTTAATGTTTATTTATTTTTTTTTATTTTTATTTTTAAATTTTTTTTTTCAACGTTTATTTATTTTTGGGACAGAGAGAGACAGAGCATGAACGGGGGAGGGGCAGAGAGAGAGGGAGATACAGAATCGGAAACAGGCTCCAGGCTCTGAGCCGTCAGCACAGAGCCCGACGCGGGGCTCGAACTCACGGACCGCGAGATCGTGACCTGGCTGAAGTCGGACGCTTAACCGACTGCGCCACCCAGGCGCCCCTTAATGTTTATTTTTGAGAGAGAGAGAGAGAGAGAGAGAGAGGGAGGGAGGGGCAGAGAGCAAGGGAGACACAGAATCCAAAGCAGGTTCCAGACTCTGAGCTGTCAGCACAGAGCCCGAGGGGGAGCTTGAACTCACAAACTGTGAGATCATGACCTGAGCCGAAGTCAGACACTTAACCAACTAACTGAGCCACCGGGGTGCCCCAATTTGCATTTTCGTTAAAAAAAAATAAGCAACAGTCTCAAATAGAAGCAAACTCCTTATATTTCTTGGTTTCCCATCTGGAGATCTAGTAAGAAGGTGGTAGTTTTATAGGGGAGTAACATTACCCCCAGGAGTGCAGTTGAGGCTAAGGGAACCGAACTGGCCAGAGTGGCCATCTCTGAAGAAATAACCCTTGGGCTGCTCCCATCCACTATAGACCACTAGCAATGGCCTGCTGGGAAGGAAGCTCCCGTCTGCTGAGTCCCCAAGATCAGGCACATTAAATAGCTTTGTATAAACGCCCAGGAGTGTCTCTCCCTCTGGAAACAAATACACAAATCCCACTTGAGGTCTGCGATGGAGGAGACATCTTCCCAAAGCAAAGATAAGCCCCACTCAGGAGAGATGGTCATTCAAGGCAGCTCTCAGACATGCAAGTGTCACTGTTTGTTTGTTTGTTTGTTTGTTTTTTCTCAGAATTTCAAGGAATAGATCATTACCAAGCTATGTAAACTATTTCAGATGTTAAAAAAAAAAAAAAAAGATGAAACAGTACCAATTCATTTTATAAGCTAGAATACCACGTTTGGCAAAGATAATATACAAAAAAGAGATCTACAGGATAATATCACAGGGAATTTACATGTAAAGATTCAAAATGAAGTATGTATATGTATCAAATCTCAGGAGGATATTAAAAGGATAATGCACTTTGATTAGGTAGGGTATAATCTGGGAATGGAAGGTTTAAAATCTATTAGCATAATTTATCAAGATAAAAATAATAAGAGAAAACATGATTGCACCTTTACAGTCCTATTAAAATATATTTACATAAAAATTTCTGAAAAGAAAAATTGCTGAACAGGATTTCATCAAAACAAAAACACTTTTGTTCTTCAAAAAACACCAACTGAGAAAACGGAAAGACGAACCCACAGACAGGAAAAATATATATGCAGGTCGTATATCTGACAAAGGATGTGTATACAGAACAAAGACCAAACGTTTTTACAACTCAATAAGAAGGTAAACAGCCCAGATAAAAAAATAGACAAAATATTGGAACAGTCCTCTCCCCAGAGAAGATATGTAAATGGCCAAATAGCGCATGAAAACAGGCTCGCCATCATTAGTATTAAGGAAATGCAAACTAAAGTCAAAATGAGCTATCAGGACCCACCCTCTGGAATGGCTATCGCCAAAAGGACCCACGATGCCAAATGTTGCAAAACTGTGGAGGAACTGGAACCTTCTCGCATTGCTTTCAGAATACAAGTGGTACAACCACTTTGGAAAATAGCCTGACAGTTTCCTCATCAAGTGAAACGAATACCTACACCACAGACCAACAGTTCTGCTCCTGGAGATCTACCCAGGTGAAATGAAAACATGTTCATGCAGAGGCTCACCAAGGTGGTTCAGAGCAACATTTGTAATAGCTTGCAACTGGAAGCAACTCAAATGTCCATCAACTAGTAAAGAGATAAATGAACGGGGGTGCATTTACACAAAGGAATACTATGTAACAACAAAAAAGAAATGAATGCCTGGTGGGGGGGGAGCAACCCCCCAAAAAGCATTCCAAAGCAAAGCTTTTAAATCTCTCAAAAGCGTTCTGCTAAGTGAAAGAGGTCAGACAGCAGACACAAAAGACTATGTATCACGAGATCCCAATTACCTGCCGCGTCTAGAAAAGAGACAGCAGATGAGTGCTTGCCTGGGGCTGGGTGGGAACAGAGTGTGCCTTTGGGGAGTGATAGAAATGTTCTAAACTGGATTCTGGCGGTAAGTTCCCAGCTGTAAAAATTTACTAAAACGTATCCAACCTTACACTTAAAATCGGTGACTTTTATGGTATGTAAATTATACTCCAACAAAGCTACCTTTTGAAGTTTCTGAAAGGGCATAGGGCAAATTGATAAATTGTTATCTGAGTGATAGAACCAAAGGTAATTTGTTTTAATTCTTGAGTGTCTCTGCTTTCCCCTCTCAATCAGCATGTACTACCTTTGTAATATTCAAGAATTTCCCCACAGAGAACACAGTGAGAGTTACATGAGATAATGTTCCTTGCAGTTCTTTGCACAGAGTGGGTGCTCGACAAATAGAATGTTCTGCCTTTATTAAAAAAAAATCCCCTCTGCTGGGGCGCCTGGGTGGCTCAGTCGGTTAAGCGTCCGACTTCGGCTCAGGTCACGATTTCACAGTCATGAGTTCGAGCCCCGCGTCGGGCTCTGTGCTGACTGCTCAGAGCCTGGAGCCTGTTTCAGATTCTGTGTCTCCCTCTCTCTCTGACCCTCCCCCGTTCATGCTGTCTCTCTCTGTCTCAAAAATAAAAAAAATAAAAACATGAAAATAAAAAAAAAAAAATCCCCTCTGCTTAGGGCCACGCCCCAGGCAGCCAGCTCTCTGGTCCTCCCCATAAGTCCCAGGGCAGTATTGGATCCTCAAGGCCACCTGGGTGACATGATGCCTGAGCCAGTGCCCTTCGGAGGGCAAGTCCCACTGGACGCCAGGTCTGCTGGAGGCTCTATCATTGCTCTTTCCGGGCTCGCCTGTCCCAGGCTTTCTTCCCCCAGTGAGCCCGGGCTCCCACGGCTCAATCCCCAGCCAGAGTCATACCATTCCGGCTGAGCGAGCAGCAGTTTGCCCCCGGAAGTTACAATGTCACAACCAGTAGAGGTTTCCAGGTTCTGCAAGTAGAGTGAGGTCCCTGTAGCTGCAAAATAGAAGAAGAAATTGCCAGCATCTTTCGATCACTCACCCCAGGGGAATGGGATGGAGAACCAGTACCCGGATTTGTAAGGGCTGCTGGTGGCAAATCCCAAAAGGTAGGTTCTGAAGTCAGGCGATCCTGTCACTGACTTGAGCAGGTCCTGAGCTTCTCTTGGCATCTGTGTCTTCATCGCCCTGCCAAGTTTTTGTGAAAATAATCTTAGAAAAAGGGAAAGTGCATTGTCTGTTGCAACACGGTGCCCAAGTTGTGAGCTGTCCTTGCTCTAACTTCTCCTGACCGTGCAGGTTCTAGCTCAGGCTGGGCCGAACCCACCCATCATGGGAACTATCCACAAAAAGGGCTCTCCTACGAGGCAGCACATTTGGAGTCGCTGGGGGGAAGAGTGGGGAGCAGGATAGGAGAGCCCAACAGGACTATTCCTAGCCAAAAGGAATATCATCAAAATCCTGAAACTGGGCCGGGATGGAATATTACCGACTGGATGTATCCTCCTGCTGTGAACAAGTAGGAAAATGGAGCAAAGGTAGGAAACAGTTCTTTCCAAACATGGGGCGCAAGGCAGCACAGGATTGTGATCCTTGAGAGAAGAGCAACAGAATGGGGGGACCCTGCAATGAACCCAGCCTTCCGTTGTGGTCACCCCGGCTTTCTGCCTAGAGGCAAGCTGTAGACAGCGGGCATGAGAAAGGTGGGGTAGTCCAACTCGCAGTCGTGCTGGGTTGAAAGGGTAGAAACGGGAGTTTGGGAAAGCTGAAATGGCTAGAAGTTACAGCACGTGTTTCTGGAACAAAGAAAAAGAGTTGCAGGAATCTGCGGAGGAGGCCGTTTGGGTCTTTGATGAGTGTGGGGCTTTGCTCACATAGCACGAAACTCCAAAAAATCAGGCAAACAGTCACTGGGAAGTTGTAAGCCGGACAATTCCCAGCACTTACACAGGGCGGCGAGATGTCTGAACACGGATGACAAGAAAGGTGGGCCCTCACTGGTCACCTGGGCATTTGGTGCGGCCTCAGAGGGGTCGCCCTTAAATATTCCAGCCCTAGAGTATGAAAGCTACTCCAGCCCAGCCCTAGCAAATCTCAGAAACAGGCTGCAAGTGATCAAATAATGCACGAGGAGCCTAAATGCCTTCCTGGACAAAATCTAACTTCCTTCAGAGGAAGACAACAAAATCCAGATAATCAACATAAAATTCACCGTGTCCGTCAGCCGCTAAAAATTACCAGACACACCATGGAGCAAAGGGAAGCAGATCGTAAGGCAGAAACACTTGTCAATAGGAAGACATGAGATACAGCAGAAACTCTGGAACTGGCAGACGAGGATGTGGGAACAACTGTCATGTTAAAGCACTTAAAGGAAAATAGGGACTCAAGGCGAAGGGGAGTGGAAGATAAGGAAGAGGACATACAGACCAGGGATTAAAAAGAAATACGGCATCCGAGATGAATATTTCACTGCATGGGATCATCAGTGGATCAGATACCGGAAGGGAAAAGATGAGCGAGTTTGAAGGCTTAGCAAACGAAGTTACCCACATGAAACACACATCCCGAAGGCTCAGCAGAGCCTCAGTCAGCTACGGGACGGTACCAAAGAGCCAAGCACGAACGTAAAAGGGAGGGAGGCAGAAAAGTACTTGGCAACAACAGTGGCTGGACGTTTTTAAATCTGGTAAAAATTTATAAGCCCACAGACCCTGAAAAACTCAACAAACTCCACGGAAAAGAAACACAAAGGAAACCGAATGACAGTACGTCATCATCCAGATGCTGGAAAAAAAAGAAATAAAGAAAAAATCGCAAAGCAGCCAGAATAAAAAAGACGTGCTGCCTCCCAGAGCAACCCAAGTCTGCAATCATTTGGGGGCAGTGAGTAGAGAGGGGGGCTAGGAGGAGGAAGACCAGATCTCACCAGCCCAGGGCAGCTGGTGTTTGGGAAACCACTCTTGGATCAGAGCACACCCACACGGGGGACGGGCTTTTGTTGTTAATTTTTCTCCTGTTCTCACCCTGAGTTTGTCGTTTCAGAAGCACGGATGCTCCCTCTAAAGAAAGAAAGAAAAATCTTCATCCTCTCTATCAGCCACCACCCCCCCCCCCCCAGAAGACACTTATCAGGGAGCTGGCTGCTCTCCAAATTTCCCTGCCTGGCTCACCGCTCTTAAAATACCCTCGGTCACAGAGGCTTCTAGAATGTGAGCTGACCTGGAACACTTTGCGGCAAGGGCAACAAAGCTTTCAAGTGGTTTCCTGGAACAAGAAAAAAAGAGAGAGCGCGCGAGAGCGAGAGAGAGAGGTTTTTGAAAATTAGACTTAGCAGATCACACAAGAGGCACAGAACAGAGAGGTTGATCTTGGAAACAATGCGCACTATCTGCATCTTGTGTCTCTTTGAATCCTGTGTTTTCACCTGTGAAATGGGGACCACGGCAGCCACCTTATAGAGGACATGCGGGGAGGAATCTAGATTCTATCTGTAAACTGGGGGGCCCAGGGTGCTCAAACAGTGAACCTGCAGTACGTGCAGCCCCATTTTCATGTTCTAGAGCCTGGTTCTCTTCAGAAGTGCTTGACCCCAACGTCAGTGGCACCTGGGCCTCAACAGGATCCCACCGCGTATCGCAGATAGCCTCTTACAGATTACTCTTGAACATCTTGCTTAACCTCTCTGGACCATTTACTGAACAAGGATAACAGAAGTCACCACCCAGGCGTGTGACAATGACGAAACGTGTTCCCGTTTGCAAAGCGCCCAGCATAGCCTCCAGGCATCATAGGGGTACAATTCTCGAAGGTTCCAGCTTCCTCTCCTGGAGGAATTGCTGAGAAGTCACAAAGTCACCAATTGTGGAGTAAATTCCTCCAGTTGATTCTCACATCACACAAGTGGCTTGCCATTCTGTCTTCCTATGTCCTCCTATTTCCCCTTGACCGACCCCCGCCAAGCTCCCTTCCAGAGGAGCCATGAAATTCAAAGGGGAAAATAACCCTCTGTGTCGATTAGCAAGATAGCAGCACAGAGCAAAGACATCTCCTCATCGGGCATCCCTGACGGCATCATTGCCCTGATTGGCTGCTTCCTGTCCATCTCCCTTCTCGTGTTGACGCATGTCTCCCATCTGGTACCCAATAAACTACCCAGTTTCCAGAGTCGTAATGCCAGATTGCCAAGGGTCAGGCGAGGAACCCAGAACAACCCACTGGGTCCAACGGGAGACACTCTAGTAAACATCCTCGTGTGGGCAAGAGGCTGGCACCTGACGCTGGGTACCCAGCAGACGTTTCAGGGGTGTGACCTCACATCCCATTGACCCACCTTTGATTTCAGCCTCCTGAGTGGTCCCCGACCGTGCCGGAGAGAGGGACAGAGATCACTCAGCCTGCACAGAGACAAGAAGAGAGAGCTGCCATCCCCGGTGGCAAGCCTCCCATCAGTGGGGCCAGGGCCCGTGAAGAGATACCCCTGCTTCTCAGCCTTCCCCCAGACAGCTCAGAGGCATCCTCTGCGCTTCTCCCAAGTCTTGGTGAAACTGGACCCTCCACCAGTGACCCCACTAAAGCACCTGTCCACCTTACTCTCCCTGCTCATCCGTCCCTGCTTCCCGAGGTCACCTCCCAGATAAACCACTGGCACCCCGGTCCTTGAATCAGCATCTGCTTTCGGGGGAGCGCGGACCAAAACAGCATGCAAACCTTTTTAAGAACGGCCCTTGGCCCCACGATATATAGTGTATGTGGCAGACAAGAGCAGGCACTATGGGCCCCAACCCTGGTTCTGGGAGGTTCAGGCAGAGCCTCTGTTCCCGTGTCTATAAAATGGGTGTTTGCAAAGGCTCCTGTCACCCCTAAAGTTTTGAGTCTTAAGAGCTGGTGCCTCTGGACACTGCCGCGGGCACTGAAGTCCCTTCCTGGGGCTCAGGTCTCAGCCACCCTTCTGCAGCCGAGCATCTCTCCAGCTTGCTGATGACGCTGCCGTCCGATCCGCTCTCAGGACCTGTGGCCCCTGCAGAGACAGAGCTAAAGCTGAGCATCCAGTGTGCAGCCTGCAGCAGGCTGTTTTAAGTCTGCACTGAGGCCATGCTTTGCAAAGGTCGGTTGTGGCCCGGGGCAGTGGCTGTGCTCTGGAGCACATTAAGGTCACCCCAGACGTTAAGGTCCCAGACATTAAGGTCACCCCACTCGGCAAACCTCACCCTCCAGACCCGGCTCATTTTCAGGCTAATGGCGCTGGGACACGTTCACGCTGCACAGGAGACAGTGGCCTCATCATGGCCCCAGTGGTAAGAGCAATGGGTTCCAGGCCTACCTCTGACTCATTCAGTCACTCATTCACTCACTCATGCCTTCATTCATTCAACTAGCCTCTACTTAAAAATACAGTTTGTTCCAGCCACTCTAGAGGATCTGGGTATATAGCAAAGAATAGCTTCTGCTCACAAGAGTCAATCTCCCAGGGGGCAAGACAGACAAATGGAGAGTGGCAGTATAGTAGAGGGTGGTGAGTGAGGAGGAGGGGTAAGGGGTCAACGCTCCCTGAGCCAAACGGACCAGTGAGGGATCTGAGCTGCTCTCCACTATCCAGGGTACAAACTTCACGGACATGGTCCCGAAGGTCCCTCGGAGTGGCCCCGGTTGCTAGCAGCTAGCAGCTACAGCCAGCTCAATGACAGGGTCATGGACTGGCCCCTCCCTTCCCGTTCCACTCTAGGCTGTCTGCTCACCCCACGATCATTCCCCAAATACAATACCTGCATGCAAGCCAGTTGAGGGGACTGAGACTGGGGAGGGGTGGGACAAGTCAAGAGAGGGAGGGCAAGGAGAAGTCTGGGAGGAAGTAACTCCTGAATCCTGAGCAGGAGTAGTGGCTAAGCGAAGAAGGAGATGAGCAGGGGTACCCATTCCTGACCGAGGGGCTGAACCACGAGCAAAGCCATAGCTGTAGGAGAGAACAGGGTGCCTTCCATGAACTAAGAGTGGCTCCCTCGGGGGAGGAGAGCTGTGAGAGGACGAGTGGGCAAGTGCTGACATGAAGACCTTGAACACCAGCCGGGGGACCTCATTCTGGGGGCACAGAGGGGCAGTGGAGACGAGAACACAGGCACAGCCTTCCTGCGCAGTGGGCCTGTCTGTGCCTAACCTGCCACCGTGCTAACCAGGAGCCATGCCCCATCACAAAAGCTCGAGGAGGGAGCTCCTCGTGTCTCCCCAGGTCCAGGTGAAGGAACCGAGGCACAGAGAGGTGAGGTCACCTGCCTACGGGCGCATGGCAAATAAGCGACGGAGACAGTCTGCAGGTGCAGGCAGAGGGCCCCAAAGGCTCCTTCGGCCCCCTCACGCACGGCTCTCGGCCCAGATCAGGGGCTCTCGGCTGGGCGTGGTTTTGCACCCAGGGGCTATATGGCAAAGTCTGGAGACATTTTTGGTCACAGCTAGGGCAGGAGGGTGCTGCTGGCGACTAGTGGGGAGAGGCCGGGAGAGATGCTCCTCTCTCCACTCCACCTCCTCTCGCGCGGCGAGGGCTGAACGGCAGGAGGGCAGGACCCAGGGGAAGAGAAGGGGAGGCAGGAGGAAGCCTACCAGCCAGTGGGGGAAAAGATAAAACCCTGCCGCACGTGGTGTGCCCAGTGCTTCCACGACCGTGGTGGAGCTGGCAGGGGCGAGTTCCTGTTCATGAACGAAGCGCATTTAATCATTCAGCACAAAGGACGTGACAGACGCGGGGTACACGCAGCAGCCGGGAGCAGGAGCGTGCTCGGGGACGCCCAAGCATCCGGCGGAACGGGGCGCACTGAATTTGGGAGGTTCAGAACGGCCGTGGAAATTCCACCATGGGGCCATCAGGGCAATAAAACCCAGATCTGGAGGGTTAGACCCTGAGGCTGCCTTCCAGCTCAAGAGGTCAAAAAAGACTTCCACTTGACTTCATGAAACTGACATTTCTGACATTTACAGCAAGGTAAAGAAAAGCAGAGCCGGAGCGGGAGTTTCGCTAGAGCAGGCAGAGCCAGCAGGAGCCAGCAGGATGGGGTCATGCCCTCGGCAGGAAGGAAGCCGCATGGGCCCAGCCATTTCTCCTCCCAGGCTCCGGAAACCTCTCTGCTGGTAGCGGGGGGACACCCATCCAGCAGTCGAGACTTTCACATTCCAAGAGTGACGACGTGAGGGCACGTGGTCTGATGAAAGCACACGAGCCTTTCTTAGAAAACCCGTCTTCGGGGTGTTTGGGTATCTGGGTACCAGGGCACCTATGCCAGCCAAACCCCGCCACCCCCACCCGCTCCAGCCCCATCCCCAGCTGTGGCCCAGGCGGCCCACGCCAACGCTCACTTGGGTGTTCAGAGCCACGGCCCCGGGGTCCCAGCGCCCGCAAACACACCCATGTTCCTACAGCCTCTGCCTGCTACTCTCCAAGATGAACAAAGCCGGACGCTGGTTCATGGCGTCGGGACGGACTTAATCAGTACTAACCACTGCAACAGGGAGAAGATTCTAGCAGGAGCTGAACTGAGCTTGGATTTGCACAGAGGGGATTGGACATTTTAAAGGGACACTGAGGGGTAAGGAGAGGGCTCTGAGCAGGGGCTCGGAGGAGTCAGGGAAATGGAAGTGGTCTCGGAATGTTGGAATGTTGGAAGTCTGGAGCTCCTGCTGGGGTTTCTTCCCAACAAGGCTCCTCTGTCTTGTCACCCTACCATGCGTGGCCTCCACTCCTAGGATCCCAGAAGGCTGGTACGGCACCAGCCAGAGGGCCCGGCCACCAGCTCACAGGAAAGGACGAGAGAATGGCGTGTTTGAAGAAGAAGCAAAGGGCCCGAGCCCACTGTCTTTTCAGGAAGGTCCTGGAAGGGGCCACACCATACTTCCATTTACATCTCATTGACAAGATCTCAGTTAAGCATCAAGGGGAAGCAGGGGGATGTGGCCTTTCATTTGAATGGCCAGGTGCCCAGGTAAGAAGTAGGGGCCCTTTTATAAAGGAAAGAAGGAGAAAGAGTTCTAGGAGATAGAACAGCCTCTGCAAGGTGGGTGGTTTGAGCCAGGGTCTGCCCGCACCGAGCCTGCCAACTTCCTCTCTTCCTGTGCACAGCTGAGCAAATATTGGTCCCAAACTTTGGCTGCCAGGGTGAAGGAAGTAGGAAGCCCCACTCAGACGTCCACAGCTCAGCCACACGCTCGCGGCCGGCCTCTCCCAGAGCTCCGTGCCGGGGGACAGGGGCTCGCTCTAAAGCAGCTCTGAGTCCCACGCTCCTGGATCGTGAGTGCCCACCTCTGACACCATTCCCCTCCTCTCGGCCCTCTGCCTGGACTTCTTCCCCCGAACCTTCCCACGGCCAACTCCTTGTGTTCCGGTCTCAGGTCAGCCGTATCACCTCCCCCATGGGCGTCCCCTGGTGCCATCTACATTTAGCCATTGTGCCCTACGCTCCATTCTGTCTCCGCCATGGCACTGCTCTCCACCTGTAGTCATTTAGCCGATCCTGCTGTTTTCCATCTCCCCACTCTGCAAACAAACTCCATGATATGTAGATCCTGCCTGCTTCGTTCCCTTCAGCATCCAGTGCCTATGACAGATATGCCTCAATAAATATGTTTGAATGAATGAACGATCGATGAGTGAGTGAGGGAATGGATGAATGCATGGAACTATTCAGATCCTTCCTCTGACGCTCACCAATTCGGGCCTTGTTTTTCCTTGTCACAGCCCGCTAGCAGCCTCACCTGTTCGACCCCCAGGACATTCTCTCATCCAGCTAGGCTCTCAGGCGAGCCTTAGGCTCTCGGGCTGCCCCCTGCAATGCCCTTGGCAGCATGGAAACTTGAACAAGGGGTGCTTTTCTAAAGCAGTTCTGAAGTTCCAGGGTCTGGCCCAGCACCCACCAGCTGGGGGATTGGGAGGGAGTGACTTGACCACTCCTAGCCCTGTTTTCTATGCTGCAGCAGAGGATTGAACTACCGTCTCTGCCTGGTCGTTGGGTTCAGAGATCGTGTGTTTCTGACTCCAGGATGTGGGGGCGTTTTCATGTTGGTTCCCCCCTCCTCCATGGTGGTCCTCAGACTAGCCTTTGGCCTCTCCATGATGAAGTTTCGTGATTTTTTTTTGTCTAAGGGGAAAGGTTTAGGCATGATTTAGCCCTACGGGTTTGAGTCTCAAGAAGGGACATTGGGACCCACTTTTCTCCACTTCAAGAAAGGAAGGTTTTAGGCATGATGGAAAGTGCCCGGCACTTGGGATCAGTGCAACAAAACTAGGTCACCCCACTCACTGTATGAATTTATACAGGTAACTGCCTACCCTAGAGACCCACAACCACCCCGGAGACCCCTACTCAGCAACACTCAGCACAAATGTCCTCTCCCTCCCCTCTCTCCTACCTGGGCAAGTTAGATACCCTCTTTCTCCCATGGTACTTTGTATATTCACCTATTTTTTAAAAATTTTTAATGTTTATTTATTTTTGAGGGAGAGAGAGCGAGAGAGAGAGAGAGAGATGCGTGGGGGAAGGGTAGAGAGAGAAGGAGACACAGAATCCAAAGCAGGCTCCAGGCTCCGAGTTGTCAGCACAGAGCCCGAAGCGGGGCTCAAACTCATGAACTGCGAGATCGGGACCTGAGCCGAAGTCGGGTGCTTAACCGACTGAGCCACCCAGGCACCCCGCTATATTCTTCTATTAAAGTCCTTACCTTGATGACTGCAGCCAGCCTTTTAGTACACTTACTCATCTGTCCATCCATCCGTCCATCTATCTGTTCAGTCAGAAAGCATTATGTAAGTACCAGTTACTCCTGGAAAGAAAGAAACAAACAAGGGCATGGTCTTGACTCCCATGGACCTCAGCACCCATGCCCATGAAGTGAGGGTAAGCAGGAATAGGCTGGCCAAGAGGGGCACTGACCTCAGTATTGGTGAGCATTGCGAAGATCCCCTGGGGCAGCTGGGCTCCGGGTTCCAAGAGCCCAGGCATCACGCAAGGAGGGCAGATGGCCCTTTAGAGAGAGAGGGGAGGAGCGGACACTGGGAAGGATGCAGTACATGGCACAAAGCACCTGCTTCACAAAGAGTCATTACCAACTGGAAGGGTGAGTTAAATGAAACGTGATAACAAAAACATTATGTGTTATTGAGAACTGTGCTATGTGCTGTACCCACGTATTTCTTGGAATTTTCTGGAGTCTGGGCAGAGGGTGACTTATCTCTGCTTTACAGACGAGGAGACAGGTGAGCACTTTCGAGGAGCATGCCCCAAGGCCATGCAGCTAGTGAAAGACAGCATCAGAGCTCAGCCCAAGAGCGGCTGACTCCACAGCCCTTGCTCTCACTTCCAGGCTGCACCCCAGCCATCAAGTAGTACTCACGAAGAGGAAGAAGGGTGTGGAGGGGAGGGGCGGGAGGCTCTGCAGTGTGCCATGACCAAGGCAAGGGGGAGCCATGGAAGGCTACTGAGCCGAGGAGGATCACATCTGACTCTTAACCTGGGTCGGGGCTCTTAGGAAGCAGAAGCTGGCTGTAGGCTCTCACCCCCCCAGCATATAGCCTAACACAGAGAATGTTTGCTGCGTGACTGGAAAAATATCAAGGAATCTGTGAATGAATAAAACAGTGTGGTGTTGTCAGACTCTGGAGTCAAAGTATCTCTGCTAGGATTAGAGTTAGCGGTATGTAATAGAAAATCCATAACAGCGGCTTCAGCGAAATGAAGTTTATCATCTATTCTGTACACAAGTCCGCAGGCAGGCGGTCTGAGTCTGATATAGTGTTTCCAAAGGGTGAAGGACCAAATCTTCAACGTTCCTGCCCTACCATTCTAGCACATGGCTTCTATGGTGCAGGTCACCTCAAGGCCTAAAATAGGCGCTGGGGTTCCAGCCATTATATCACCATTCCAGGTGGCAGGAAGCAGAAAAGGAAGGAGTAGAGTCCGCCCCAGCCCTTTTAAGAGACTTCCCAAAGCTGCCATCCAATGGTATCTCATTGGCCAGAACCCCTCTAACACCAGGGAAGGCTGGAACGAATAGTCCGTCAGCTGGAGACACTGCTATCCTGAATACACGTTGTTATTAAGGAGAAGAGGGAGAATGGATGCCGTCGAGAGCAACCGGCAAACCCTGCTGCCAGCAGTAAGTGGCCTTTGTGCAAACCTGCGTGCGGATGGCATCTCTTCCTGGGGAAGGAAATGCCCCTTCACCTCCTGGGGAAGCAGTTATCTCAGGGAGCGTCAGGAAGAGGAGCTCGAGGCAGCTCTTCGGAGAGATTACATCTGCCTGATAAATGGAAGCCACTGAACTCCAGTGATTCCTCGTGAGGACGCGAGATAGGAGCTCTTGGCTGGTTCTGGGCTGCTGTCTCCGGCAGCCGAGGCTCCTTATCACTGCCGGATCAGGGACTGCTTGACAAGACCCATTAAAGGGACCGGGCTGGGATTCCGCTGGCGCCCTGGAGCCCTGGGTGCTCAGAACCAGCTGCTTTCTGACAGAGAAGATAACAAGGCCTGGGCCACCCTGGGCACGCAGGAGAGCTCAGAAGCTTCCACCGAGGGTGGGTCCCGGGCCCCTGCCCCCTGCAGAGCTCCCCGACCACAGCCCGTGGCAGGCTGGCCAAGTCCAAAGGCACCTTCCAGGGGGACAAGGACACCGTGCGGCGGTCCCGGGGAGGCAGTGACTCGCCCACTCCCCAAGCCCAGGCTGCCAGGTCTGCGGGGCAATGCCAGGGAGCCCAGGGGACAGTGAGCGTGCCCCAAGCCGCAGATGACGCACTGAAGACGTGAGCGGTGGGGGGCTGCATGTCAGAAGCCATAGAGTGGCAGGCCCAGGTTTGGACCCGGCTCCTTGATGGTGCCCGTTCTGGTTTTCTGTGAACTGAAGCCAAGAGGCCACCCGCTGAAGGGGGCTCACTGCTGGATTCCTCCCCCTTGGCTCCTAGGTCCCCTGCCGTTCTGGCCAGCGGCCGTTCCCTGCCTGCCCTGTCGTGAAACCCTGTAAAATCAGGCTGGGCTTCCGGTTTTGAACAGTTTTTAACGATCCTTCCTTTGTTCCCGAGGAAGGGGGGCAAAGTGGGCCTCATTCGTGGGGTGCAGAGAAGGTTAGGACGTCCGTCCAAGCTCTCCAGCGTGTGAGGGGTGAGGCTGAAACGAGGGTGTCTAACATCTGGGGGGGAGGCCGTCCCTAAAACGAGGGGACTCTGTGGGAGGAGCTCCCCTCTCAGCGGGCCGGCACCCACGGGCCCCTGGCCCTTGAAGTGCGGACCCAGCAGAGACCATTAATGAGATGTGGTCGGCACCCGCCAGGGCCCTCGCCTCCCCCCCAGGGAGGCCACGGCTTCCTGGTCTCAGGTGCCTACCTCAGCTTCCCAATCTGCAGCCCTGGGCAGGGGACACCCAGGGATGGACACCCGTGGAATCCAGGGACTCGGTCACCTTAGTGCTCAGCCGGTGTGCACCAGCCTCCCCCTCTGCGCCTGGTCTCTCGGCTGTGACCGCATGTCATCCATCTGTGTCCTGCCTGGGCGCACGGGAAGGATGGGCAGATGGCAATCGAGGCCGGTTGTAATTCCCCAGTACCTGCAACGGGGTTGAGGGGGACAGGCCCTCCACAGTCCCTGCAGACCCCAAACAGCAAAAGCACAAGACCCAGCACCCGGAGTTCTACTCAGCAACCTCGCTCTTTTCCGGTGCTAACATTCCCGTGACGAGGGTCGCCTGGAGGGCCGAAGGCCTTGACTCCCTCATCTGTGAGATAGGTATGCACATCCCTCCTGCTCAGGACAAAGAGAGCATGAGAGCCTCTAGGAGAAATTGCCGGTGTGGTGCCTGGGACAGAGTTAATGGGCTCAAAGTGTTTGGGATCATGGATCTGAGCCTTGAGCGTGACAGCTTTTGGGGTCCAGCCCAAGGAAGGACAGCTGGGGGGGGGGGTGGGGGCTGCCTGTGTCCCTCATAGGGCTGTCCTCAACCATGGCCACCTCTGGTGCCTGCCCAGCCTGTCCATCCATCCACAGAGGGTTCTGGAACAACTGGAACAAGGGCCTCATCTTGGGGGCTGCCATTGAGTAGAGTCGGGTGCCACTGGTTGGAGGGAGAAGGGCTGGCCTGAGAGCTAGAACTGGACTTTGTTGGCGGGGGTGGGGGTGCAGAGGGGGGAGATGGAAACCCTGAGCGGGGTACCCTGAGCCACAAAGTGAGACCCGGCTGGCCTCCCAAGCACCTGCCATTGGCATCATCATTCACTCAGTCTTTGAATAAGGTGCTTTCTTTTTGTGAGGCCATTGCTCACCCTTGCTCTAATTGGATTCACCCTAAGGTACGTAAGGCAACCCATTTTACAGATGAGGAAAGTGAGATTCAGAGGAGACCCCTTAGTTCATGAGGGATGAACAGGATAGGTCCCTCTTTGCCTTGCCTTCTCTTCATGCAAATTACATCTGGTCCCAGAAAACCACAGACAAGGGATTGTAGAGAAAAGAAAAAAAAGTTTACTAAAGGAGCTGAATACCGTGTGTGTGTGAGAGAGAGAGAGAGAGATGGAGAGAGAGAGAATAAGAGAATAAGAACCAATGATTAGCTCCTGCTGGAAATTCTGTTAACACATTTATTTTGCGCTTCTGAGTGTTTTCTACACTCTTACCATGTATCTTTTGTAATTAGGTATCAAAAAGAAACAATAAGCACTATTAAAATAATTTTAAACAATGAGAAAGGGCAGTTAGGTTCTGGAGAAATCAGCATGGATTTGGAATCAGGAAGCTTGGCTTCTAGCTCCGAGTCTTTCCCTGTGTAACCTTGGCCATGCAGCCCCCTCTCTGGACTTCAATCCCCTCACCCACCCATCCCCATCAAGCCTTCCCCCCTGGGTCTCTGTCTTGTGAATAGTCCCTTCTAAGAAAAAAGCAGATCAGGGACCCTTATCTGAAGCCCCAAAAGTCCTAACATCCAAACCCACCCCTTCTGTCTTGGGGATCTGGAGTCAGGGCACGGCCACGGCCACTCCCTGCAGTGGGGAAAGGCTGAGAAGAGGCAGGTCCTTGTGAATCTGACAAGTTGTTTCCAGCTGCTGCTAACATGTCATTAGCAGGATTTTCCTAAACCTCACATCCACTTTCCAGAGTCACACAGACCAGGCACAGTGGCCCTCTTGTCCTCTGAGGCCCTCCACGACTCCGTGCCTGAAGAGGGAAGCACACATACTCGGATTTCTGAACCAGAACCCTGCCTCTTCTGACTGGTTCCTCGCAGGTTACAGTTTAGAAGCCTCCCCGAGACGTCTGGACGCGGCGATCCCTGCTTTCGCTCTGGGGCTGTGTCTCTACTATTTCCAGATGTTTACACAGCTGGCTGGATGACTTAACTGCATTGACATCATACACCTTGATATTTCCTCTACACAAAAACGGTTCGGATGGGAAAGAAACGAGCCATTGAGAATCCGTGTGCCGCGGAACTAACCGAAATAACATTCCAGCTCGCCCAGGAAGATTTGGTTGCACGAACTGCCCCCACCAAAGTGCACGGGTCTCGGTTTCCCCACCCGTAAATGGAAGGGGTGGGTTTGGACTGCTTCAGAGCTGCTTTGGGTGCACCGAGTAGATCTGAAGCTGACAGATGTTTATCCCGAGTCCTGGAACGGACGACTGATTTTGTCCAACCGATAACCATACGTAGGGCACCCACGATGAGCCAACTGATGGGCAAGACTAGGTAGGCACAAAGACGGAAATACGGAGGTGCAAGCGGATGTCCCCGAGTGACCCCTGTGCATCAGGCTCCGTGCCGGTGTCCCTTTCTTTGGCTCTGTTTCTCTCAGCTTGAGAGATAGAGGGATCGGAGCTTAGAGATGTTAATGAGTTCACCTCAGCTCACAAAATCCGGTGCCTCCAGGAATTCCAACTCACGTGTGATTGATTCCAGAACCCAGACCCCTAAGCATCACTCTGGACGGCTCTCCAAATATTTCCTGCCCTCGCAGACCTTCCAGTCCAAAAAGGGATATGAGTCGCTTAAGGAGTGAACATTTACACCACTGGAGCTTGGCAAGTGCCACAGCCAAGGCGTGCACCGAGTGCCAGGAGGGCCCTGGCCCTGTGGGAAAGTCTGCTTGGAGAAAGGGCCACTCGGGCTGGGCTTTGAAGGCTGAGCAAGAGCCCGTCTGGCAGAGGCACCGTGAGGCAAGGCATCCACTGTCTCTGGCTGATGACAACGCCAGGCCCCGCACAGCCTGCTTCCACAGCCTTCTCGTTCTAGGCACAGCACAGAGGGTCCTGGGTCTGGATGACACTCTGTGGCCAACAGTGGCTCCTCGGCACGGCCTCTGCCTGCCTGTCAGCTCTTTAAGGCCGGGACCAGGGCCCGTCTGGGTTCGTGCCTGGCACCTGGCACCGAGCCGGGCACAGCCCGTACTCGCTGGACAAGTCGACGTTCGTGTTGCAGGACCTATTCCCCCAGCGGCAGCAGAAGCATCAACAGCTACCACTTGTGACGTGTTGCATGCCAGGTGCTATGCGAAGTCCTTTTTGTGCATCGTCTTATTTGATCCGCCAAAGCCACGGTCTGAGTAAAGGACTATTCTTTTCCCCGCTTGACACATGAGGTTAAATAACTTGTCCGAGGTCACACGGCACACAAGTGGCAGGGCCAGGATTCGTGCCCGGGGCCTGTGGGACTTCAAAGCCCATGGCCTTAACCCCTCTGCCACCGGGTTCTCTTTGTTGTGGCCTCGCTGCCCTCTTCGTTCCCCAGGGGGAAGGGCTCTTGCAAGCGGGCCTGAGGTACCACAGCCCTTTCCAGCACATTCTGCCCCTTTGTCCTCCGACATCTGTTTATCATTTCCCCGCTCCAGAGCTGGCCGGGCCCTGGCTCCCGCCTCGCCGTAATTCAGATGTCAGGGAGGATGGGAGCCAGTGCCTGGTGACTGAGCACCTGAGCTGGCAGAGAGTAAGGACAGCCTGCTGCACACGCGCATTTGTTTTGTCAGCCTGTAGCATGGCATTTGTCAGAGGCGGGGACGCATGGATGCCACCCAAGCCTCCCCAGGCTTCTTGCCCTGGCCTGCCAGACAGCCCCACGCCGACGGCCTCAACTCTGGGGAAGGTGAGAGGAGAGGGGCCCTGCCTCCCACCCCTGCCCGCCGGCCCCCCTCTCCTCCTCCCCCAGATACAACTGACTGCCTCCCTCATTCTGCTGCAAGCCTCCACCAGGATAGAACTCCTCTTTCCCTTTGGAGTAAGAACAGGGACAGCTCTGGAAATTTCTGAAAGCAGCATTTTGTTTTTCAAAGCACGTCCTCTAAAATGTTCACCCTGAGAGATGTCCTGAAGAAGAAAAAGCAGCAGCGGCAGCCTTGGGGGATACGGCGGGCTCCATCCTGCGCTTGCAGGGGTCTCCCGTGGACCCTGGAGCCATGCAGGCACTGAGAAGTCCCGCAGCATTTCCCAGGTTACACTTTATCCTGAGAGCACTCATTCTGAGTGTGAGAACACAGCCCAAGGCTGGAGGGGAAGCTGGGGCTCAGGCAGGAGACGCCTCCTAGAAGGGCCCACACCCACCCGCAGAAGACCCCCTTCTCTGCAGACCCGCGTGGTGTGGAGACCCTCTGCCCACCCCTGCTATGTGCTCCGGGCTTCTCTCAGTGACTCACCTCCTCACCTGGTCAAGGATTCCCAGATCCACTCAACACCCCCAAAATGGACGTTTCCTGGAGGCCTAAGGGTGAACGTAAGACCAGAGTGGAGGCAGCTACAGGGAGGCAGGGGTGGTCTCTTGATCAGCATGTTCCCTTCCTGCCGAGCTGCTCAGGACCACAGGAACACCTTGTCACTGAAGGTGTGCAAGGCCAGAAGGCCTGACTAACTGGGGAGTCCAGCCTCCGAAGCAGGGGCTAACCCCGTCCTACCTGTTGATTCTAGGACCCTGGGAATGCACCCCGGGAAAAACAAGCGGCCATGGCTCAAGGCCTTCCAGGAACAAACCCCTGTGACAGCCCCGCCACACTTCAGCACACAGCTGTGCTTCCCTGTCTGGCTCCTTGGCCAGACAGGAGCCCAAGATGTTTCCTATGGGGACCTGTCCCCAGTGCCTGACGATGTCTGGTCCGTAACAGAAACTAGATGCGGATTTACCAAGTGAGAGTGAAATTACAGGCTGGGCTCTTTGGGAAGCAGGCTCTGAGCTGGAGATTCGTTGGGGAGGTTACTCAGGGGAGGCTCTTGTGAGTGACACCTGCAGGAGAAGCGAAGAAAGGAGCAAGGAGCCGAGGGAGAAACGGGGCAGTGATGTAGTCACAGTAGAGCCTCAGCTGGTCCCGTGCGGAACCCAGAAAGCGGGTGGCTCTTCAGAGCGGTTCTGAGTTGAGGCAAATGGCCTGGGCTCCTCTGCCTCCAGGGTAGCTGTTCAGTGAAGGTGGGTTGCCCCAGGGAAGGGGTGTGACCTCCACGGCGCAGCTCTCTTTAGCCAAGCTGATTCCTAAAGAGGGCCGACGTTGGAGTGTTCTTAGCGGACAACCTTCCCGGCAGCTGGAGGAGAAAGGCCTTCGGTCCTGCAAGGGAGACACGCATTCCCAGGAGAGACCGTGGGAGTCCCACACTGCGACCCCTCCCGCGTAGCCTTGCCACACGCGGATCCCAGCCTCCCTCTCCTCCCGGCCCCTCTGCCCAGGCCGGCTCTCCCCTTTCCACCTCCCATTTCCCTTAGTCAGCCACGGGCTGCTCCAAAGGGCAAGCCTCGCGTGGGGGGGCCGGAGCAGGACGTGATCAAGCCCCGTGTTCAGCCTTGTACTTCAGACACGTGGGACAAAGAGAGCCTGGGCTGTCCCCAGCAGGACACGCACCCGGGCTCCCCTCGGCCGTGTGGCTTCTGCAGGCAGGAAGGGGCACTCGAGAAGCCCCTCACCTCCGCCCCCAACCAGGTCCTTCTTCTCCAGGCTTTGGACTGGACTCTCAATAGTTGTTTTCTCCGCACCCTTACCCCTAAAGGAACTCTAGCCCTTCTCCACCTTGCCGGCTGCCTCTCCTGGACCTAGCTGCAGCCCTGCTATGAATGAGGAGGAGAAGCACCCACAGCCACTGCAGCTGGACTGTCGGGGAGAAACCGAGCTCTGTGGGACCACTGGCTCGAGTTGGAGAACACGAATAATTGTAGGCACTCCTGCAGGGTCTGGTGTCTCCCCGCATCAGTTTCTTCGTCTGTGAATGAGATCGATGAGAGGCACGGAAGAGGCCCTTGGTGACCGTTCTCGGGGCAAACAAGCGAGGGCACGGCACGGGGGACTCTGCTCGGTGACACGGGCCGGCGAGCGGCCGGCCGGGTTGGCATCGGGGCGAGTCGACAGCGCAGTGGTTAAGCACAGGGGCGCGGCCGGGCAGGTCCTCCACCCCCGTCACACGCTAGCCGGGCGACTTGGGCACACGGCCACACTTTCCGCTGTTGGTTTCCTCTCTGCGAAGGCAGGGGTGATAGGACTCACCTCAAGGGCCGCGTCACAGGGCACATTAGAGCATCGCAGCACAGGTGACCCTTGGCGCACGTGCATTGCGTTCTCGCCATTATGCTCGAGGCTTCTGGACTCGGTGTCACGGATCTTGTCATCACCCCGCACGGCCTGCCCCACATCCCCTGCGGGAGGAGCACGCCCTGCGTCGTTTCGTGAAGAAGCTCGAAGCCCCGCCCTGTCAGCACAGCCTGCTGCGTAAACCTGGGGGTCTGAGCTGGTCCCTCCCGCGTGGAGCCCTCTGAGAAGCCGGTGAGGTCCCAGGGAGGGAGAAATGGAAGGTGCCGCCAGCGGCTTTCCCCTGCTGTTCTCTGAGCGGGATGGAGGCCCCATTAGCACAACAGCCCGGCCTTCCCCCAGCAGGAGAGGACGCCGGGCATCGCGGAGCAGCCTGGAGCCGCAGGGGTGCCCAGTGTCTAATGGAAGGGGACGGCCATCCAAACGCCGTCCATCAGCAGCGTCTGCCGTGACCCCAGCTGCTCCCCCCAGAGTGCGTCTTCCCATCTCCCGGTGCCCAGTGCTCGCAGAGGCAGACGTTTTCCCCTCCCGGCATTCCTCATTAGCCCCGATGGAGGGTCTCATGCTGCAGAAGGGCTTGGCGGTAAGGCACGAGGGGGCGTTCTCGGTAGGCTGGTGGGAAGGGAGGGAGAGGCACCTGGAGGGCAGCGGCTGGTCTTCCAAGGGGAAGCGGTTGGTGAACACACAGCGACCCGTGGGCTTTGGTGGCCCCGGCCGAGCAGTGGCCATGCCACAGCAGTGGCAGGGGCCTCCGTACCTGGAGCCGGGGAGGTCACCACTTCACGGTTTGGAGGTTGGCGGGGGGTGGGAGAAGTCTGCTCAGTGACAAACCAGTCCCCCGTCCGCAAGGGATGAGGAACAAAGGCCAGCTCCCAGGTGGGGTATGTATGGGAACCAGGGTGTTAGGAATTCTGACACGGAGGCTGGCCAAGGAAGGGGCAGGGCTACAGCCACGGGGCAGGGGATGGGGTGGAATTTGGGAGCTGTCATTTCCACTATCATCCAGGGAAGGGTGATAGTGCCTGATAGGCCCACGGGAGCGAGGGAGGGAGGAGGTCATACCCCAGCACAAGGCTTAGGAAAACAGCAGCAAGATCTTTTTTGAAGATTTTTAAATGTTCATTTATTTCTGAGAGAGAGACAGACAGAGTACGAACAGGGGAGGGGCAGAGAGAGAGGGAGACACAGAATCCGAAGCAGGCTCCAGGCCCCGAGCCGTCAGCACAGAGCCCAACGCGGGGCTTGAACTCACAAGCTGCGAGATCACGACCTGAGCGAAGTCAGATGCTTGACCGACTGAGCCACCCAGGTGCCCCCAGTAAGACCTTTCGGAGTCACTAATCCAATTGCATCGTTCAACTGCTTAAAACCTTCCAATGGCTGCCCGGAAGCCTGTGTGCCCTCGTAGGTTCTTCTCCCCACCATGCACCATCTTCCTACCTCCCTGTGGCTAGCCCCTGCTAGTTTCTCTCAATCACTCCAGAATGCTACCAAATTTTTGTCCACCCCAGGGCCTTTGCACATGCCGCTTCTCTGGCAGGAAAGCTCTAGCTGCCTCAGGCTTCAATACCAGCCCCCATCCCCTACTTCTCAAAGTCTTGACATAAATATCAACTCCAGGGAAGGACCATCCCTGCCCATTTTATCTAAAATCACCCCCCCACCCCATTATCATCTGTTTTAGCATCCTTTTTTACGTGTTCTATTTTACTGTATTTTGCTATAGGCCTCTTATCATAATTTATACTTATTTTGTTTATTTGGTAGCTTCCTTGTTTATTGTCTATCTCTCCAGGAGGATAGGGACCTTCTCTCTCTCTCTCTCTGTCTCTCTCTCTCCCCCCCCCCCCTCTCACCATGGTCTCCAGCCCCAAATATTCAGGAAGCCTTCCATACGTGTTGGCTGTTTTAGCACTGCCATGGTGGTTACTACTGCAGGCTTGCAATAAATACCGTTTGAATGTTGAGTGAATACCGAGACTCACTCCAGGCCCCACTATCTGGAAGGGTCGTGACACCAGATGCGCTGCAGGTCCTGGGTGGGCAGGGAACTCCTCGCTGCCTGTTTCTGCCCCCCCACCCCAGTCCTTCCGGGAGGCCATCTCTGCCCGAGGCGGTGGGGCCTGTGAGCCTCTGGCCCACGATCACTCAAGGTTCCATCCTGCCTCTTCCAGGCTTGCCCGGCTGCTGGAGTCATTCCGGCGATTTCCCCCCAGCACACGTTCTGTCATCTCTTCACCGTGAACTGTAGTTAAAATGTAAATAAAAAAAGGCTTTTAGGAGATTTAACTGTTTCCCTTGGTATTTAAATTATTCAATTATAACTAAAGCTATTAAAATACAGTTAATTAAAATTGTTAGATTGTTTTCCTTTGCACTGATCACAGCATTGCCCGACTTCTCCCTCTAGCTGTTTAATTCCTATTAAAAATGATAATGCCTCGCTTTATTCATAAATGCAGCAACCTTCCCGCACATTCTTCAAGTGATCTCCTCAATACAAACCGAGCTGTTTTCTTTTCTTCTAGCAGTGAAGCGGAAATTCTGCTGTAGTCTTTAGAGGTTTAATCAGCAGTAAAAAGGACTCAAAATTTAAACATTAGCATTACCGAGTCACAACAAATAATACAGCCCCCTGTAAAAAAAAAAAAAAAAAAAAAAAAATCTGTCTAATTCTGACGCAACGTAATGTCATTAGAGACCAAAAGAGAACCCTGAGGTTTAATAAAAGGTAGGATCTAAATAAAGGTTTCATTACTCCCAACATAGAATTACTAGATCCACACGTTAAATATTTTATTTGAAAGGTTTCGTGGCATTTCTAGTGGGAATGGCTCTGTTGTGGAAGAACAGACGGGTAAGTGCTGCCTGAACCAGAGGGGGAAAAAAAAAGGAAGGAAGGAAGAAAAGAAAGCTTCTAGACCAGCTCAAATCTCGTTGAGCTTGGCGTGTTTAAGATGACGCACCCCGAGAAGCTAATTGGTTATAGTGTTTAAACTCCCGGGCCATGTGTTCGCACGACGATAATGGCTGTTCCAGGTAATGGTGGGCAAGGTGGCACAGGTACTTAACTTTCTAGAACGTAGCGGGTGTCACCTCTGGCATTTGGAGTGATTTGTGAACCACATGTGGTGGGTGTATGTGTGTGGGGGCGGCACGACTTCCTAGTCCCCAAGTGCAGAAAGGGAGGGAGTGGTGTAGAAGTCAGACTCGGCCGGCGGTGACTAGCTGAGCAGGAGCCTCGAGTGCTAAGACGGGCGCGTACGATCACATCCTGCCCTTCAGGAGCCCACAGCCCCCGCCAAACCGCGTATGGGATTCTAAGCGTGGACGGCGCTGGCCCCAGGAAATTCTGCCTGTGAGGAGGAGGAAGGCCGCGAGGGAGGCTTGGTGCTTCAGCGGGCTGAGAAGTTCTCCATCAGCCAGGGGAGACGAGCGTGAGAGAAGGTTAAAGCCGAGAGGCGGGAAGGAGCTGGCAAGTTTGGGACACCGGGCGTTTGTTCGGAGCCCAGGCCGGGTGGAAGGATGTGTTAGGAAAACCTAGATTTAGGAACTCGATCAAGAAAGGCCTTGAACATCATCCCTGGGTACTCCGCCTTTTACTCTGAAAGTTGCCATACAACCTACGCAGCAAGCAAAGCCTGTCGAACACTTACGCCGGTCACGGCATCGGCACTTGAGAGGCACTTGATGGTTGTTGAGTAAATGAATGGAGGCTGAGGCTTAGGACCCGCCATATCGTGTTTGCTGATCACCTGTGAAAAGGCCCAGGTTGGGCTGCTGAGCTGGGGGTGGTCTGAAAGGAAGCCTCTGCCAGTCGGAGCCACTGGACCGATACCCGTGTTGGCAAGGACCCCGCTCTACGCTGGGGCTCTAGGCTTCCACCTGAGCCCATCCATTTCCACGCTCTCCTTTGGGGACTTTCCTGACCACCCTTGGCCTGCAGGGCGGCGGTAACTAAGTTTCTCAGGCTCGCCACATGTTCCCCTTCGCCCAGAGAAGCTGGAGATGGAAGGGCATAGTGACAAAATCAACACCCCTGGTCACCAGGACAAGGCAAACGAAAGCTACAATGGGAGACCACTAGCCTCCGCTAGACGGGTCTGACCCAAGAGGCTGACACTGCCTCAACACCGAAGCAAGGATGTGGTGATGCCAGAATCCATGCCCACCGCCGGTGGTACAGCCACTTGGGAAAATTGTTGGGCCGTGTCTTCATTAATAAACTTGCTACACACTAATGTACGATCCAGTCACTCGGTTGAAATGAAAGCATAACGCCCATAAAAAGGCCTGAACACAAATCTTCCTAGCAGCTTTATTCATAATTTCCAAGGATTGGGAACAACCCACATATCCATCAGCAGGGGAATGGATAGACAAACCGTGGTATATCCATTCAACGGAATACTACTCGGCTGTGAAAAGGAATGAACCAGCAGTGCGTGCGATAGTGTGGATGGATCTCAAAATAATTATACTAAGTGAAAGAAGAGGCTAAAAACAGTGCCTACTGTATGATGCCATTTATATGAAATTCTAGGAAATGCAAGTTAATCTAAAGCAACAGAAGGCAGTTGTGTGGGGCCGGGGCTGGGGGACCGGGAAGGGGTGATAGGGAACCGTGGTGAAGGGGCAGGAGGTGACTTGCGGGCGTGATGGGTATGTTCACTCTCTTGACAGTGGTGACGACTTTATGGGTACATACATAAGTCAAAAGTTATTACAGCATATGCTTCAAATACGAAGCATTCGTTAGGGAAATTATACTCCGTTGAGCTGCTTTTAAAAAAAAAAATAAAAAGAGCTAGGACTTTAAAGTTTTCTTTTTTTATCGTTTTAATTTTCGTGCGGTTTCCCATGTACAGAGTACGAGAATAGTCAAGGGTCCCCTGCACACCCTTCCTCCGATTCCCCAATTGCTAGATTTTGTCTCATTCACTTTATAATTCACTCTATTATTTTCCTGAGCTATTTGAGAGCGAGCTGGGGACGTTGCTTCCGATTACTCGGAAACTCTGCCGTGCGTATTTCTTAAGAATGGGACCTCCTACACGTCACGGTGTGGTTATCAAAATCAGGAAATTTAGCACTGATAACCAAACTGTTACCTGATCTGAATCCCATAATCAAAGGTCATCAGTTCTCCCTGTAACGTGCCTGCACCCCAGGATCCACTGAGTTTGAGTCCTGACTCCGTCACTTCCTTGTCGTGTGACGTTGGGCATTCGCACCTGCGTTCTCTGACCTGTACAACGGGCCCTACGCTGACGCGCACGCCCCAGGGCCCGGGGCCAGTGAATGAGAGGGAGTCTGGACAGTGTCGCTAGCATGGTGTGGCGCACGGGAGGCATTCAGGGAGTGGGATTACGGCAAAAGCAGTCTGATGCATCGGAGCCATTGTCCCCTGCCCTCTGCAAACCCCCGTTGGCAGAGGCGCCCAGCTCAGCCGAGGCCCTGGCAGCCTGCCCCTCCCACCCAGCCTCTCTGGGCCCACCCCTGCCGTCCCCAGTGGCTGTCAGGCTGACCCAGAGCTGCGGGCGCTTCTGAGCAGCTCGACAAAGGCAGCTGCCCTCTGGCGAAGGAGGTAAGTGGGTTGCAATTTTGGCTTTTCAAAAGCTTCCGCTGATGGTGCTTTTCTTCTCACTCTTTAAGAAGTGCTTCTTCCTTTTTCCTTCTCCCTTCCTACTGCCTAGTATTCAATCCTGCAGAAAGCTCAGTCTCGGGGCAGGTGTCAGTCGGGGATTGTCTCTGCTCATCTGTCCTGTCTTCCCATTGCTGGAACACATGGCCTGCCTCTCTGGCCATGGCTGTCCGGACCTGGGAGACCTTGACCAGGATGAGCAGGGCCAAGTCTACTGCCTGTAGACCTTCACTCCTGGCTGGAGTGAAAGCTTTGTCCTTTGGGGATGATGGCGGTTAACCGTGATCAGGTCACCTCTCTTAGAGAGGCTAAATGTGGCGAGAGGGTTGGCTGGTGGGCAGGTGTAAGGGAAGTGGTAAGACCACCAACAGATGGACACGGGGGACATCTGAAACTGCAGACTTTCAGGCACGTGGAACCCACAGGTGAGAGCCTGAAAACGGACACACGGGGAGGAGAGGGGACTGGGGCAGGGCGAAGGCAGCTGGACGTCAACAGAGAAAAGAGAAAGAGCCTCGGGGTGCCAGGGTGAGTTGCAGAGGGGGAGCCCACACGTGATGAGCACCCCTGTCCGCGCCCTCATTCCCTGTGTCCCTCTGGGGCTTCCCCTGCTACACTGCCTGGTGGTTTCCATCCCCTAGGGCAGCTTAGGTAACAAAGGACGACAAACTGGGTGGCTTAAAACAAAAGCAATTTATTCTCAGTGCCAGAGGCCAGAGAGCGGATGTCACAGGATTGGTCCCCTCTGCAGGCTCTGAGACACGTTCCGTTCCAGGCCGCCGTCTTAGCTTCTGCTGACCATGCATCCAGCGATCCCTAGTGTTCCCCGGCTTGTAGACCCATCGCGCCAACCTCCACGTCCACCTCCTGGGGATCCTCCCATCGCCTTCTCGCCTGGATCTCCGCGTGCCTACTTCCTGTCTCTTGCAAGGACACCTGCCGTTGGTTTAGGGCCCACCCTAATCCAAGAGGAGCTCATTTCAAGACCCTTCAACTAATTACATCTACAAAGATTCTTACACCAAGTGATGCCCCATTCTGAGGTTCCAGGTGGACAGAATTTGGCGGGGGTGGGAGCGGCCAGTCACTGCTCGCAGTGGTGAAGATAGACGCTGGCCTTCACTCTGCCTCCCTGGATCCTGACCTTGAGACACCAAGGCATGAGCTTGCTTGCACGCACGGCTATTCCTGGCAACCTTGAGAAGCTCATTTTTTAGAAGAGGGGTAAGTGTCACCAGAAAGAAGAGTCACGAGTCTTTCAATGGATCAAAGGGTCTGTGTCCCAGATTCGGCTTTCCGGTGGCCCTGCTAGTCCAAGGCTGCTGGGCAGCTGGTGGAGAAGACATGGAGAAGGAAGAAAGGGTTTGACAGAGAAAAGACATGTGTAGCTCTGCAAACCAAGACATGAGTAGTGGTTTGTGGGTTGTAGGTGAGGCTGAGGCCCCAGAGCCAGCAGAGAGGCAGGGGGGAGTGGCGATAGGGGAGAGATCCCAACTGGGCCATCAGACCAGTGATGCCTGCCTCACCTTGACCTCTCTGAGCCTCAGAGTTCTCGCCGGTAAGCTCCACTTCTCCAATGCCACCTGAGCACCTAGGAGGTGCCAGAACCGTTCTGGGAGGGAGGAGGATATGGCGGTGAGGAGGCATGACCCCTGGGCTCCCAACATGGCAGAGGAGGCAGGTGTGTGAAGGCCTAAGGGGGATCATCAGTTGGTAGGGAACATACGAGCCTTCAGTGCAAGTGCCACGGCCGATGGCAGCCAGGTGGGCAGAGGGTCTCTGAAGTAGGTGATGCTGATCAAGATCTTAACAGAAGACATGACTTGGTCAGCAGGATGGGAAAGGCCAGGGTTGAGCTCATGGCACGAGCAGACGCATGGCCCCTGAAAGTGCTTGGTGTGTTCAGGAAGCACATCACGGCTTCCTCGGGGCTGGAGGGTGGGGGGTGTGGCGGGAAATGCTGGCAAGGGGCTTGTAGAGAGAAGTATTAATCCTTGAATGCGCAGGAGTTGGGACTTCAGTCTGTACCTGGCGGGGCCACGGGAGGCTACGATGCCAACGGCAAGGTGAACAAAGTGGGGTGCAGAAAGATCACGCAGGCAGCAAGAGGGGACAGGAGGACATGGGCTGGAAGCAGGGAGGCAGTGAGAAGCTATCGCAATAGGCCGGGGAGGGATGAAAAGGTCAGTGGCAGTGCGAGAGGGAAGAAGGGACGGAGGCAAGAGGCATTTGGCAGGTGGCCCGCACGGGGCCGCGCGGGCCCGTCTGCAGGTCGTGGCGGCTAATGGATGTGATGCTCTCTGAAAGCTGCGGAGCGCCTCGTCCGGGTGCGGTGGCAGCTCTGGACTGGAGCCTGTTCGAGCTTTCCTGAAGTGAAGCCTCTCCCCTCCTCCTCCCTGGCACATCCTGGAAGCTTTTTTTTTTTTTTTTTTTTGCCTGTGAGCAAGGGAGAGAGGGGAGGTGAAAAACAGAGACATTAAGTGCCAAAGCTTATGTTAATACAGCATTAAGGTTGAAAATGTAATCTCTTAGGAGTCAGGAAATTCCGAACCAGAGGTTTCCATGGCAACCCAGCCACACTGCTCCTCTGTCCATTCGGGCCCTGTTTTCCTTGTTAAATATGATCCCGTCGTATATTATATTTTATCGAGCTAAATGTGTTACCCACAGCATGCAAGGGCTCCAGTCAGCTGCAGCACGGAGCTGCAGGGAACCTGTGTGTGTGTGTGTGTGTGTGTGTGTGCGCGTGTGTGCGTGTGTGTGCATGTGTGTGTGGTAAGGGTGGGTCTTCAGAATTCGCCTGATACAACACAGCCACGTTGTAGGTCCTTGTACCTAATAAATGGAATGTAATTTCATTAAGAGCAGCTCCCGTGGAAACAAATGAGCAAGGGCACTGCAAGCCCTGGGCTCTGAAGGGGTCGCCCAGGGTGCCCACCCCTCCTGGGAGCACAGCCGGGTCCCTCACAGCTCGGCACCCACCGGGCCCCAGGGGCAGGGCCACCCCTGCCGCCCCGGGCCCCCTCCTGGATGGAGTTCTGAGGAGGTGGATGGGAATTACCTGGTCCAGTGGTTCTCCACACACGCCGGTCAATTGAGGCTCATCTGTCACTGTTCGTTAACATCCCAGGGTGCACCGGGAAGCGGCAAACAGATACGGAAAGGAAATTCGATTCTCTTCCCAACCCTCTCTCCCACGAAGAGAGCACAATGCACAAAAGGCGTCCCCGGTGGCAGCAGGGATGTTCGGCGGGACAGGAGGGAAATGGACTGGCAGGGAGGGCAGCTCAGGGGCGGCATGTTGTGTCAGAGAAGCCCCTGCAGGTCAATGTGGTGGAAAGAGCACGGAATGTTGGAACCAGGCTGCCTGGGACTCGGCGTCTCCCAGCCATGTGGTCTTTAGCAAGTCTTTTCGTTTCCCTTTGTCTTAGTTTTTTCATCTGCAAAATTGGGATAAAATTACCATTAACCTCACACAGGCTTGTTGAAGGATTAAATAGGGTAATTGATGCAAAAGCTCACTGTAAACTTGTAGATCCTATACAAACGTCACTCTTACAGGAGTTCTGGAACACCACGCTGGACTCAAACGCTGTGGGTTCTAGATGTGGTTGGTTTCAAGCATTCTACAATGGTGGCTCCATCCGTTAAGGGTCCGACTTCGGCTCAGCTCGTGATCTCTCACTTCATGAGTTCCAGCCCCGCGTCAGGGTCTGTGCTGACAGCTCAGAGCCTGGAGCCTGCTTTGGATTCTGTCTCCCTCTCTCTCTGTCCCTCCCCTCCTCTCATTCTGTCCTTCTCTAAAAAATAAACATTAAAAAATTTAATTAAAACAAAAAAGAATTCTACCATGGGTTCCAGAATTAATGGACAGATCTGGAACAGGAGGTGGTGATTTTTTTTAGAAAGGGTCAGATAGTAAATAGTTTAGGGTTCAGAGGTCATGCTGTGACTACTCAACTCTGCCACTGTAGCTCAAAGGCAGCCACAGGTGATACATAGGTGAACGGCCGTGGCTGCGTGCCAATAAAGCTTTATTTACAAAAACAGGAAATGCACCGGATTGGCCCGGTGAGTTGTACTTTGCCAGCCCCTGGTCTGCAATTGCCTGTGTAGAAAACTTTTTTTGGTGAAGGCTGCTTTTCTCCTCAGAATTGAATTCTCCCTCCTCTCCGTCCTTCCATCCCACACACCCCCCGCTCCTCCCACCCACTCACACACATACCTCTCCCTTGGCCCCAACTTCTTAACCTTCCAGACTCAGAGTCACCTCCTCCAAGAGAAAATCGCAATAGTCTCTTGGCCCTTGTCTACTTGCCTCGTGGATCGTGAGTTCCTGAGGGCAGCCAGCTGTGTCACCCCAGGCCCTAGGTCTCGGTGGATGTTTGCAGAATAGATCTCTGGAAAGACACGGCATCCCAGGGAACTGGGATGTTGTCATTCCCTCGGGAGGTCTATGAACTGGAGTGGTTTCAAAAACCTTATGTCTGCCATCGTTCCTCTAATTGTGAGCTGCTAAGTCAGAGCTTGTAGAACAATCCAAAGGCAGGATTACCTTTGCAGACATAGGCCAACATACGTGCCCGCCTTACAAGCCCAGGGGCCAACCTGCTCTCTTCGCGAGGTATGCTGAAGCCCTGGGCAGCGGGCCAGCCGGGCAGCAGCGGGTCAGTGGAAGGTGACACTCCGTGGCCGCCCCCCTGACGGAAGGTGCTCCTGTCACAGAGCACACAGTTGTGTCTGTGACAGTGCAGTGGCTCTTGATGCTCCCCTCAGAGAGCCTCGGCCTCCACTAGCCTGGACAAGCGACGTGATAAGATGGAAGCTTCCTGAAGAGCGACAACCCTTTTGGCTTTCACATTTGCGGGCTTTCCTCGTCCTCCCCCTCCCGGGCAGAAGGAGACAGGCAGGATAGAGTTGTGTAACTCACCCCTGAGTCACACTTGCCCCAGCACCGCGTTGGTTTTCTGCCTCACAGAGCCGAGCGTCCTCGGGACAGCCAGACGGGCAACTGTCGTTCAAGAGTCAAGGCTGGGGGATAGGCTCTTCTGCCCCTAGTACACCAGCTAAGAAGATGTCCCTTTTCATTACCATGGTGGGGGGGGGGGACTCGAAACACGTGCGGGTGCACGCATACAGTGGGGGTTCATCGGGACGTGCAGCACACACGTGTATGCTCCCATCATCACATGGACACCGCCTTAGCACAGGCTTGCGAGCCGCCTGGGTGGACGGTGGGGGCACGTGTGCGTACATGCGGGTATTGAGGCGTGTGCTTTTGTGTACGTGTGAGGCCGCGTTGCTCCTAGGTGTGCCGGAAACGTCTGCCGGTCGGGCAAGTGCTTTTGCCCGGCTGGGTCCGCGAGTGTCTTCAGTTCAGGGCTCCGCTTCTCCCGGAGGGCCCCGTACCTTCCGTCCTCCAGCCTCGGCAGATGGACATTTTACTACCTCGCTTTTGCCACGGCGCTGGGCAGCCTTGCCGTGGGAAGCCGGAGCGTGACGCGCTCCGGGGAGGCAGAGACCGAAGCTCTGATGCTGGAGCCCCAGAAAGTAACACACCCTGCGACGAGGCCCCGGGAGGCCCCGCAGAGGCTGCTCGTTAGTGTCACGAGGAACCGATGACTCAGCCTTTCTCGCCGCGTCCCTTGACAGCGCTCCCTCTGACCGGACAGTGGGCACACCCATTTGACGGGAGGCTCGAGGGGCTCCTCCTGGAGCCAGCCCAAAGCTGTTTCGTTCCAATCCCCCAAATGCCTCCTCCTGCCATCGAGGAAGATGTGGGGGAACTGAAGGTCACGGTGTCACCCAGAACGGCAAGCAGAGGGGTCTGACTTCACCCCACGCTCTGGGAATGCGGGTGAGGCAACAAGTCGGGGGAAGGCCAGCCGTGCTGGAAACCACAGTGCACGGAGACAGCATTACCCCAGCCTTGCCCCCCACCCCCGCGCTCAGCCTAGGGGGGGTTCAGCCACGTGCTCCCAAGAAGTAGACCCCCAGACAAGGACCTGGGAGCAAGTAGCTTATCTGGAAGGTGATCCCAGTCCGGGAGCACTGTGGGGAGCCCGGGAAACAACCCGTTGAGTCAACGGGAGCAGGTGAACAATGCATTGATGAACAGGTTTTGTCTGCGGCTGGTGCTGCTGCAGTCTGTCTGCCCACCAAGGGCTGGGCACCAGCCCACCGAGGAACTGAGGTTCGGCCAACTCTCACCTCATCGGTGGAGGATTGGCTGCCCTAGGGGCGAACTAGCACCCTCCACTGCAGACCCTGGAAAGGCCAGGGGCAAAGGGCTCGGCCACACCCTGGGGGCGGGGGGGTGGGGGATAGCCTGGCCATCTGCAGGTGGCAGGTGCTAATCTGGGCCTCTGAACTCACCTCTGTTGCTCTCTCCATCTTCCCCGCCGACTCAGGTGGTGGCAGGAGCTCTGCGGGTTGCCCTTTCCACAAAGCTCAGGAGCCGGGACGCCCCCGCACCCCGCTCCGGGAGCCGGGGCTGGGTCGTGTGAGGCAGGGGCTGCCCGGCCATCATCGTCTGTGACTGCCCCGCAGAAGCTCTCCGAGCTGGCGCTCCTGGGAAGGGGCAGAGAGGCGGCCTGGCTGGAGGCTTCCGAAACTCTGCAGCCAGACGCACGGCACAGCGATCCAGCCATCGCACGGAGAGTCGCTGGGTGCTGACTGCCTGTCCCGGAGACTCAGCACGAGTGAGACGGAAGAGGCTTCAGAGAAGAGGATTCTAAAAGTCAACACGATAGCGAGAACCAAACGGGAAGCCTTCGTGCATCTTTCCCACCTCCCCTGCCCTCTCCCCGCCCTGCGAATCCCGGGCACGCTTCATCTGGGTCTCTCCTGGGGTTCCTCAACTTAACTGCTCCTCATTGTTGTTCAGCTCTGTCAGGGATGGTGATAAGAACCATAACTGTAATTACGAGTGAGCTCCTCCTTTGTGTGGAGCCCTGTGCTTAGCACACACCGTTTGATGTAATCGCCACAACCGTGCAATAAATCAGGTACTCCTGTCTGTGTTCTAGAGAGAAGAAAGCTGAGGTTCTGAGACGTTCCGGTCCTCACCTTAGGTCACGCTGCTCAGAAGGGACAGAGATGTGTCTGGCTCGGTGCCTGTGGTCTAAACACACTTGCCATCTCTTTCCTACTGTTCCGTGAGTTCCCGGAGGACGGGGACTGATCTCTTCACCCCCAGACGCTCCGCAGAGCCCGGTACCTTGTCCAGCGGGTGGGGTGGCCTTTGAGTTTAGGAGTTCCTCTCCTCCCTCTGTCTCCCCCACTGGGAATTACTGGGTGACGTGCACTTCGGCAAACATCCCCTGGAAGGTCTGTGACCAGCTCCAACCTCCGGTGTTTCAAGCCACTTCCCATATCCTTGGACCACCTCCCACGGGTAAGAGCGCAGGTCTGCCCGCCGGCTTTGTGTTCAGTTGGAACAGTAAATAAAATTCACTCGCACGCCTCCCAGCTGTGTGGTCCCAGACAGGTTGCTTAGTGTCTCTGAGCCTCTGTTCCCCGCGGTGAGGGATTCTGCCTCCCTCCCAGGAATGCCTCGAGGACAGTCCTCGAGACATGCCCGTCAGGCCTCCGGAAGGGAGAAGAGAGCCCGACTTCCAGGAAACTCTTAGATACAGACCCCACCCTGACCAGACTGTGAGTTCTCTCAGGGCCGGGGGAGGGTTGTTTCGTTCTGTCCTGTCTCTGTCTCCACCACACCCGTTCCAGGACCCAGCACCGCATGGATGCTTGACAAACCACAGTGCTGTTGAGCTGTCCCCAGTGCAGCGGTGTCTCTAAGACTTGCCCTGACTTCCCGGGCCTCGACCAGAGAACAGACAGACAGGCGGGGGCTTTGCAGCCAGGGGCAGGCCTCTGTGTGCAGTTCTTTGAAAGCATAGCCCTTCCCTCCTTGCCCTTTGTTTTCCTTTGGCCACCTTCCTTGGTCCCACACCTACAGTCAAAGGCTGCGGCCACGAAGTCCCCCGCCTGCGTTGAGTGAAGAGGCCCGAGGGCCTGCAGACAGACGAGCAGGGCAGACCGGCTCCGTCAGGACGTCAGGCCCGTCTCCAGCTCCCCGGCCACCGCAGGAGCACACCCTGTCACCCGGCCCTGACCTCTCCTACCGGTCCAGCTCTCCTGTGGTGAAGGTGCCACGTTCCAGCTGCCAGAACCCCGAGCTGGGGCTTCCGCTGCAGCCCGGGCCTGAGCTTCCCCCCCAGTTCATTTCCTCCTGAGCCATCTCCCTGGTGGTGCCCAGGGGCGGCCCCTCCACCGTCCGCCCCCTCCCCTTCCCCGCCTTCGCGTGTTCCGAGGTGCCCATCCCTCCCTGCTCTAAGTGTTTTTGGTGCCACGAAGCCTCTCCCTTCTCCCCTTCCCCTGTGATAAAATCCTTCTTTCTGACCTTATTCTGTACCATCCCGACTATGGATGGTGGTTCTGCTGTTACGAGTCTGGCTCAGCAGCGGGCTGTCGAGAGATTCCCACCGTCCGGGCAGTACGTCGGGGCCCATCGCGCCCAGCCGGGACCGCGCCCATCTCCTCGCTCCTTCCCCTGGGGGTGGGGGTGGGGTGGGGCGGATGCCTCTTCGCCCTGCCCCAGGCCTGAGTGGGTGGGGACCCTCAGAGCCCAGTTCCTCCCGTCCACCCACGGCTGCCGCGGCTGGGGCCCACATGCCAAGCCTGGCACCAGCGGCAGGCGCCATGGAGGGCAGACGCCTGGTGGGGGATGAAAACCTCCATTCACGACAATATCAAATCGCTGGCTCCGGAGAGACAGGTCTGCTGCCGGTCCGAGACACCGCCTGAGAAGGGAAAGGCGATACCAGGAGAGGAGCGTCTCGTTAATGCGGGCTCTGTTCTTTTCACCTGGCAGGCCAAACACAGCAGCTCACTTGTGCCTCTGAAATCCTAACTGGCTCCTGGCTGGGAGCTTTGGGGACCGCGTGGGAGGCGTTAGGCGGCGTGTGCCAGGCGCACCCAGCCAAATCCCAGCGCAGCCAGGACAAGGACTGGAGGGGAAGCCCTGGGGGTGGTGGACCACACCCACACCTATGCCGGCACTGCCCGGATGGGGCTGGAGCCCACTCTCCAACCTCCCCGGAGTCCCTCAATTGCCTTTTGCTTTTCCCTGGACTCCTTTCCAAGTGTCCACTGCAAGGTGAGTACAAAGGAGCCAGACGATACGGGTGTGGAGGGCCCTCGGTAGTTCTTTGAGTCTGTTTCTCAACTTTTTAGGGTCACAACCCCCTTCCTCAATCTGTTGAAAGCCATAGATGCTCTCCCAAGAAAAACGTGTGCCCCAAATCAAGCATGAAAATATACAGGATTCGGAGACCACTAAAGCCCACTCGGCTAGCCCTATCGGGTTCCTGCGAGGAATATTTTCCAGTATCTCCTTCAATGGTTGGCGAGACCAGAGCCAAGTGGGAGGACTCGACCTGTCCAGGAAAACACAGCACGCCGTTGGCAGAGAGTTGATCATATTTAACATCTATTTGGTTAGGAATAAGTGGGACTCTTCACAGAATGGATTTTGCAAATATGAAATATCAAACTCAGAGAGTCAAAGGGCATACACAATATTATCCATTGTCCCTTCATGGATACATAGTCTCCTTCTTCCGCAAGGAGGGTTTGTTTTGTTTTGTTTTGTTTTCGTTTTTTTAGTGTTTATTTATTTTTGAGAGACAGAGAGAGACAGAGCGTGAGCGGGGGAGGGGCAGAGAGAGAGGGAGACACAGAATCCGAAGCAGGCTCCGGGCTCCGAGCTGTCAGCACAGAGCCCGATGCGGGTCCCGAACTCACGAACCGTGAGATCATGACCCGAGCCAAAGTCGATCGCTTAACCAATTAAGCCACCCAGGAGCACCCCAACAAAGGAAGGGTTTTTGAGGGGAGCACGTGGCAGCCAGCAACTTTCAGTGTCCCTTACAGCCGTGTATGGTCTTGCCTCTAAGTTCAGCCGATGGAATGTGAGCAGATTTCTGAGTCCTATCTCTGGAAAGAGTGAGTGCACCTCACTTCCTTGTTTCCCCCATACCACGGGACGCAGTTGTGATTGCGGGATTCAGAGCAGCAATTCTGGGCCACGTGATCAAGGCTGGGGCCTGAAAATGGCCAAGCAACAAGATGGAAGGAGACTGGATCTCTGACAATTGTGGAGCCAGCACACCAGCCTGGGACTGCCTAGCTGTTGTTTTGAATTTCTCTGCCATAACATTAGAACGAAAAAAAATTTTTTTAATGTTTATTTATTTATTGGAGAGAGGGAGAGGGGGAGACAGAGAATCCCAAGCAGGCTCTGCACTGTCAGCAGAGAACCCAATGTGGGGCCCAAACTCATGAACTGTGAGATTGTGACCTGAGCTGAAATCAAGAATCAGACGCTTAACCGACTGAGTCGCCCAGATGCCCCTAGAACGCAAATTTTAACTGATAGCCTAAGAGACCAGAACATCGGTAGCCTCCACTTTTCCCCCATCCGGGTGGTCTCCAAGACCCTTGAACAGTGGGCATCTCTATCTCTCTTGCCCCCTCTTCCCAAACCTGTTGCCACCTTTCTCCTCCAGCTGGTGTCCCCCGTGGGACCACCCGGAAGCACTCCAGGGGCCTCCTGGTAGCTCTCTCTGGCACACCCCTCCTGCCTCCAGTCCAGAGCGGCATTTCTGAAATGCACCCATAAACTGGACCCTCTACTCTCCAGCCCTTCGATGGCCCCTTGTTCCCTCCCAGGGAAACCCACTCCACCCGTAGCCTGGCTCCCAGCCTGCCTCACCAGCACCACCTATTGTCACGTACTTTGTGCACCTGTGCTCCAACATGGAGAATCGGCTGTCCTTCCACCCCTTCTCAACAGCTTGGTGTGTTCATCCTCCAAAGAGCTCCTCCTTGGCCAGCCCCCCTCCCCCACACTTTCTCCAGCGTGCCCCACATCACCCTGTCCGTTACGGCACATAACTCGAGTCGCTGACATCGTCCACATCCTGTGCGAGATTACCAGCACCCCGGTGCCGGAATGGCTTGCCTAGATCCCCAGGTGCCACCAAGCTTCCAGGAATGGGGACTGTGCCCGAGAAAACCCCGCTGAACAGAAATGCGTTGCTGGAATGAGAAAGAGTACCCAGCCCGTTTTACACCTCTCTCAGGGACTGTCCTGCTCCATTGGGCTCTATCGCTCCTGTGCGGAGCTCGCTCCTTCCCTCCTCCTCTCCTTCCTTCCTTCCCGCCTCCTTTCCTCTTTCTGCAAGCACAATCCCAGTGCCAGCACGATGCCTGCAGAGGGAGAAGAGCTGTTCCATTAGTATTTGTAGAATGCGGGGACACATGCATGCAGGAAGTGGGTGTTACGTTGTGTTATGTTTGCTGGGCTCTGAGCTGAGCACGGGGAGCACAGAGGCAGAGAGGCTCTGGCCTGCCGGCAAAGGCTTCCCAGCCTGCCGGGTCGGAGGAAGACGGACCCGTCAGCTCCCCAGCACCTCCTGGGTGAGTCTCTGCAGCATTTACTTTCGCTAAGTGATGTAACAGGACCCGAGGAACTGGTCTTCCCCGCTCCCGTGGGCGGGCTGGAAGAGGTGAGAGGTGGAGTGATCCGAGCCTTCTGGCGACGTGATGAAGTCATTTGCAGAAAGACAGTTTTGTTCTGACTTGAGTGTTTTTCCACATGACTTCATCCCCCGGCAGGCCCGGCTCGGGTCTTATTTTTTGATGGGCCCCAGCCCCAGCTGCCTACAGAGAATGGCCCCCGAACCCTTCCCTGGCGGCTATGCCAGGACAAGCGAGGTCTGTTCTCCGCCCCGGGGCCCGGCACCTGGCTGTGCCACCCACCACCCTGTGATGCAGGCGGTGCCCGCCGAGGCAGGAAGATGGCTCATGGGGAACGTGGTCCAGGCAGGGCGGCCGGCGGGGGAGACCCGCAGACGCTGTGGACAGCGGCTTCCCTCTAGCATACCCAGAGCTCACTCCGAGGTATCTCTGCCCCTCTTTGCCCTCAGTTTCCTCACTTGCAAATGGAGGTGAGCATCAATGTGGGTCCCCAAGTTCTCTGGGAGAATTCAGTGACACAGGACCCTGTAGCAGGTCCTCGTCACTTAAGCTTTGACTGAATACCTTCTTGGGCTGGGACCTCCCACGGTGTCCACAGACCGATGAGGAAAAGAAATGGTCCTAAATCAGTGTGTGAAGGCAGCGTGAAAGGGGTATGAGCCATGTGCGGTGGGTGCCCGGAGGAGTGGGCACTGAGCCCTGTGGTCAGCGCCGGCGGGGGGAGGTAAGGAAAACTCGGAAAGAGGTTCTTGAGTCAGGTCTCAACAAATGAGAAGCAGGGGGCACCTGAGTGGCTCAGCTGGTTGAGCGTCCAACTCTTGATCTTGACTCAGGTCACGATCCCAGGGCGGTGGGAATCGAGCCCTGTGCCAGGCTGGGCAATGAGCATGGAGCCTGCTTGAGATTCCCTCTCTCTCTTTCTCTGCCCCTCTCACCCACTCTCACCCACTCTGTCTCTAAATTGAAAGCGAAAAAAGAAAAAAAAGGAAAGAAACCGTGGTCAAAACAAAAGCAAAGGGAATGGGCGATCCAGGCAGGGGGTTGGAAGAGGCCAGCTCGGAAGAGGTCTGTCAGAACACCTCCAGTAGGAGCAAGCAGGTCCCAGAGGGTAGTGGTATCAGTGGGCAGGGGTGTCGTCTCTTCCCAAGAAGAGCACAGCACAGCAGCACGGCCGCAGGGTCGTCATTCGGAGCCCCAGCCGTGCCCTTGGCAGGGACCCAGGCCTGACCCACATTTCCCAGCCTTTCTCCGTGTCCAGGCTTTTTGCCCTTCATGTGTTCTCTCACGTGATCCAAACGTGGCTCCTACCCTGCCAGATACCTCACCTGCCCACAAAGATGCTCAAGGCAGGAGGAAGGGGACGGCCAGACTCCAGAGAGTCCCCCTTCTACTTACTTTCTGCCCCAAAGCTCCCCTGCAGGCACTCCAAGCTTCGTCTGTCCGGGCTGCTCTCACAAAGTATCAGTGACGGTGTGGCCGAGGACTGTGGGCATCCATTTCTCACAGCTCTGGGGGATGGAAGTCTGAGGACAGGGTGCCAGCAAGATTGGGTTCCGGCGGGAGGCAGCTGGAGGCTGTCAGCTTCTCGTAGTCTCACGTGGCAGACAGAGGGAGGGAGAGCTCTCTGGGGTCTCTTGTATAAGGGCCCTGATTCCATTCCCAGGCGAGCCCTCGTGACCTAATCATCCCCCAGAGGCCCTACCTCCTAACTCCATCACGTTGGAGGTTAGGATTCAACATATGAATGAGGGGGCAGCAAACATTCAGTCCGGAGCAATCCCCTGTTCTCACTCACTTTGTCATGGACTGGTCACCCCGGTTGTGAGGGAGACCAGGGAAGTGTCTGGGGAAGGGGATTAGGATTCCCGTGATCGGTTTACACGCCGGCATCAGGGCTCCAGGAGCAGGGAAGACGGGCCGCTGGAAGGGGGAGGAACGGCCACCAGGTGGACAGTGAGCGGGGCTGTCACATGTGTCTGGGGCAAGTGGTAAGCATGAGGTTCCACGGGGCCGCGCGTGGTGAGGGATAGGGGTGGGGGCTGGGTCAGACAAGAGTCTGAACAGAAAGCTTCTGGGGCCTTAAACTGAGAGTACTTCATCTAAGGGCTCTGGACCTAGGGTTCGGGTCTGTTTTAGAACGAGAGCTTTGTTGGCTGTAAGCACTACCTGGGGGAGGGGGTGCAGAGACTTGCCAAGGGCAGCTGTATTATTGAGGTTGCCGCTTTCCATTGAGGAAAGGCTGTGGGTCCCTGGGAGTGGGGCTGTGTTGTTCATTCCAATGTCCCTGGAACCTTCCCTGTGCTGCTCCTACCAAAAAAGGATGGCCAAGGGAGTGAATGAACGAATGAATGAATGAATGAATGAATGAAATTCACGACCTCTCCTGGCCTCGGTTTCCTCCTCTGTATCTTGAGATCAACGATAACAGTTCTTGTCTTGCAGGACTGCTGTGAGAAGGTGAGGACGGCTGGCACGGTGCTTCACAAACAAGAGGGCTGCAGGCGGAGAGGAGGAGGGGAGGGTCATCTTGAACCCCCCACGGTGCCGAGCCAGGCCCCTCCTGCTGGCACCACTCACCGCTGACCACACTGAATAGCCTGCCGGTGCCCAGAGAGCCGCCCCAGATTCTCAGAAGAGGGGGCAAGGAAACACCTGGAGAGGCCCAGCGGGTCCTGCTGAAGATCGCGATGGGAGAGTGATGAGGATAAACGGCTGTCTGTCTCTGGTAACACAATTAGGAGCTAAAATATTAAACACTTTACGACAGGACATATATCTCCGGCATAACGAGCTGCCTCTTGCAAAGCAGGCATTGTCTGGGTGGGAGGCAGGCAGACCCATATCTCAGACCCAGCAGCTTCCGCTGAGGGCAACAGAGTCATGTGCCGTCCTCATCTGGGGACTCTGACTTCACCGCCAACACCAGCATCATCATCATCATTTGCAACTTGCAGTTGCAAGTTCCTGAGTGACTACTATGTGCCAGGAGCACTGTCGGGGACCTGTGCGTATGCTGAGCCACTTTTTTTTCACGGCGAAACCCTAAGCCGGTTGGGGTTGGGGGGGGGGGGACACGGGACAGCTGGAGCTCAGAGATGTCATACGACTTGTCCACGGTCAGCCACCTCGCAGGAGGCAAAGCTGTTGGCTGCCATCCTTGCGGGAAACCAGGACAGAAGAACCAGATGGAGTGGCTTGGTAGGTAGAGAGTGGGAGATCTGGCTTGTCCTGGGATGTCCCGCAGAGCTGGTGCCCTGCTGTGCCCCTGGTGTCCCAGTTGCTGGGGCGCACGGTGGTGAGGCTGATTTGGATGCAGAGCACCCAGATTTCCAGGCGAGTGATGGATGAATCTCAGGGGTTCTGAGTTGACACGGATCTGTGATAAGAACCGTGGATCCCAGGCATCAGCAAAGAGTTAGGATGCTTCACAGCACCTCTGAAAGCATACTTCGTAGGAGGCAAGCACTTCTGGATACATGTTTACAGAGCCTGTCTGTGTCTAGATCTGGGTTGCGGGGGGCGGGGGGGGGGGGGGTAAGAAGGAAGGCCATGCAGCCCTTACTCGAGGCGAGGGGGCGTTTGCCAAAACGCTTTTGCATTCACCATCTCGTTTTCTTCCCACAGGAATCTTGTGAGAGAAATGCAGCTCCAACCCATTTTGTAGATACAGAGACTGAGGCTGAAGGCTTTTCAAATGGCGTGGTTGGCCCGGGAGACAGGACCTGGATTTGCTGAGCACGTGCTCTGTATTAAGCTCTAACAGACATGAGGTCCATCCTCGAGAGGCTTCCGATCTAGCCCAGGGGAGGGCTTGAATAGAAGCCATGCAGGTAAAGCAACAGCTACAAACTGAGATCAGGGCCATGAAGGAGAAGAACCAGGTGTCTGAAAAGGAAATGAGAAGAGGCTTACGTCGGTAAGGGGGACGCCTCTCTGAGAAAGTGACATTTATGCCGAGATGGAGGCTGAGTCACAGGAAGAGCTCCAGGTGAAGGGACCAGTGCGTGCAAAGGCCCTGAGGTGGGAAGGACCTGGCGTGTTCCTGGAGCGGAGAAGTGGCCAGTGCGTCTGTGGGGAGATGAGCAAGACCCAAACCTTTGCAAGGGGCCCCCATGATAAGCCAAGCCTTCTGGTGTAGAGCTGAGCTCTAAGTCAGAGTTCTGACTTCAGTCTAGAGACTTCTCCATACCTCTCCGGGGCCTGGTCAGCCCCAGCTTTGGGCGGAGCCCCACCCTGCCACAAGGGAGCCCCTAGGCTCTGCCTGACCACCTCATCTGTCAGGATCCCCCCCTCCCCCCCACCGCAGTATACAGACAGCCCCACCAGTGTGGCCTTGTGCTCCCTGCCTGGTGTGGACCTTCCACCTCTCCTGAACTACCCCCTTCCTTGAGCCGACAGGCAGCATTCCTCTGAGTCAGGGAGTGGGGGCCGTGGGGGCGAGCCGAGGGAGGGCTGTGCAGGCTTTCAGGAGCATTACATCTGGAGAGGGAGACCGGAATGTTTGTGTCTGAAATTTAGCTAATATCCCAGGAATTTCTCCTGGCGGTTCAGAGGGTTCCTAGGGGGACTGCAAAGCTGGGATGTCTGGGTTCTGGAGGCGGGCTGGCCTCGCTCAAAGCCTCTTTGTCTCCGTGGCTCTGCCTGTGTCGATCTGGCTAGGCATCTGTGTGCCTTTGTGTGTGTGTGTGTGTGTGTGTGTGTACCTGAGTATCTTTCTGGGTCTACATCATGGTGTGACTGGAGTCTCTGTGTCTCTCCGATTCGTGGTACGTCAGTGGGTGAGTCCCTGCTGTCTGTGTGTCCTTGTCGCTTGTCTGTACAGCCATCCATCTCTGCCCTTTGCCTTTGCAGAGGTGTGGCTCTCGCTGGGACTCGGGCTTCGGCTCCTGTCCCTCCTTCTCCACCCTAGGGCTAGGGCTGGGTCGTGCCCTCCCTATTAGTAGGAAACAGACTACAGACAAAGAAGAAAGAGTAAGGGGTAGGAGAGACAGAGTCGGGAGACGAGTTCATGTGTGTGTTGCGGGGGGCGGGGGGAGGGTGGTGTATCTGTTCCTCTGCCCGGTCAGGGAAGGGCCCTTGCAGGCCAAACCCTGCCTTCAGCCCCACCACAGAGAAGCAGTTCCCTCACGCTGCCCATCAGTCCTCTGGCTCAGTAGCCTGAGTCACACCCCACCCCCCTGCCCTCTCCCTTCCTCCCATTTGGTCACAAAGCATTGTTTCATCCTCCAGCCGAGTCCCCTCTCCCCTGCTCCCCACCATGCCCTCGCCTCTTCCCGCTCGGTGCTCTGTCCTGGTCCCCCACCCTCCAGTCTGATGTGGCCACATCACGCTTTGGGGAGCATGTCGTGCCTTCCCTACTCAAAGGACTCCTCCTTAGGAACCTCTTGGAGCCACTCACTCACCCCTTCTGCCCGGAAGCCTCCCTGGACTCCCCAGGCAGGGAGAAGGCTCCTTGCTCCGATCCCCTTGTATTTTTTCCTACGAGCTTCTGTGACCCTCGCCCCTCAGGCTGGGGTTGTCCACCTCCTGGACTCCTGTCTCCCTGTAGACGGCAAGAGACAGGGCATGGTTTGGCTATATTTCCCACCACTGCCTGGAACACAGGGATCTCCACAATACCTGCCCTGGATGAGCAGAGGGCCCCCAAGCCCCTTAAGGTCAGTAAGGAAGCTGGGGGACTCGATTTCCCATGATTCCCTGCCAGCTTCTCTCTCTGCCGTCTGCTCTGACGCGTCGCACACCCCACACAGGCACAGCACGCGAAGACCCCGACGCCGGCCCGGGTGCCCCGGACCCCGCCGATGCTCAGCAGCCTTTGAAGCCAAGCACAGGCCACCCCCCGCAGTGTCGCCCATGGCTGCCTGCTGGCCTCTCGGGCCCAGAGCCGCCATCATACAGCCCCTCAGGGGCCTCCGACCGCCGGAGGCCTCGTCACCCGTCCTGGAAACATCTCAAACACACGGACAGTCCATTCGAAACGTTTCATTCTTTATGTGGTGTATTCGTTTTCTAGGGCTGTTGTAACACATACCACAAGTTGGGTGGCTTAGAACAGTCCCGAAGGCCAGAGGTCTGACATCAGGGTGTCGGTGGCGCCTTGCTCACTCTCGAGGCCCCAGGGAGGATCCCTCCTGGCCTCTTCCGGCCTCTGACGGTTGCTGGCAATGCTTGGCGTTCCCTGGCCCGTAGACACATCCCTCCAGTCCTCCCTTCTGCCTTCACACAGCTTTCCCCTGTGTGTATCTGTGTCTCAGATCTCCGTCTCCTTGTGAGGCCCACCTGCAATCCAGAACGCTCTCTCGTCCCGATCCTTAATTACATCAGCAAAGGCCTGATTGCCAAATGAAGAAACGGTTCACCTTCCCGGGTACTGGGTGTGTCAGGACTTGGGCATATCGGGTGAAGGAACGTAATCCGGCTCACTTCATGGCAGCTGTAGTTCTAGAAACTCAACAATAGCCCGTCGACCTGAGCGGTTGATGATGACAAATAACAGAGCCCCCAGGATTGTCTGGGTTAGAGGTCCCCTAGCACACCTGGCAGCGGGCCCCCCACATGGTCTCTGGGTAAGCTGAAACACCTGCGGACACAGAAAGCCCATCACGCCCCGTGCACGCTGGCTTACGAGGGGGCCCGGGGTGGGCGGCCAGGCTGTCAGGAAATAGGAAGAAGGAAAGGTGCCTCCTGCCTTCCTGAGGGCTCAAGGCTTCGTCACTTTCCGACACTGAAGGGTAGACCCTGGTGAAACGAAGATGTCCAGCCAGCTCAGGAGGCAGAAACGGAGCAAGAAACGGAGCAAGCGTTCCGAAGCCAGGCTCTCCCCGGGACGTGAGTGGGGTGGCGGCAAAGTCCTATTTCCTGGTCCTTGCGCTACATCTGCTCTCGCGGAGTGGGCCTGGGGAGGCCTTCCGGCTCTCTGGGTGTCAGCCGTGTGCTGGAATTGCAAAGGCTGGCCCTTCCTGTCTCAAGGCTATGGCGAGGCTCTCCACCGCGTGGATCTGGGCAATCCGTGCCTACGAAGGCCGAGGCTGTTTTCGTGGTTAAGGAAGTAGCTAGAACGAGAACAGCAGCAGGCAGCTTGCTTTATGTGAATCCCGCACCCTCCAGGAGATCTACAAGGCAGCAAACGGGCAGGCAAGTGGCATTGTTGAGCACCGACTGTATGCCAGGCATTCTTCTAGGCCAGGGGCTACAACGTCTTATCTAACTGTGCCAAGGGCCCTGCACGGCACAGGCGTTAGGGAACCCGTATCTTTTTCAGAGGAGGAAAGTGAAGCAAAATACCAACCGAGATCACATCGCCAGAAGGTGTTTAGAGATCTACAAAGAAGTCACTGGCAAGTGGTTTGAGGTGAGGGCCGGGGCGATGGAGAGGCAGGTTCATTATGAAACATGGATACAAGTCTTCGAGTCAAAAGGAATAAATAAGCGGCTGATTTCCCTGGAGGGGACTCAGGCCACCTTTCATTATTTCATTGGCTCAGGAGCCCAAACAGCTGCATTTTATCATTCCTCAGAAATCCATAAAAGGGATGGAAAATGCTGGTGCTTGTGGGGGGGGAGAATGGATGAGCACTTAAATTTAATTGTGGCCCCCGCTGCTCCGCGACGGGGCCTGAGATACCCCCTACCAGGTCTTGGGGTCACCGGCACCCCAGTGGAGAGAAATGCTTAGCCTCCAGCCCCAGGCCCACCCTGACCACACCCTCCTCTGGCCTCCGGCAGCTTCTGTCCCCTCCCTCCTCACACCCAGGTGGCTGTCCCCAGTTGCTTCTGTATGTCACTGTGCCTGGCCTCCTGCCCCAGACTGGGAGCTCCATGCGGCTGCCTGGCGGGCTGGGCTCTCCTGGCCACTGTGGGCCTGCGCACAGCCACACTTACAAGGGATCTCCCTCCCATCCCGACAAGGGCCTTCATGCCCGGCCCTCCCAGCTCAGCCTTCTTGGCTGGAACAGGCAGCCTGAGCTGCAGGCATGGGCTTCGGCCTGGCCTCAGGTGCTGACTGTGTGATTTTCAGGATGCTCGGTTGTTGACTGTGCAGGGGACCCTAGGACTCGCAAGCTCGATGGTTCTCCTCCCTCCGTGAGCATGTGGATGACCTGGGCCCTGGGGCAGTGCAGGTTCTAACCCAGCGGCCTGGGACGCAGCCCTTTCAACTAGCCCCCGGCGGGGGGGGTGGGGTGTAGGGGGGGGAGGGGGCGTCCAGTGCTGGCATATTGCAGACTTGTCCCAAGGCTCTCGGTCATAAATGAGTAAACTGAGACCCAGAAAAGGGCAGCACTGCCTGGGGTTACACCATAAAAGAGCGTGGCCCAGAGGGACTGTCACCCAGTGTTCTGTCCCCTGGTCCGAGGTTCACAAACTCAAACGCCTCGGGGACTGGAAAAGCAGAGAAACGACTTCAGGCAGACCGCCTCAGTCTGCTTACCTCGCACGCTGCACATGGCAGGACCCAGCCTTCCTGCTCCCGAGTGCCAAGGCCAGAACAGGTCGCCCCCCAGGCACGGCCGTACTGTGGCCAGTGGCCCAAGGAAACAGGCCGTACGTTCTGAATGGCGGCACGCAGAAGGCGGGCTTTTGCAACTGGCAAATTGGGTGCCCATATCAGCTTCATATACTTTTGACTGGAGCCTCTCCCAGCCTCAGTTTCCCTCAATGTGCAGTGGAGACCCCACAGAGACTTCACGCCCATGGAATGAGGTGCAGAGGCAGTTCCCTGATCCAAGGCAGTGGCTCAGCCCAGAGGGGCCCCTCTCCTGGTGTCCGCTCCCTGTGACTGCGCTCTCCACACCCCGCCCACTGCCAGGGGCTCTTACGTGCTGCACACACTGCCCACGGCCCATTTGGTACTAAGAGCCCTTTACACCAGCTGGATCGCCTCTCCCACCCCCGTCCTGATTCCCTGCTGCATTTTTCACTCAAGCTCTGGCTTTTTCTGGAGGTGCCGGACTCTGGAACAGCAGCTTCTCAGCCTACAGTGTAAGGACGGAAGGCAGATTTCATGTCACTTACAAGCTCTGCTAGGTTGGAAGCGGCTGCCTGGAGCACTCTGGCCTGAGAGGAGCTCTGAGACAGGCTCCTATCCAGGGGTAGGAAGTGCAGCGATCGATTGGTGATGTCTGCTGCGGGCTCAGCCGTGGGGAGGGAGGGCGCGTGTGCATGCTATTTACTACCCTTCCACCAGTTGCCCGGGCGGTAACCCTGGAAGCTCTTCACAAACCCTCGTTCTTATTCAGTCACTCCTCAAAGCCACGCTGTGAGGTCAGAGGTCGTACCCCAGGGGATAGATGAGAAAAGCAGAGACACGGGGAGGTGAGGTGACTCACCCAAAGTCCCCCGTAAGCACCAAATGTAGGACCGGAGCCAGCTTTGCCTGAGTTTCCTTCCCACGCTTTTCCTGCTGGCCTCATTTCTCCCCAGCCTGGAACGGCCAAGGTCCAGGGTCAGGAGGACATGTCACGGCATCCCCAGACATGCCCCGTGCAGCTTTTGGGTCCGCTCTCCCTAAGCTTGTCCACTCATATCTAGAGAGAGCGCAGGCCTTGGTGTCTCCAGACCAGCCTGCATGGCCCTGGGAAGCGTCTCTCCGTGTCTAGGCCTCAGTCTCCCCATTTAGCTGGTGTGGGAATTGTGCTTTCTATCAAATCAGTGGACTGGGTGATGGAGATCCAGCAGGAAGTGCTGGCCTCCCAGGAGACAGCTCATAGCTCTTACCCCTGTCTTCCTCCTCCCTCCCCTTCTCCAGCAGACCTGATCCCTGCGGCTCTCAGAGAAGGGCCTCTGACCCTTCTCCAGCCTCCCCCCGGGGCTGTGGCTCATTCACAGGCCTGCAAACAGCCCCATGAGCAGCGTCCTGGTGGCCTGCAGGAACCTTACACCAGCTCACCCCCACCACCCTGAGACTCTGCCAAGGCCACCACCCCAGGACAACATTCCTGTGACTCAGGACAGCGGGGCCAGGCGCTGCTCTGTGCCGGTGTCCACGGTCAGACGCCTTTCCTGCATGCCCAGTGACTCAAACGGGTGCCTCTGCCTGGTGAGCCACAGAGGCTGGTGGCACCTGCCCGGAGCTGCGTCACCTGGCGGGAGAGTGGGATGAGGTCACGTCTGCACTGGGACTCAGCTGTGGTGAAAGAAAGCTCTTTGCACATGTGGCTGAGCCTTCGGTTATTTATTTATTTTTGTTTGCAGCTCTCAGCCCAGCTCAGCAAACCAGGTCATGAGGGGGAGAAGCTCGTGTCTTTCCTGCAGCCTGGTTCCCATGAAAAGGTCCCAAGTTTACATTTCTGGGGTTCTCAAACTAAAAGCACCACCCAGGTCGGGAACTCACGAAGCCGAAGAATGTCTTTGGACCAGCAAAGGTGATAAGCCACCCAAAAGAGTTGGAGGGTATTCTAGGGACAAAGGATGAGATGGCAAAGGGAGAAACAGATCGTTAGTTTAGCACCTACTGTGTCCTAGGCACTCTGCTAGACAGTGAGCTCATTTATTTTCCAAACAATCAGCGTGGGCTGGTGTGCTCAATCCCATCTGCACAGAGAACTTGTAAACATCACCAGCGGTTCTGATTTCATGGTTCTGGGTGGGTCCCAGGCCTGGTATTTTTTAAAGCTCCCCAGAGGATTTTCATGTGTAGCTGGGAGTAAGAACGGTGGCCCAATGCGAGGCTTCTCAAACTTCTCCGTGCACAGTAATGAGTCTTATGGACCTTGTTAAAATACAGACTCCAGTTCAGCAGCACCGGGACAGAGGTGTATTTCTGTCCGGCTCCTGGGGGATGCTGAAGCTGCCGGTCCTTGGACCGCACTTTGAGTAACAAGAGCATATACACTGTCAGGTCCGTGTTGGCTAAGACTTTTCGTCTGTGACTCGCTGGATCCCAGGCACCACCAACAGCACTGGAGCAAGACAGCCACAGAATAAATATTTGTCAAAGGCATAAAGAACTGAACGAGAGTCGGAGGTGGGTGCTCTGTGGCCGCCCTTTTATGCAGCGAGAAAGCCAAGGTCGATGCAACGCTGGGAGTCAAATGGGCTTGGGCAGGGGCTGACCTGCACGAGCAGGTGCCTGCTGGGTGACAAGGGGCCCAGGGGTGACAGAGCAAGGACTCAGGTTCTGGGCGTTGCCTCCCTCGGGCACCCACCAGCACTGGCCCCAGGAGTGGGGGCTGAGCCGGGTTGGGTGACTGAGCACAAGCCCCTCAATGTCGCATTCACTCCCTTTCTCATCTGAAAGGTGGGAACAATCATATTTTTAATTCCAAATAGTTATTTTGAGGATTCAATGAGATGATGCACAGACTGAACATTAGATGATATTAAGAATTATTGTTTACGCTTGTAGCTATGATAACAGCTCCTTCTCTTTCTTTCTTTCTTTTCTTTCTTTCTTTCTTTCTTTCTTTCTTTCTTTCTTTCTTCTTTCTTTCTTCTTTCTTTCTTTCTTTCTTTCTTTCTTTCTTTCTTTTAAATTTTGTATCCAGTAGCCACACACACTGAGGTATTTATTTACAGGTGACATGACACTACGTCTAGGACTTGCTTTGGACGTTCCAGCAGTGAGGGAAGGAAGGAAACAGAGAAGACAGAAGAGGAGGAAGAGGAAGAAAAGAGAGCCAGGAGGGATAGATGTTCAGTCATTAGGGAAGCTGGGTGAGGGCCCGGGCTTCATTACCACCCTGTCTGTTTCTGATTGCCTTCGAACATTTCCACAATCAAAGGTTCCGAATAATAAATTAAAGAGTGATGAGGCAGGTCACATGCTTGGCTCGGCTCCTGATTCATAGCAAGTATTCAGTGAACATCAGCTCTTGTTTCTTCAAGGGGAGTGGGGCTTGGAACACGAAGGTGAGGCAGCAGGTGGGGGGGGGGGGCGTGCCTAGCAGGTGTGTCCCCAACCCAGAGCCATGTGCCTGGCCGCCCTGTGTCAGCAGGAACAAGACTGACATTTGAAAGCCAGCCTTCAGCCCACAGGACCACACGGCTAGCAAAGCCGTGTAAGTTTGTTTCCAGAACAATTAGAATCAGAGGCGGTGGTAAAAATAACAGCCGCGAGAGGGGAGCCTGGGTGGCTCAGTCAGTTAAGGGTCTACTCTTGATTGCAGCTCAGGTCATGATCTCATGGTTTGTGGGTTCGAGCCCCACTTCGGGCTCTGTGCTGACAGCATAGAGCTGGCCGGGATTCTCTGTTTCCCTCTCCCTCTGCCCCTCCCCTGCTCTCTCTGTCTCTTTCTAAAGTAAATAAACATTTAACAAATAAAATAAAATAAAATAAAATAAAATAAAATAAAACAAAGTAAAATAAAATAAAACAAAACTAACAGCCACTATGGAGGACCAACTATGCCAAGTCTTTTGCATCAATTTATTTAACGCCCACAAAACCCTGAGAGACGGATGGCATTCTTCCCGCTTCGCAGATGAACAAATGAACACCGGGCCAAGGACACATTGTCTGCCACTGGGCATGCCCAGCATGCAGGGGGGCAGTCCCTCTGTCCCCCTTTCTTCATCTGCATTGTGTGTTTTGTGGCTTACTTTGGCTCGAGCTGTCACCCCGGTCCCAGCTCCCATCGGCCCCTCCCGCCTTCCCTGCTCTCAGCTGTACCCGGCGCCTGCACACCCAGCGTCAACAGCTCTGACCCGCCTGCCAGGTCCCGGCAGGGGTGCCCAGGCACTCCAAAAGCACAAGCCCCTCTCCTCCCCACCCCCCCCAGTTCCCTGTCTGAACCTAACAGGGTGGAATTTCCTCCAGGTCCAGGGGCCTGGCTGTTGCAAGTGCAAGGCTGCTTGCTCCTCCTGGCTGCACGCTGCGTCCTGCTGCAAATGCCACCGTGGATGGCAGCCGTTCTTTGCCTAAACTCCAGCTCACCACCACTGTGCAGCCTGGGAAGGGAGACCTCAGCCTTCCCCAGGCCTGTAAACACTGAAGCCACACACGCAGCAGGGCCCCCGCAGCCAATAAATCTTGGCCCCAGGGTTCTCTTAAAGAGGCAGAACGAGGGACAGAAGGCAGGCTGGGCCCCTAGGTAGCTGCGGTGGCACTTTTTGTAGCCAGCGCCCCACCCGCCTCCCCTTATCCCAACCCCAGGAGGCAGAGAGAGAAAGCAAACATTCATCTCGCACTTTCCGGCAAGACTTTTTGTCTTGCTTTATAACATTTAACTTTTTTTTTTTTTTCCTCTGCTGCTCACCCTGGGGACAGGATACTGTGGAGACCTACCTGTGGGGATGAACACAGGATTCCTCTTCCGGAAACTGGAGCCCCTGGGCTGGTGGAGGGAACCAGGTGGGAAAACAGAGGTCGTGGGCTTTGCACCTGGGCAGGCTCAGGGAAGCCGAGGCGGAAAGTTGGGGTCAGATGGAGAAGCAAGCCCAGGACAGATATATGTTATCCAGAAGCAGCATCTGTCCTGAGCAGGTACAGCGGTGGCTGGGGAGGACACGGAGGCCCACAGTGCTGGCAAATGACAGGGGGACGCGGACGTAGGGACGGCACCTGTTCATTCCACCCTGGGAAAAGTGAGGCCAGTGAAATCCTAACAGGTGGGGCCAGGGCACAGCCACGGCTAGTCGCTGCTTCTCCATTAGAGGTGATCTGGTTTGTCTGTTCCTGGGTATGAATATAGCTTGATGTCAGGGCTGATGTTCAATCACATTCCCCTAGACGTGCCGTGTCCTGTTATTTCTGGAATCGGGTTCCCATGTGTCTACACACCCACTAGACAAAAACCTTCCCAGGACACCCAGCTCAGCATGGACCTCAGCAGCACGCGGCCTGGCAAGCAATCCGTGTGCCCTTCTCGGTCCCCACCTGGCACCGCGTGCTGGGGAAGACGCGGGAAGACGCGCTAAGGAAGCGCACGATCTGGTGGAAGCCGAGGGCTGTCAGCCCCACCCCGGCTCTGCGTCCTTTGATTATCTGTGTCGCGCACTGGGTAGACTTTCACTATTACCCGCAGGCAGAGGACAGAGGGGCCAGGTGAGCAAGACACAGCATAGAGGATGCCCTTCCCGAGGGGAGGGTGGCGGGCCTGGGGAGAATCTGGGATCGTTTGGATTTCAAGGATCCAAGCTGGAGGGCAGAACAAGAAGTCCCTGCAAAGCCAAGGAGCCAGAAAGCCCCAAGTGTGGGAGTTCTGGGGAAAGCGAGTATGAAGACTGTGCCCGGAGGGGAGAAGCAGAGAGGAGGTAGCCCGGTCCCACACCGCTTTTCCAGCCTTTGAATCCACCCGGGAGCAATGCCCTTTGTGTAACTACCCTTAAATCCCAAACTCGCATTTTACAGATGAGCCAGCCGAGGCCACGGTGGACAAAGCGACTGCCCAAGGTCACCCGGGTAATTGGGGTCAATCCAGATCAGGAAGCGTGCCCCTGAGCTTTGTCTTGGATGCGTGATTTTATTATCCCGGTGTAGGCAACTGGTGAATGCGGAAATGGAGTGTGTTTGCTTGTGTTTTGAGGAAATGATTAACTTCTGACCTACTGACCCAGGTTACCCCGTTGCCAGAGTGCGATCCACCCGGCAGGTCACCTGGGCCAAGGAGGCCTTGAGAAAGGGCGAGAGCCTCTGCCCTGAGCCAGACTACCTGCTCGGGCCACCCTCTGCACCCTGGCGCCATGGCAGCCTGTGAAGACACCCGTCCCTTGCTCGGGGAGAATATTAAGGCCCCGAGAGGGAAGGAGACCAGGCTGATGCCACACAGCTGATGGGAGACACGCACAGATGTCCCCGGACAACGGGATACACAGCATGTCCTGGAGAAGAGGAGAGATGTTCCCTCCAGCAAGTAGCACTTGCTCCCCAGCCTGGTGTGGGGGGAGGGGTGCCCGACACGGGAGGCTGTGACTGCATCGAGCACCCCGAACTCTGGTGCTGGGTTTTCATGCCTGACCCTCTTCATGCTTCACTACAGCCCTGCGAGGCAAGCATTGTCCGGCCCATTTTACAGATCAAGAAACCGAAGCTCAAAATTACAGAGAAAGGACACACGCATGTTAACAATGTTACAGTTAAGGCTTCCAACCCAGTCACTCTGACTCTGGAGACCTGTTTCTTTTCTTTCTCCCTCCCCACACAGTCCCCGCCCCTAGGAGTTCTTCTTCCAACAAGAATGCCCCAATAGTGGGGAACTGGCCCCCTGTTTAACTGCTTTCTAAAGGTCTGTGTTTTACAAGTTCTATGGGCAGGAAGACGTCCCATGGAGATGGGTGGCCAGGGGCTGGGGAAGGGGTGAGCAAAGCCACCTCTTCCCAGGCCTGGGGAGAAAGGAAGCCTTGAGAGCAAGTCAAAAATGGACGACTACAGGGTGGCCTCTGGGTTCTCATGCAAACAGAAGGTCCCCAGCTTTGTCTCCCTCATCCTGTGCCCCGTGTTCCTATTCTTACAAGAGACGGAAACGTCTGAGAAGGAGAAAAAAAAAAAAAAATGTCCTTTGACACGTACGATCCCCCATGCCCAGGGAATTTTCAGCTGTGACAATAGACGCCATCCAGGACCTTGCCAACGTGGCAGTTTCTCCAGCGTCCAGCACAAATAACTTCCTCTCATGACCACACAGTGGACACCGGAGCCCTCGAACGTACCGTCTCCCAAACCTCAGTCATCCTGTACGGCCCCCGGGGCTTGCCGTACCCAGCCTCTAGCCTTTACCTGCTGGCTGTTGCCGCTTGATTCATTTCCATCAAGTCAATGTCATTTTAAGCTTCCAGAAATGCGTTTTAAATGCATTTCGTATCACCATCATCAAAGAGAAATGTGTCTTTTTCTAAAACATTAAAATAATTATGAAGGTAAAAAAATAATCATGAAAATTAAAAAGTTTTTAAAAATATGAAACACGGGCGTCTGGGTGGCTCAGTAGGTGATGCGACCGACCTCGGCTCAGGTCATGATCTCACAGTTGGTGAGTTCGAGCCCCACGTCAGGGTCTGTGCTGACAGCTCAGAGCCTGGAGCCTGCCTCGATTCTGTGTCTCCCTCTCTCTCTGCCCCTCCCCTGTTCACGCTCTGTGTCTCTCTGTCTCTCTCAAAAATAAATATTTAAAAAAAATGAAAAAAAAAAAAAAAGAAAATATTTGAAACAGTGTCTGTGTACCTGCCCACACCGCCTTGCTCAGCCTGGGAAAGCTGCTTCTTTTCCACCCTCCCCCGCCACCCAGCCCCTCTGACGCGTCGGCTGCATCAGTGCTCAGGCACCCTCACGACAAGGACTCCATCACACATCTGTCCCCCTGTGGACCTGCCAGTCCTGGGCCAGAGCCTCCTCATGTCCTCTGCCCCACGGCTCCTCCTCAGGACCGTCTTCAGCACCAGCCAAGTTCAGCTGTGGGAGCACACCGCGGCTCACCACGTGGGGACCCCAGGGTCGCAGACTACGAGGACGGTGGGACGCAGTGCGAGCCACTTACTGCCCATGGCGCCATGCTCAGCCTGTCATGAGGATGCGTACAGCAGTTCGTCCCCTACAAACTTCTTTTTTTTTTTTATGTTTATGTATTTATTTTGAGACACAGAGAGAGTAGGGGAGGGCAGTGAGAGGGAGAGGGAGAGAACCCCAAGCCGGCTCCACTGAGCTGTCAGTGCAGAGCCCGATGCAGGACTCGATCCCACAAACTTTGAGATCATGACCTGAGTGGAAATCAAGAGTTGGCTGCGGAACCGACCGAGCCCTCCCGGGGAACCCCCTCTACAAACTTCTTAAGGATCCGGTTCCACCGCTTAGTTCCAACTCAGATGTTCTCCCTAAAGCGGCTCTAATGTGAGCTCCAGAATTCCCTCCACCATCTAGACTCCTCCAAGGTGATCCTTGGCAAGACTTTATTTGTTTCAGTTGGGGAAGCACAATTCCCTTCTCTCTGTCCTGCTTTCCTGAAGCACCAGCACCTCACCCTGCCGTCTCCTTCCCGTTCCCACTTGCTTGGCAAGGGAACCTGGTGAAATGCTTGGGTGAATGAAGATGCCGTTGGGTGAGCCACCTCACCCCACATTCTTCCTACGGGCTGAGACTTTTCTCACGCATGTTGTTCTGCCATGTCCCACGGCAATCTGGTCAGCTGGGCTTTCAAAATATTCCCAGAAGCCTCTCCTTCCCACCAGCCACTCTGCTCCTTCCTGGTCCAAGCCACCATCACGCCCCTGGAGCAGAGCAACCTCTTCCTAAGGGGTCTCCCGCTTCCACCCTTGCCTCCCACACTGCCTGTCTTTACTCAACACAGCAGCAAGTGTCCCTGTTAAAATGTAAATGAGATCACGTCTCTCTTTGGTGTAACAAGCTTCCGTACCTCCCTATGCTGTTCAGAGAAAAGCCTAAACCCTAACAAAGCCCTACCTGGCTTGTCCCTCCCAGGTCTGCCTCACCATCTCACACCTTTCTGTTTTCACCTCCTGCTCCTCTCTGCCTCGCCCACTCCGTCCCAGACACAGGGGCTTCCTCGCTGTTACCGACACACTAGGCACATTTCTGCCGAAGGACTTTTCTGGTGCTGTTCCCTTTGCCTGGAGCCCTAATCCCCCGGGAAGAGGCCAGGTAGACATGTGGCACCTCACCAATTCCTGTTCTGCCCAGATGGATCTTAGTGGCTCCTTCTCGGGACATCTTACCTGAAATGGCATCCCAACCCTGTCATTTCATATTCCCCTGCCCAGATGGAGTTTCTGTCGGAGTATTTAGCGCCATTTGATATTAATATGTAATTGACAATTCAGTATCCATTACTCCCTACCATCTCCTCTTAGCCTGCCCCTCCCTATCAAAATATCAGCTCCCCGGGGGCAGGGACTTTTATTTGTTTTGTTCTCTGGGATATCCTCACATATGGTGACCCATTGAATCCAGGGATATGGGGACTAGGGTACCTTTTTTTGTTTTTTTTGAGGAGTCTGAGGCTCAGAGAAGTTAAGAATGCTGTCCAAGATTACATGGCTAGTAAGGGTTGGAGCTGTTACAGACACTCTTATCTATCTATCTATCTGTCTTCCGTCCCACTCTCCCTCTCATACTCATGATGATGATTCTGCCAGATATGGTCTTGTGTGCTTCAGTCCCTTTGCAAAGCAGGAGAGGCAGTTGCAACCAGATTCCCCAGGACTTGTTGGTCTCCCCACATCATGGATTTCCAGGACAAGAGGCTCCTTAGAGGAAGCAACCGACAAGGGCCAATAATTCAATGCCAGCTGCTGGGAAAGTAAGGTTTTGGGGTTGTTTTTTTTTTTTTTTTGCTCGTTTTGCAAGAAAAGAAAAATGCCATTTGGCCTCAGAAAGATGTTCTTGCTGCCAAACACATGATTTTTGCACATGGTGAGGATGTGTGATTTTTACATATGTATTTTTTTTCTTTTTTTTCTTTTAGTAAAAACAGATTCCTCTTTGGCAAGAGGGTGAAAGAAAGGGAGTATAAGAAGATTGCCATAGAAAACCATTACTTTGCGATTGCAGAAACCAAGAGCCAAGAGTCTGGAATTGCCATGGATGAAAAGGAATAAAAAAAAAAAAAAAAAAAAAAAAGAGGAAGTGAGGCAAAAGACTACCAGCGTTTATGAACCAAGAGCTAGATTTGGGAGTTGTGTCCAACCTAAAGCACCCCAGGTCTTCAAGAGTACCTAGATATTTCTAAATTCTGAGATGGCAAAGAAAGGGCAGAAGTGATGCCACTCTTCCCTTCTTTGCCCAGGGCAGACATTAGTAATCGATCACAGCATTCTTTCTCACTGAGCTGGGATGCAGACTTGAGACTCTAGGAAGCATCTACTGATTGACAAAGGTTGGCAGGTAAGATGAAACAAGGTTGCTCTTCTGCCCTAACCAACCCCTTCATTTTACATGAAGTGATTGAGACACAGAGAGAAGAAGCAAGCAGACAGAGGTTACACTGAATGTTCACATAAATAAGTCCTCTTTCGGCTTTGTTGCTGCCTCCCAGGCTAGGGCTTACTTCACAAAACTCCCCATCTCCCCATCTGCCAAGTCCCTTCACAGAGGGTGAGAAGTTCCAAGGTCCCTAAGAGAGGACTCAGAGAATTATGTCTGAGAGCTTAGGTTTCTCACCTCTACGGACTCCCATCGGTATCCATGCAATAGGCCATCGCTCTCTGCACATCACCTCAGGTCAAGATGGATGCCCAGATGGATGAAAATCTCTGTTCAAGAAGCAAGGCTGGTCACATATCTGTGAAGATCATTCTTAAAAGGGAACAGTTGATAACTAGGAAGGCTCAGCATTCCCCCAGGACACTGTCACCTCTCTGGAGACAGTGCTTGTATATTTTTCCTGAGTCTAAGGATAAAGTTTTCCATTAGATTAGCATTTCCAAAGTGTTTTATGGGAAGCACATTCTCAAGATGTTCTAGAAGATTTTCCACAAGATAGCATAAAACTAAAATACAAATAACATAAAATAGAAAAGACATGTGGCCAAGTATATTGGAGGAATTCAGCATACCAAACCCTCTGGTGGAAACATATTACATCTTAGACTCTAGAAGGCCCCCAGACGTTCTTTAGTAAAGTCCTGTATATTGCATTTTTCAATATGTGTTTGTCCACAGAAATCTGTTTGCATGCAGAGTTTATTAAAGTTCTACTGGACCTTCTTTAATAAAGACTGATGTAGAGGCACCTGGGGTAGCTCAGTGGGTTGAGCATCTGATTCTTGATTTCAGCTAGGATCATGATCTCACGGTTCATGAGTTCAAGTCCAGCATCAGGAGTGCCAGGCATGGAGTCTGCTTAAGATTCTCTCTCTTCTTCTCCCTCTGCCCCTCCCCGCCTTGAAAAAAAAAAAAAAGACCAGTATAGATGTAGCACATTAGAGGGGAAAGAACAGAGGAGTCCGATTCAGAAGAACTACGTCTGAATCCTGGCTTTGTGTCTTTGATATTTTATTTTAAAGTTTGTACTTCAGTTTTTAGGTAACATAAAATCATCCAGATTTAGTTTAGATTTTTAAAATACATTTATTTGTTAGAGATAATACAGATTCATTATAGAGAATTTGGAGAACATAAAAATGTATAGGAGAAAATTAAAATTGCCCATAATTTCACCATCTAGAGATAAGCACTAGCTAAAATTTTTGATATATACCTTCAAATCTCTTTAGTTTATTAAAAGAATCTGTAGACATTCACTTTTTAGAAAAACAAATCATATTATAATATGCATAATTTTATATTCCATTGGGTTTTACTTTTTGGTTTTCACGATAAGAAAAAAGCGTGATTAAGCAAAATATCCAACCATGTTCCATGGGAGCATGAGCTTAAGTGATGTCGCAGAATTATATCATATGGATAATGTCTGGAATCCTTGAGGCCAGATGTTTCAGAAAACATTATTATTTGGACTTGAGAAAGTTAAGACCAGGCAAAAATGATACATTATGAAGCACCTACAGTTGAACGTCAACAGCAGCCTGGAACCAAATGCACTATGTGAGTCTGAAAACATTTGAACAATCCCACTGAGATAAATAGTGTCTGTAACAAACAAAAATTCTCCTTCTATTCAGTCCAGGTCAGATTTCTGTCACTAATGAACTTGAAGCAAACTTGCACAAACCTGTCAGCTCAAAGAGCTTTGTGGATTTCGAAATTGCACACATTGAAATGTAGGCCTGTGGTGTGACTGGCAATCAAGCCAACCCTTCATTGTTGACTGTTTTGGGTTGTGTCCAAGTTTTCATCATTGTAAGGAAGACTGCAAAAGGGCAAGACTGTCTACAAATTTTTTTTTTTGCATATTCATGATTGCTTCCTCAGGATATGTTCCTGGAAATTGAACTCCTGGGTCACAAAGAAATAATACTTTCAAGGTTCTCAATGTATCTGCCAAACTGCTCTCCAGAGAGTCGAACAATTTACGTGGCGAGCATCCTTGTATGAGATGGGCAATGTCACCACCCAATAGCCACACTGAGTATGATCACTGTTTGAGGAACGAATTCCACTTTGAAGAGCAGAAATTCCCATCTCTGTTTGAGTTACATTCCCTTTACGTTCCTCTTTTTATATTGTGTTTATATTTTCCATGCAAATCTTTTTTTTTAGATTTATTTATTTTTGAGACACAGAGAGAAACAGAGCACAAGTGGGGGAGGGGCAGAGAGAGACTGAGACACAGAATCTGAAGTGGCCCCCAGGCTCTGAGCTGTCAGCATAGAGGCCGACGCGGGGCTCGAACTCCCGAACCATGAGATCATGACCTGAGCCAAAGTCGGATGCTTAGCCGACAGAGCCACCCAGGCACCCCTCCGTACGAATTTTTTTATTGAGATGTTCATATTTTCCCCCTTGCCTTTAAGAGCTGTTTGTAGATTAAGTATATTAAAACACAATGGAAATCACGTATGTTATAATACTACCTTAGTTTTGTCATTTGAATTTTATCTATGCTGTTTTAACAATTCCCCAAATTTAAAAAATAAAACCTGTATACGTGTGAAATTGAATAACAAAATGCTTAACACTATGTAAGAATGTCAAACAAAAGACCTTACCTGAAACTCAGCCTCCCAGAAATAACGTTACTACTGTTTTAGCATAAAATTTCCTAATATGTTCTGCTTCTTTCGAACAGGGATGTATCATTTTGTGTATAGCTTAGCCTGGTTTGCTTACTTTTATGAATTTTGTTTCTGGTTTAATAAATACTCTTCTGTAACTAAATTTTTGTGAATACATAGCATTCCATTGCACCCAACCAGCATTTACTTAAATATTCCCTGGTTTCAGACATTCAGGTTGTTTCCAATTTTCATCATTATTTGTAATGCCCTGGTGAATACCTTTGTCCCATCATCCGTTCTCGTGTCCCTAATAATGCCTTTGTAATGAATTTCTATACTTTCTGGGACAAAGAGCAGGTATATTTTAAGTTCCTTTCATTGTTTTGTCAGTAATAGATATAGATTTTTTTTAAATTTTAAGTAAAGTGGTTTTCCAAGAAAAGAAGCATCAGGGTGCCTGGGTGGCTCAGTTGGTTAAACCTCTGACTTCAGCTCAGGTCATGATCTCGCGGTTCATGAGTTCAAGCCCCGCATCAGGCTCTGTGCTGACAGCTCGGAGCCTAGAGTCTGCTTCGGATTCTGTGTCTCCCTCTCTCTCTGCCCTTCCCCCACTTCAACTCTCGGTCCCTCTCAAAAATAAATAAACATTAAAAAAAAGAAAAAGAAAAGAAGAATCACGCATAATTTTTCCACCCAGAAGCAGGTACCATTGGAAGTGTTAAACTTCATCTATACCTTTTCATCTGTGCATGATGTTTGTATAAAAATAACAGGGATTATGCTGGACACACTGTCTTTTATAGAAAATCGTTCAACTTTGCTACATCATCAACATCTTGAGTACAGATGTAATGTTCAACCAACATACTCTTACTGGTCACATTATGTTGTTTACACATTCTTTGATGTATTTCATCATCTTTCTTTAAGAGTTTCAGGGTTAAGGTGATTTGGGGGTTTTGTTTCCCAAATTCCTGAAGTTATCTGTGCACTGTGGTAAACACCATTGTCGTATTCTGAATTATGTCCTCAGGACACATATTTACATACGGTCGCTGCCAGTGAGGTCAGTGAGTCAACAATACGTCCATTTTTGAGGACATTGATATATACTTGTAGATTGCATCATGGTCTTTGACCCGATTTATGCTCCGTTCCGCAGTGTGCAAGACTGTTTTCCAGAACCCTGACAACCATAGGGAATTATCTTTTAATTAAAAATATTTGGTGAAATGTGGCATTTTACTGCTGTTTTAATGTGCATCATTTTTTTTTTAAACAACAACATCAAACAGTCTTTCATATGTTTACTGACCATTTGGCTTTCTCTTCTGTTAATTACTTATCACGTTTGCCTGTTAGAGTGTTCGTCTTTTTCTCATTGTTTTGCAAGCTTTCTTCATAAATTAAGCTTCTTAACACTTAATATGCTGTGGTTGTGGAAGTATTTTTCCAGTTTTACATTTGCTTCTGATTTTTTTAGTATGTTGTTAGCATATAACAGGAGGAATCTTACATAGTCTGACCTACCGAACTAGTCTCTGTACCATTTTCTTTCAACATCTTCCTTAGAAAGACTCTCTCTGGTCCCAGCTTCTAAAAAGACTGACCTACATTTTCTTCTAGTGCCTTTGTGACTTTATTTTTATATACGTATCTTTAATTCACCAGAAATTTATTTTAGTTTATCACGGAGCTAAGGATCAGAGTTAATTTTTTCCAACATCATTTATTGAATAATCCATCCTTTCCACAAGGATTTGAAATGTCACCGTTATCACATACTAAATATTTATACATACTCCAGTCTGTCTCTGGGCTTGCAGTTCTGTCCCATCGATCTCTCTGTCTATTCTGGGGCTGAGGGGAGAGAGATTTCTGGGGTAGAGCAGGCAGGACTTGATAAGTGATTACACTTGGGAGGAGCTGAAGAGGCCTTCAAGGTCTGAGACTGAATAACTGGACGGATGGTGTGGCCATTAATCAGGAAAATGGAGATGGGGGAGGGCTCGCTCTATCCCAAGTCTCTCCTCTTTTCAATCCATCACTCACGTTTCAGGGAGAATAAATTTTTTAATACATATTTATTTAATATCTTGGAAAAATAATGCATGCACAAGGTAAAAAATATTCAATCAGTACAAAAGGTTTACAGTGAAAAGTCTCCCTTACAACTCCCCTTAAATTCCCCTCCACAGAAGCGACGCTGTTAAGAAATTTTGCGTGTATCTTTACAGGATTGCTTTCCTTCCATAAAGCCTAGATAGACAGACCCCTCCATGCATGCACGTTCACACACATCTTCTGGACAGATAGAACCATACTACAAACGCCATGCACACCTTGATTGTTTTAACCTCAATGATTTATCTTGGAAATGGTATCATATGAGCACCCTTCGTTGTTCTTAATCTCTACTTGAAGTTCCACTGAATGATGCACCATCATTTTTTTAACCCAGCCTCTTCAGAAGGACACTTAAAGAATTTGTTCCAATTGATTTTTCTTCTTGAGCATAGAGCTGACCATGTTTCTCTTCTGTGGAAAGTTCTCCCTGGCTCTTCCTTACCAACAAAACACAGCTGAGAGCTCTGGGTCTGAAAACTGGAAGATTCACAACATGGCCTCCTTTCCTGTCGAAGCTCACCTCAAGCCATGTCTCACCTTGGCCCTCGGACTCACCACCTCAAACTTCTTGGAAGCCCCTCCAATTCTCTATGCTTTTTCATGTTCTATGGCCTTTTAGATGCAGTCTCTGTTGTCTTAAAACTCTGCTCTGCCTTGTCCAACTTGGTGGGGGGGAGCTCTTACTTTTCCTTCAAAACTCTGCTCAATATCCACTTCCTTTGTGAAAACTTCTCTTAATTCCTCCTCACCTTTGTAAACATATGTACTTGTGCATTTGGGCACATACATGTGCACACATGTACCTGCGCACACACACACACACACACACACACACACATACACACATGGACCAAATGAGTTATGTCATCCTCGGTGCTCTCAGGGCATTTTCCTCATGCTCCTAATGCCCCAAACCTTGCTATGTTGTAACTACTATTCATCCTTTGCAACAGGGGTACTTGGGTAGCTCAAGAGTTAGCTCCTCTGGGCAGACTCCCTTGAGCCCTCCCGTACCACTGACCATTCTACCTCTCACTTCACTCTTCTACACCTATCACAGGATCCATGGAACTTCATTTCTAGAATTTTCATGGCCCTTTCCTTCCCTGTAGAGTAGAAGATTGTGAACTCCTAGAAAATACATCATTATCTCCTTGGTTGTTGCAGTTCCCATGGCCCAATGCCGTGTCTGATACGTCAGGTGCCCAGCTGGGCACACTCAACTTTGATAGAGTAGGGAGACCATGCTGTTGGTCACGTCAGTGCCTGTCCTGACTGGCCAGGTGCCCATGCCCATGCCATTACTGGACACCACATTAGCACTCCATAAATGTTGATTGAACAGTAACCATTATTTATAGGTCTATAATTCTCATTAGACTGCCTCTGATTCAAAGGCAGGATGTGTCATGTTTGTTTTTAATTCCTCCAGGACCGGTAGCAGTGCCTGACTTGTAGTAGATAGTCAGTCCGTGCCTGTTGAAAGACTTGAGCAGATGCATATGTATAGAAACAGAATTGCTTTGGGGTCGTGCTAGCAACTAAGCATGGCTTCCCAGCCTCTTCAGTTACTGCTTACCACTGTCTTAGGAGAAGGGCAAAGTCCTTAAAGTGGCCTTTAAAGTCCTGCATGGTCTGGCTCCTATGAGTCTGGCTCTCTATGAGTTAGGGTGGTGCTCAGCTGTGAGTGGTAGAAACTCCCAAATAGCTGTCACTTGAATATGACAGAAATGTCTTTCTCTCATCAACACGAAGAGACAAATGGTCGTCCGGGCAAGAAATGCAGGTCCTTGGTCGTCAAAGACCCAGACTTCTCTTTTGTCATTCTGCCATCCCCAATACATGATTCTACAGCGTGCTCTACGATGGCAGCTCGGGCTGCGGACATGATATTTGAGCTTCACCCAGATGGAAGGAGTACAAGACAAAGAACATTACCTTTAATAACATTTCCCAAAAGGTGCATGTAGTACATTCCATTGACTGGAGCTTATCTACATGTCCATGGCTAGCTGCAAGGGAGGCTGGGAAATGTAGTCTTTATTCCAGACTCTCTTGGGCCCAGTTGAAAGAAAAGGCTCTCTAGTGAGAAATGAAGAGGAAACTATATCTTGGGGGACAAAGAGCAGTATTTTCTGTACTTCTCCACCCTGATCACAACCATGTTCCCTTCCATTTCTCTTCTCACCACCTCCTTCCTGCCACGCCCCCCAGTGACATGAGATGTCTGTTCATGTTGTTAGCTCTCCCCCTTCCCACTTCAACCTAATTCACTTCAAATCATCCATCTGAATTCAATTAAACCTTTATCTGCATAAGAAACATCCTCACTAAGTCAAAACATCATTCATCAGATGTCAAAGGGGTCATGTACCTCCCCTTTAAAACACCTGTCATAATCCCAAGTTTACATGTATTTGTGAGATTATTTCCCTAACATCCACCTTCCTCCCTAGACTGTAAGCCCCACTGGGCAGCCATCTTGTCTGTCAAGCACAGGGTCTTGTCCATATTCGGTTCTCAATAAATTAGCAGGGTATATTGATTAATTAATTGTGTGTATAGTGGGCCATTTGAGATACAGCTCTGGGGCCAGGGAAATATGTCAAGCTACAGATATTCTTTTGGTCATTTCTTGCACAGACATGCATAAAATTATGGGAATAGTTAAGGTTCTTCAGAGTAGAAGAGAAAGAGACAGAAGAAAACTCATACCATTTATATGTATTGGATAGATATATATGGCAGAAAGCTAGAAAGAAAGAAAGAAAGAAAGAAAGAAAGAAGAAAGAAAGAAAGAAAGAAAGAAAGAAAGAAAAAGAAATGAGAAGAAGAAAATGTTCATTTGCCATGTCTTGTGATGGGCTCATTATTTGAGGTCTCATTCTCCTTCGCGGCAGCCCTGAGACCTAGTTCTTGGTGCCCCGATGAAGAGGGACAGACCAAAGCTTAGATAAAAGGAAGTGTGACTTGTTCAGGATTTGGGTGAGGGCCATCTGACTCTAAGTCCATACCTCTTGATGGGGATTCGCCACTGAGAACGTGCTCCTGAGGAGGGAGAAGTTGAGGAGAGGCCAGTGTCTGAATAGCACAGGATACAGAGTCCCAAAAGTCCAGAAAAATCGGAAGGGCCTCGAGCAGAGAGACCAGTGGCTGGGCCCATTGGAGGTCACTGTGGATGAGCGAGCCCAGAAAAGTTGTGACAGTCCCCCGAACGATGAAGGATGGGCAGCGCCCATGTGTGTGTCTCTGGGGTCTGTATCTTCTAGAACAATTTAGTAGTAAAAAGAGCAGATGGGGATGAGACTTCGGCTCTAAGGAGAGAATAACCAATGCTAGCTAATGCAGTAGAGGAACCCTGTATCTCGGTGGCTTATCCCAGCAGAGGTACACTGCGTTCCTTTCATAGTCTGATGACAATCCTGGCGGCTGTCCTGCATGGTCCTTTTACAAGTAGTGACTCAGTGACCCACGCTGCACCCACCTTGCAATTCCATCTCGGAGACCTTAGTGTCCAACTGCATGAACAGGAGAAGGTGCTGGGTGAAGGCTTGCATACTTGCTCGTAGCTACCTCCCAGCAGAGGTGGTATCTCACTTCTGCTCATTTTCCGTCGGTGAGAATTAGACCTACAACTGCATGGGGTCTGGGAATATGCTCTAATCAGGTGTCCTGGGGAAAAAAAAGTGGCCCCTTGAATACACAGAAGTGTCTCTGCCACTCTCAAAAGCTTTCTAGAATACGGGAGAATTTGGTTCCGTTATAAGCAGAGGTAGAGGGACTGGCAGAGAGGGAGGTATGAAGGCAGGAGAGAGTGGGTAGGGCCTGGTGAAGGGCTCTGGCTGGAAGAGAGGAAGGTCCCTTCCGAGATTGGAGGGTAGAGAAGGTCCAGGCCCTTCTCAGGAGCATATTTGCATGGCAGGGAAGAGCTCAAGCTCTTGAGCCAGACTTTCCAGATGAAAATGTTCCCTTCACCATTTACCAGCTAAGTGACCTTGGGTAGGTCACTTAACCTCACCATGCCTCGGTTTTCTCATCTGTGAAATGGGAACCTGTGCCGTATTTGTGTGGATAAAATAAGTTAATTTGCAGAGTATGGACTGGAGTACTAGACATATAATAATAGCCCCAGAAATACCCTAGATCCATACAGCCATTCATTTGTGATACGTGCGCACACGTGCTTTGATCCAAAAGGGTGCACCCACAAACCCTGGGCATCTACTGCTCCCTGCTCGAGCCCTGCACGGTCACCCATCAGAACGCGTGTGTGGCATTCCAGTGCGCACATGCTCATCCTTCATTTAAACATGCTCCTCCAATTGGGCGCGTGGCAGTTTCCGGTCCTTAATGACGCTCATCGTGTAAACAGTGCTAGAGCGAGCATGCCAGGACTCATGCCTCGGAGTACATGGGAAGGTCGATCTGTTCTAGAGGTGGAATCGTGGGGTTCAAAAGTACATGTGCTTCACTCTAGAGACCACTGTCCCCAAACTGTCCTCCATGAGGTGGCACCTTCCTCAATCCTCCCCAGAGCCCTCGATGAGGGTGCCTGTTCCCCTTGTGATAGATGTCTGTTTAATGAGTAAGCAGGGCTCTTTGAGCCACTTGGCACCCTAAAGTCTATGAAAATCTTAGGGATATGGAAACACACACACACACTCCAAATTAAGAAAAGAACACTGCTAGCTCCGAGTGAGTATTTAATTAGCTCCCCAAACTGGGATGTGGCTCTGTCCAGAGACAAAGAACAGAGGCTGGGACAGGCTTGGGCTGCCCTTGCCCTCCTCTGTGCTCCGGCACCACGTGACCTGGGCAGGACGCCTAGGCTGCGTGAGCCTGAGACGCTGCCTCTCTAAGATGGAAATACAGACAAGTCCTAGTACGTGGGTACCTAGGATCATGCCTGACACATAAAACGTCCCCCATAATGTCATCTACTAACATCTTATGTCAAGAAGGCACCTGCAGTCAAATATTGCATCGTTATGTATAAATTATATCTACTGTGGGATGCAGGTGCAACTTCATATCCTGCTATGACGAGGGGCGGTCCCCCCGCAGGAAGGTAGTTCAAGCCCCGAAAATGGCTGTGTGGGTGAGTGAGGGAACAAACAAACCAATGGAAGTGGAGAGAAGATGACAGGTGCTTGGGGGTGGGGTAAGAGAACCCAATGTCCTGTGGCTCCTGCTGAATGCAAAGAAACCCAGCCATGTTCCCGTCTAAAATAAGGGCAAAGACTAAAGCCACAAGGTCTGGGGAGAAGTTCCCACACGTGCAGACATACACGTGAGGAGCTCGAGGGCATGGCAGATGCTTCTGGTCACACTGAATCACATGTAGATAAAGTCACTGTATTTTCTGCTCTCTGCCAGTTCTCCTGCTCAATGTCTGTTCCCCTCTTAGGCAAGCTCCCCGAGGACACAGGTTTCTGCCTGTTTGATTCCCTGGTGTGTCCTACGTGCTTAGGAGCGCCTGGCACGTAGAAGGCTTTCAATAAACATTTGTCAAGTGTGATTCAACAAAATAGGAAGTTTCATTTGGGAGCTAATATGTCTCTAACACACCTCCAAGACTTTTGAACAAAGAGACAGAGGTTCTTGGGCTCAGAATCTTCCACAGCAAGAATGGAACCACCTTGCTTGGGGGTCGTTGTGTTTATTATGGCTATCTGTCATGGTGGTCATGGGCTGCTCATGAATGTTCCAGCTCTCCTCTTCTCCTAGGCTCATGGTGGGATTGTACCCCAGCCCACTTTAGATGCAGGCAGGCCAAGTGCCTTGCCTCGGCCGATGAGATATGCCCCAAGGTGACAGGTGTCACTCCCAGGCAGGACTTCCAAAGTCAGCGCCTGGTTTCCATCACCTTCCTTGCATGGGGGGCTCAGTGGCAGGGGAAGCAGGTGCCAGACCGGGCTGGCTTCAGCCTGAATATCTAGGTGGCTTGGAGGAGTCGACCTCCCTCGCCTACCGTGTTTGCATATATATCACTAGAAGGAAATGCCTTCTTGCCATCAGCTCGATTTTGAGGTCACTTACTGTCATAGCCCAATCTATCCTAGTTCTGGCCATCAATTCTGCTGAAGGACAGGGAATGCCCACGGAGTGGCCGAGCACGGAACCAGTGGAGGACACGCTGACCAGAAACAAGAGACTCGGGGGACCCAGAATGCCTCCCTATAGAGGGCAGAGAAGGTCCAGCTGAGGGTGGAAGCATGGGTAAGACTCCTCAGGGGAGGGACTCTAGCCTGGCCATCGCTGTAACCACCCCCCTGAGGCTCCAAAGCAGAGCCTTGTCCTTACATGTGCCTAATACAGTTTGCTGGATAAATGATGGATAAATGGATTAATTTGAAGAAGCCCAATGCAGTGATTAGCCTTTGGACCTCTGACAATGGACAGATCAGGGCTCCAAACCCGGCTCCATCACAAACTGCACATGTGACTGGGAACCAGCCCCTTAGGCGACCTGAGATCCGGTTTCCTCATCGCAACAACGGGGACGATCCTTACACCCGATCGTGATACGAAGCATCACACGCAAAGTGTTTTGCTTATAACACCTGCCAGTAGCAAACACCAATGGGTTTCAGCCCCGACAATGTGACCCCGGCCAGTGATGTCTTCTTCAAAAGTCCCGTCATTGCTAAATGGACATAATGCTATCTAGTTCACAGGCTGGCCGTGGGCATTGAATGTGGTGACATAAAGCACCTGGCACGGTACCAGGGACGGTCAGCCCTGACGTTCCCTCCCTCACACGTTCCTGGAGAATTCCATGGGATGCAGGCTTGGAAACAGAATCCTGCCACACCCACCAGGGTCCTGTTTCCAGGTCTCACGTCTCCAAAGTAGCAGCTCATTATGACAGATGAAGCCATCCAAGGCCATTAATGGAGGATAATGGGTTAATTTGTTACATCTCTTGGGGTCAAATCGAGAGTTGAACCCCACAGTCTAATGGCTTTGCTCGGGCTCTGTTAAGAGGCTGCGTGGCAGGATGGGGTACTTAAAGGTGATCTATCTCTCGGGGCTGCTGGAACAAAGGTGACGGATTCTTCCTCGGTGCAGCGGCCCTGGGGATGCTGGCGTTCACAGGCAACAGTGAGCTCAGGGCTGGAGAATTCAGAACAGGCATGGGAAGTTCTCAAGCCTAAAGATTCCTCTCTTTACAGCTACAGAGCTCTACCCCCAGCCCCAGCCGGACCCTTCACCGACACACTATTCACCAGCTGTTATTGGTCCTGTCCCCCCCACATCTAGAAGCTGCTCTCTTTTCCATTGGCATTATTGAGCACCCGCTGTATACCACGCCCGGCACGTTACCAATGGCCGTTTCATTCAGCCCTTCTAGAGACTGTGAGTTACACAGCATTGACCTCATTTTCTAAACAAAGCACTGAGTTTGGGAAATGATCGTTAAATGATCCCAAATCAAGGGAGGGAGATGACGCATGTTCTCATCCAACCTCAACATCAGTTCCTCTCCTATCTCATTACCATGCCTCTCCAGACTCTAAAGTAAAGAAAGCCCTCAAGGATGACAAACCGCGTGTTCAACAAGGAGCATGGGGAGGGCCCAGGGGTGGCTCCAAGGAGGGGATCGAGGACACGGTCTGATGCCCACGGGAGGAGAGGTGCCGCCGAACAGATCTCTGCATCAGGGCTGCTGGACTCGCCACGCTAGAGGTTTGAAAGCCGCAAGGCTGAACCCCCTCGTCATGAGAGCTCCTCTCCAGGAAAGAAAGTCTCTGCTGTGCCTGACAAGTGCAAGTGACACCTCAGAACTTGAAAGTATCAGGCTCTGGAGCCCAACCCTACAACTTCCGGGGGAGTCAGCAGTTTCCCCGAGGTGTCGAGCAGGCTGCTGGGAGAAGTCCTGGCCGCCCATCCTGGGCTGCCATGGGCCCTGCGGAGGCTGAATGGGACGGCCCCATTCTGCCCCTCTGCCCTCTCTCGAAGGGGAGCGTTCCCTGAGCGACCCCAGTGGGCAAGGGGGCCCAGTCACTCCCCACTCTGGTCTCCCAGCACCAGCCTCTCCAGCCCAGTGCTTCACCCGGGATATGGTGGCAGGTGTGCTGGGAGGAGAGAGAGGCTCCAAATCTCCCCACTGTGAGGGTCTGTTCCACCGCAGTGCGCTTCCTTTCCATCTGTGAAAACTCCCCAGCACAGGGACAGCAGCGGGTTCCGTATAAAACCCAGTAGCTTGGAGGCAGGTGTTAGGAAGGGCTGAGGCCACATCAGGGTTTGGCGGAGAGGAGCGCCATGATCCGTTCTCCAGGGCTGCGGACGGGAGAGCGCCTGTGCCGTGAGCTGATGCAAACTGCAGGGTCCCGAGACCCCGGTCCTGCAGGCGGGTTCCAGGAGCAAACTGGGGAGCCTGCAGGGGGTCAGGCTCCGTGTTCTCCAGTCGTGTGGGAGTATATAAATCCCATCTGTGGAGAAACATACGCATTTCCCTCATAGGATCTGAATGCAGTTTACTAAGGTCAGGTGATCACGGGTACGCAATTTACACAAGGTCGGTATCTTTCACACAAGGTCACAGGCGTCTTTACACAAGGTCATTACGACTGGTGGATGGAGGCAAGAGCTTGGACCTTAGTGTCAGACTGATGTCGTTTTAAGTGCCAGGGCTGCCATTTCCTCCCTCTGACGTGTGCCTTCTGTACCTGCGAGATTCTCCCCTGTCAATAGGGGCCAGTGAGAGAACCCACCCTACAGGTCAAGGTGGGGATCATGCGAATAACACAGGTCAATCACTTTGCCCAACGCCCGGTTGATGTAGTGTGTTACCAATGATCACTAATTAATACAGTTTTAACAAAATGCAGCCCCCCCCCCCCCCGGGAGCCTGGGTGAGTGAAATGGTGGTCATAACTTGTGATCGGCCCGTTAGCTGTGACTCGGCAAGTGGCTACCTTCTCAAGAGTTCAAAATCACACGTTTAATGAAGCCACGGAAGCATCTTTCCTACAAACATGCTTGCACTGTGTGGCTTAACCGAGCTTCTCTTCAGAGGGGAAGGCGGTGCGGTCATCTGCTTACCTGCTAGGGGCCGGCCACTCCCACTGCCAGCCTCGGTTAACCGTGTCAAGGGGCTTCATTGTTATGCCCCTGAATCCAAACTCTGCCCCCCCCCCCGAATCACCCCTGAGACGGAATCCTGGACCCGAATCCAGGAGGTCCCCCCACTACTCTGAGCCCCAAAAGTGAGGCTGGTGGGAGATAGCCTACCTGTTCCACTTGGCAGCTTTGCCTGCTGAATACCAGAGCTGCTGGGAGCCAGTGAGTGGGAAAGGCACCTTTGAAGTCCTCTCTCATGCTGAGCTGCAGAAAGCGGCTTGTTGTCTTATGCAGAGAGCAGTTGAGGATATCAAAGGGAAGACGGTATGTTAAATTTTGAGTGATCAATGTTTAATAGTCGGACTTGTAAGCTGTCAGGAGTGATGCTGAAGGAGAGATTCCCTGTGAATTGCAGGGTTTGCGATGTGACGGCAGCGGGGGGGGGGGGGGGACCAGCCCTCAACAGTCCCCGCGTGTGAGCAGGGAGAGCCACAGAGCTGTGGTGGGGGCCCACACCCTACCACGCACGGACTTGCTCCGCGGGCTTGGCCAGAGTGTGGGCATGATCGGGAACGAGGGGTGAGTGGGGGTATGGTCTCCATCTGCCCCAGGCGCAGTCCTTCATGCACCGGTTCATTCATTCAGCAGATATTTAAATGCAGTGGAGGGGCGGGGGGGGCGGGGGGCCTTCGTTGGCCACGTGCCCAAAAGAACCTAAAGATCTAGCACTTGCCAGGAAACATCAATTTGCTTTTTCACTGAAACTTCTCCGGAAAATCCCAGCCTGCCCTAAGGCATCAAGGGAAGAGGCAAGTGTCACCTCTGTGCTGAGGCAGGAGGCAGGTGGGTTCCAGAGATGGTGATGCTGGGATAGAGTTGGACCCTCAGCCTGCAGGTAAACCCTGGCTCAGTAGGCTGGTTTCCCCCTGCCTTCTGGACATCCGAACATCCGGGGGTCTCTGTCATTTACCCAAACAGCTCGGAAGGCAGGAGAGAGCCTGCGTCCCCTTGCCTCGTTACCACCAAGCCCTAGCAGATCTGGAATATGTCTTCCCAAGACCACGAGAGAGGCCCTGTCCTGCCCTTGCTGGCTGCCATCACAGCCGAGAACGTGAGAGCCTGAGTCCCAGGCTCAGCCCTATTCCCTCTGGAGCTCACACTTTCTCGTCAGGGAGGCTGCGGGGCTCAGACAAGGCTGTGAGTGGGGAGGAGCTCTCCCTAAAAGCTTTTTTGGCTGGAGAGCAAGAGACAGGTCAGGGATCCCCCGCCGCAGCCTTCTTCTGTTCCCAAATTCGGGCATCCTGAGAAGATCTGGAGAGGCTCAGAGTGGGTTCCAGGAGATCCAGTTGAGGCCTGGGATGCGGAGGGAGTGAGCGGCATGAGGGCGAGCCGGGGTCCCAGCCACCTGCATCAGGCAGTGTCGCCGGTCCTCCGTGGGCCCCCACCGTCTCCTCCGCAAAACGCAATTTCACGACTCTGGGGGATTAAAGATTTTATTCACTTCTTTTCAAAAGCCTCGGAATTCTTCCTGAACATCAAATAACTGCTGGCAAACACATCCTGATGAGTAACGTGGAGTGAAATAGAAGCAGATGGGCCCGCTCGCTCTGGCCTGTGCTCTGGGGGAGGAAGGGAAAATCACATTTGGAGTGAGGCTGGGCTCCAGGCCACAGGAAGCCCATCAGCAGGGCGATGCAGATTTCCAGGAGGGAGGGGTCAAGGTCCCCTAGAACTTGCCAGGAGATGGGGCCGTGCCGCCTGCCATCTGGCCTTGTCAGGAGGAAAAATGAGGAAGGGTCCCGGCAGCTGTACTCTGGGGTACCGACCATGCTGCAGTGGGAGCAATGACCCCGAGGGGCCCTGGCGTCGAGACTGGGGTCGTGAGGCAGGGAGCCAGGGAGACTCCCCCTTTTATTTATTCCCCGGATACGTTCAAATCAGCTAAAGCACAACATTTCCCGGGCCTCTTTCAACTGGGGGATACCCTGAGACAGATACGGTCAATGAGAGCAGCAGGTATCTGAAAAGGGACGTCTGGTTCCCTTCTTTAGACACCGCCCCCTCCCCCTTGCCACTTCCTTGACCTCGAGGAGCACGGACTTGACCCCACACACCAAAGATGGTGGAACAGGAGGAAGGTCAGACACTGCTAGCTTCATGCAGCCACTGCACCACCCTTGGGTTTTCTCTTTCTGGAAAACGTGTTGATTGAGAAAAATAAATTAATGTCCACCTAGGCAGATGTTCTTTGGGATATTACATGACACCGTTGCAAAAGCAAACCCTACTCCTGGGTCGGCGGCCCCCGCAATTTACAAGATTACAGGATCCCCCCACCTTTGCTGGTCTCTCCTCCCCTCCTGGAGCTCAGCTTCCCTCCCCAAGCCCTCTCCAGCTGCCAAGGCCCCGCTCCAGGCCCAGCTCCAACAGGAGGTGGCCCCTCTGCAGACACCGAGGCCTCAGGCCATCTCATTCCTACCCCGCCTGAGACCTTGGGCCGTGACCTGCCACCCCACCTCCAAGACCATTCCACGCTAACGTCCTATCTCTTCAAGCAGAGCCCGGACGTTAGACTCATAGATCCTTGGATGTCAGGTAACAGCCACGCAGTTTATCTGGGAACGAGGGGTTTCAACATGGCATATTATGATGGAGAACATTGAGGGCAAACCGGGATGAGTCGGTTCCCCAAAGATGTCAGGGCCACACGACTGGCATGTCTAGGTACCCAGCGAGCCAAAAGCAGAGCCCAGAGTGGTAGCTGGGGTGCCTACTGCTCTAGGGTCTTGCCTTTCCACAACCAAAGCCAAGGTTGGACCGGTGCCTGTCCTTTCTTCTTGCACTGTTCCCTCCTCTCCTGCCTCCCCCAAAGTGCCCTTCATTTGCCCACCCAAATCACCTTTCTCAAAGATGGATCTAATGACCTGTCTCTCCCATTTAAAACACTTTTGCTGGCTTATCTCCATTTGACATTCAAGACTCTTGCCTGCTGGCTCTAACCTGACCTTCAGACTCATCTACCACTTCTGCCCTCCTGCGGACCCTCCACCTCCCCGTGTTTCACCCTCAGCTCCCTGGAGCTTTCCCCTTTCTCAGAGCATGGGGGGGGGGGTGCCCCTTCATAATCCTGAGCCTGTGCACATGCTCCGTCCCCGCCCCTTTCCTCTGCACCCCTGACCTTGTCAGCCTGGCTATTGCTGCCCCTCCTGCCTCTCCCTCAAGGCCCAGGCCATTTACCATCTCCTCTGTGGAGACTTCTCTGACCGCCCCTTTCGTAGGCCGAGTGCCTGGGCCATCTGGTGTTGTGACACTGGGCCCACTGCCTGTCCCTGTTTACTTACCTGGTACCAACACCAGACCTAGGTTCCTGAAGGGCTGTCAATGTCATGTCCCCAATACCTGACTGTATCTGCACATAGTTGGCTTACGGTCTGTTGAATGAATGAATGGATGGATGGATGGATGGATGAATGAATGACTTGGTTTCCTCCAAGCAGGGCATGCACTATCTTGATTAAACAGCCAATAGTGTGCAACTGTCATATTTTGCTGCCCCCCTCCACATTCCCTCATTAGCAGCACCTTGATTTCCTTCTGGAATGTGCCTCTTCCCCACTGTGTGTGGTCTCGGTGGAGGGGAATTCGAGGCTGCTGCCTCCCATTACAAAAGCCAGCTCCTCGTGTCTCCCGGCCCACTCCAGGGAGTAAGCACGTGTCCCGAGCGCTCTTCTGGGACTTTGCATCTGGAGTGAGCGACGCAGAGCGTCAGCCAGGCTTATTGGTTGCTGACAACAGAATCCAGCTTGGTCAGATCAAAGCAGTAGGGCGAGGTGGGGGGCGTGGGTTTACTCGAAAAGGGGTGAGGTAGTCCACAGATGGGCCGGGAGTGCCAGGAACAGGCACAGGGATAGGCAAAGAGGCCAGGCCACAGCTGACCACAGCCAAAGCGTCCTCACGAAGCTAGTCCGATGAGGACACCGAGGTTGCATCACTGAGCGCAGGGGGCCACGCAGGGGGCACAGGTGGTGCCATTCTTATCAGCAGTGCCCTGCAAGGGGACTTTGCTGCTGCATTTGCTGCCCCCAATCTCCCGCTGCCAGCAGAGATGCACTTGGCCCCTGTTTCATGGCCTTGCTCGTTCCTAGCTCAATCTATGGGAGAAGGGCTTGGCAGCTGACCAACCCGGGCACGCACCCGGGCCCTAGCTGCAAAGGATGCTGGGACCGCACAGATCCGCAGTGGGAGGCTGACTCTGTCGCTTCCCCCCAAGACTTTGAAGGTAGGGAATTTGCCAAGTCTAGGAAGGAGGGGGTCATCACATGATGGGCAACAGAAAAGAATGACAAAAGCCACCGGGCCCAGGGACAGAGAAGAAGGTTGGAGGTCACGCATCTCAGCCGTGGTGGCATGGTACCCAGATGTTCCCCTCTACCAGGTGGTGGCTGTGGTTCCTAATTCGGGCCCTTGGGAGAGGCCTGGGCCACCCCCCCCTCCCCGAGTCTGCTTCTCTGGGCTCCTGTCACTTCTGTGAGCTCCCGACATCCTGCCAATAAATTCCTTTTTGCTTAAGTTAACCAGTGTTAGTGTCTCCCGGCCGCAGCCAAGCAAGGCTAAGTGAAACCACATGTAAACACGAGTCCGCGCTGCTTGTAAAACACCAAGGCAGTCCCGATAAGGCCACAGGCCTTCTGACATCCCCCCTCTCCAGCATGCTCCCCAGAGGGAACCACTGGTATGTGCTGGGTACGCCTGTCCCAGAGTTACTGGCCGTGCTTCTGTACAAGAGTATGTGGCCCTCCTAAATACCTCCTGGAGATAATATTCTATTTCGTAGCGCCTACGATCTCTCCAATTGTAAGATACACCATTATTTTACGGGCTACCAAGAAGGAAAAAAAAAAATTTGCCAATGAAACATGTTAAGATCTATCCGTTGTAAACTGCATCTTGATTGCTGGTGTAAGATGTGAAAAATACGTGTGCATTAGAGTAGGGGAAATACGGTCACAGCAACAACTCACTTACCCCTTCCCACCTAGGCACTCAGGCAAGTACTTTGCTCATGCTTACTCAGTGAATCGTTTATTCCACGCAATCATTTCTTGAGGCCGAAATAGAATTAGCCATATTTTACAGGTGAGCAAACTGAGGTATAGAAAGGTTAGTTCATTTGCCCAAGGTTACCAGTCTAGTAAGCGGCGGGACCAGAATTCAGAGAGGTGCCAAATGTAGAGATTGCTGGCTTAACAGCCAATGCCACGGCGTTCTGCCAGTGAGTGCCTGTGCAGATGTGCATGCGTGTGTGTGCGCCTGTGGGTCTACGTGTGCACGCGTGCGCATCGTGTGTGCCTGTGTGGTTGTGTGTGCGTGTGCACGTGTACAGGTGTGTGTATTTTTTAGTTAGGGAGATCACGTTGTATGTACCTTCTGCACCTTGCTTTGTTCATCCAATACTCTCCTGATGACCTTCCTGTATCATTACATAGGTGTCTTGCTAACCGCTGAGATACAGACAAGGCCATAAGGCCTTCGCCCTTCTCCTGTTGATGGGCATTAAGGCTGTTTCCATTTCTGGCTCTGTGCAACAAGGCTTTAACAAAGGTCCTTGAACAGGCGTCCACGAGCCCATGTGTGAGTGTTTCTCTTGGGTAGATAATAGTGGGATTGTTGCATCATAAGGTACATGCATTCTGAAGTTTAATAGATAAGCCACGCCCCCCCACGAAAGCCACACCCCTCATTTGTACTCCCGCGAGCAACCACCTCCAACCAGGGGGTGCCTGCATGTGATTTATATCCTAGACTTTTCCTTCCTCACCCTCAAGGGCAAGGGGCTGTCTCAGACCTCACCCTCCTTGGCATCTGAGGCATTTACACTGCTGACCTCCTCCTCACCCCCAAAATCGCGCCCTCCCTCGGCGTCCACAAAAATCCACCTCCTTTATTCTGCCGCTGTACATTGCACATCTCTGTCACCCGCTCCTCACTCCAGCTGGCTGGTGCCCGGCCTCACGGCCATGTTGCCTGAAAGTGAGCTGGCCCAGAGGAGGGGTGCTGGATGGTAAAAGGCATTCTGAGGCGGCAACAGAGGGCATCCGTTGTCAATGGAAAAAGTAAGGTTGCTGCAGAACTTCTCAGGGCCTTTATCGGCGAGCCAATGTGCAATGGCAATCTCCACTGAATGCAGGAGAACTACAGACGAGCAGCCCCGACCGGCTCTATGTACCAGACAGCAGGCGCATGTGCTGAGCCAGCCAGGAATGTGAGCAGTTCAGGGCTCTCCTTCTTCCTGCTTTCCACTGCAGCCCAGGCCCCCTGGGCTTCCACGGGACACTGTCCTCTGCCCAGGTCTGCCTGTACCACATCCTACCCCCCACAATCCTCCCTGGGCAATGCAGAGGAAAGAGATTTGGTTAGGAGCAGAAGACTGGCCACCTGAAACCCTTGAACTGATTATTTAACTTTCGCTGTTCCTCAATTCCCTCACCTGTAAAAGGTGGGGGAATACTGTACCCACCTTAGGGGTTCTACTATGTAGCTTAAGTGCCTTCATATGGAGAGCGAGAGCAGGTGGAAGGTGCTTCACACAGCGAAGAAATAAGACCTTTCCAGACAGCAGAACTGGATTCCCAGTCTGTCCATCTCCCACCGTCTGTTTGTCCCTGACCACACTGCCCTCTTCCTCGGGATCCTATTTCCTCGTTCATTCCTGGCGGCAGATGAGCCACACCAGAAGGTTGGGTAAGTCCCTACCTTCAAGGGCCCCCAACCTGTGTCTTGCTCAGTGCTGAGTCTCCCAGAGCCCAGCGTGGAAACTACCACGGAGCACTGCCCAGTGAGTGTGGGGTGAGCTGGACTGAACCAGGGGTCCCTAGAAGGAGGAAGAAGCACTGACCTGACAGGTCAACTAGATAGTCACAGCACTAGGACAGACTCCAAGGGGGAGGGAGGGGTAGAGATGTGCCAGGCCAAGAGTCTACCTTGCATATGTTGAACGTTCAAGGATATTATTTAGATTGCTAGGAAATCTAGGCAAGGAGGGAAGCGTTCAGGAAAGGTCTCATGCAGAGGAGGGACTCAAGATCAGCCCGGCAAGATGGGCAAGCGTTTGCACGGCTTGGGGAACAAAATTGGATATTGCAAGAGGGATATTCACAGAGCAGTCACAAGTCAGAGAGCAAACCAGGGGGTAAGTTCTGGGTGGTGACAATTCAGGCATCTGCGTAGATGTCTGAGGATCTCCGCTCTGCTCGGGGTGAGACAGACACAGCTTCCCTGCCAGGCATGTGCACAGATAAGATCTCTCCCCCAGTGAACAAAGCCAAGGTCTCCCACCCCGCCCCCCTCCAGGCTTGAAAAGCCCTCAGTGGGCAGCACTGTGGGCTTAACCATCCCCTAGAGAAAGAGGGAGTCTCGACAGAGACAAATGAGACGCGACATCCTCCTCGCTCAGCCGCCCAGGAGACCCAGACACCCCTCACGCCCATTATGAGCTCCCCTCCTCTTCTCCCTCATTATCTTCGCCGGGGTGTCCTCAGGCCAAAATAACGCACCCAACCCCTGCCTGTACCTGGGTATCATTATGATGACTCCCACTTGAAATTATTTGTTTTTCTCTATTGATCTTGGTTCGACACTGGAAAAATGTATTCTTTGTAAGGCATTCCCAAGGGCTTAATTTGTCCATGTTGGAAGCCTTTTTTAATAGGATTCTGCCCCATTGTTTATTCTGAACATTGAGTTCCGAGAGCTGAGATTCAGCTCTTTTAATAGAAACTCATTACCGGGGTCCCTGTGCATCAGAAAGCTGATACTGGCACTGCAAGGAGGAGACAAATTAGGAGCCTACCCAGGACCCGTCTGATCAGAAGGCCCGTTGGGAGGCAGAGTCACCATCTAACGCCCGCCACCCCCCCCTGTTAGGGAGACCTGGGGGTGACAGCCACCAGGTTGGTCAGAGAGCCCACAGGCCCGTAGCCTACACTGGAGCTCACTGGCGACACGGACAGCCCCCTCTACCCCTGACCGGTTTTGGCTTTCAGAAGCTCTTCCTATCTTGAGTGGACCCTAGGCTCCTCGAGCAGGGTTTCTCAAAGTATGACCTCAGGTACCCCTGCATCAGAATCCCCTGGGGTGCTGATGTAAATTCAGGTTCTCAGGTCTCCTCTAGACAGACTTGCCTGCCATGCGGCCCCCACCTCTGGGAGCTCTCTGCTTTAGAGGACCTTCCTTGTGCCCAGGCCTGGCTGGGCTCCCAGTGCCATCAAGGTGAGGAATCCCAGTATTGGACCTGGTCCTGTGTGAATCCCGATTCCCATCTCTTCCTCTTTCGCAGAGACTATGTACCACTTCTGCCTTGACCCCACAGCCTCCAAGGGTTGACCAGATGTCCTAAAGACCTCCAAGGACTGAAACCCATGGGATCATCCCAGGGCCCCGTGGTTGGACCTCTGTAGCAGGTAGGCAGCCTAGCCGGTGAGTTGCTCCCAGGGACCAGCGAAGTATTTCTTTCATAAGATCACGTGAGATTGAGCCAGCAGAATGGTGCTCACGTGATTTTGGAGGGACTCGAAGTGTTTTGCCTCACCCACGAAACAAACAAACAAACAGGCAGTCTTGGCCTGGGACCCCTGCCTGCCTTGGGGCCAACCCTGCCCCCAGACAGACGACATTAGAAGCATTGAGGACGAAGCCCAGGAATCTGTATTTTTGCAAACATCCCAAGGAATTCTGACACTGCCTGAAGTTGGGAAATCTACCGAAGTGCGGTGATAAAAAAGGGAAGAGAAGGGTTTTTAGAGTCGCTCAGAACGGGGTTCAAGCTGTGGTTTGCAGCTAGCCAGCTGGGTGACTGTAGGCAAATTCCTCACCCTCTCTGGGTTCCACTTAGAGCTCATAAGGATTTTTGTTCCGGGATGGTTTCAAGAGGTCTTCTAGGGGCAAGGCAGCCTGCAAGCCATGCATATATAAGGCTGGCCCCACGCGTATGGCTTCCCCAGTTCCAAACCGACCATACGGCAGCAATCTAGGCAACGAGGCCTGGAATCAATCCATCAGTCAGTCAACAAATATCTACTGAAACCCTACTATGTGCCAAGCGCTGTGCTCAGCACTGGTGAGACCAAAGCAGACGTGGTCCGTCGTCTCCGTAGGGGAGGACAGATATCGAACAGATGAATGACAATTCATCATCATTATTCAGTTGCAGTGGAGATCGGTCCTACCTGAGGAAGAGCAGCGTGGTATGGAGAGCAGGGAACATCCCCATGCAGCCGTCCGAGGCAGGCAGGGAGGGCTCCTCTGAGGAGGTGGTCATTCCGCTGGGACCTAGAGGTGGGCTGGCCGGGCAAAGAGGTAGTTTCTGTTCTGCTTTCTGCGTTTCAGGGATGCTTTTTCCTGCCTATTATAGCTCTTTCTGGAGGGTAACTGAAGACGGTTGATTTGGTAGCTGCCCCACAGAATCCGTTCGAACTCAGTGGGCTCGCAGTGGGCGGGCAGGCAGGCAGGAGGCATCCCGCAGGCCCGACTGTGTGCCAGCCGCCACCCTAAGTACTTCCCCCGTGCCATCTCATCGGATGCCCACAGATATGGATGCCCACAGTGGGTCCGCGTGTGGTTTCTATTTGTATCCCCTTTGAACAGATGAGGAAGACACCGAGGCTTGAAGAGGTTAACTTGTCACCCAAGTAAGGCCGCAAAGCTAATAAACGCTGGACCCAGGACCCAAGGCCGGGCAATGTGACCTGTCAGGCCCCTAGGCTAAGGCCTCCACGCCCCTCCTGTGACACTGTCTTTAGAGCCCACTCAGGGGAATCGCCTCTTCCATGGAGAGAGGGACCCAGCACACTGGAAAGTGACCTAAGACAGAGTTCACTTGAATGCTTTGACGAGCAATAACCCAAGAGGGTTCGAGGGCGACAGAGCTGAGGTCCTGTCCCCACAGCAACCAGGATGACTTCAGGCCTCCGCAGCCCCGTTCTGCAGGATGAAGAGCTGAGAGCAGGAAAGTGGTGCTCCCAGTATGTGCCTCGCAGCTCTGGGCTCCCACACACGTGCCCTGGGGTCGCCTTGGGTGGGTACAGGGCCATCCACCCCTGCCAGCCACCCCCAGATAAACACCAGGCCCCCCAGAAACAGCTGTTGGACGACAGTCTCTGTGGCCATGAGAGCCGCGACAAGCTTTCCTTTCTAGCATCCTCCTTAAGTCTGTCTATATTTGTGAAGCACACATCGTGCTCTGCATGGAGGATCCAGGCAGCTCCCTGCCCTTGAGGAGCCCCTAGGCCAGGGGAGGAGGCGTCCAGGGTCACTGCCCTGAGTAACTAGGTGTCATGGGTGGCAGGGTAGGTCCTTCCCAGCTTGGGCAGGAGCTCAGGAAAAGGCAGACACCAAACTGACATTTGAACCCAGGATTCTTGGCACTCAGGGCCATGTTTTCTTCCCCCCCCCCCCCCCTCGCATCAAGTAAATTGACTTAGGCATCAATAAAATGGCCATTTGCTCGTGTAAAAAGCTCCGGGTAGAGTCTCGGGAGGAGAGTGGGGCTACAGGGACAAAGGCCCAGGGAAGGCAGGAGTCGAGTCTTCTGACCAAGGCAGAGGATCAGGGAAGAATCCTCAGCCAAGATAGGTTTGAACAAGACTGTCTTGTTTAAGGGTCTGACTGTCATGGTCAAGGGTCTGCTGCTGAGGAAGGCAGGGTGTCGGGGTCTTCTACTTGTCTAGCATCGTACCAGTCCTCCCCCTCATGATCATTAATATTTATTGAGAACCCCGCCGGCCAGGAGGGTCTGAGCTGTGTTGTAGCACAACCACAAGTAGCTTCCAAATCTCAGGGGCTTTTAACACAACAAAGATTTGTTTCTTCCTCACACAGGACCCATCGCAGATCCCGGCAGGTCTGCGGGGTGGGTGATCACCACGTAGGGCCTCACCCACCCGGTTGACAGGTCCTCCGCCGTCCAAAGCTGCCCCGTCTGCAGCATGTGACCCACTCAGTCACCATGGCCGCAGGGAAGGTTGGAGAATGGAGCACTGGCTTTCACGACCTAGTTCAGAAGTGACACATGTCACTTCTACTCAGATTCCGTTAGCCTGAACCCGGGACTTGGGCCACTCGGCCTCAAGGTGGAGTGGGACGGGAAGGACTGTCTTCCGTGTGGTTGGAAAAGCAAAAAGCAGTAGCTGGGCCCTAGCGATATCTACGAGTGCTGATTCTCTGCCAGGCATGGATCAAACACCTTACCCAGATTGTGTCACTGACTCTGTACAGCAACCCTTGTTACTTGTTGCATCGGGGGAAACTGAGGCCCAGAAAGAATGAACAGAAAGAACCTACTCAAAGCCACCCAGCTAGGAAGGAAAGACTGATACTTCACACTCAAGGGGCTGGGACTTAATCCTCACTCTTCCTCCTCCTAGACTCTCAGAGGTTGTCGGTGCAACAGGACTTCAGAGATGGGCAACATATGTTCAGCACGCAGTCCTTCAACTGGCCCAGTGAAGGCATTCGTGTCCTCTTGGCATTAGAGAGATGGGGAGAGAGACACCATTCTTCCCAGTGGCCTGGGATGATCTCCAGCCTCCTGGGATGAGAAGTTACCAGACTAAAATATTTCCCCGTGAGGGAAGGAGGGAAGTGCATGGGATTGCAAGTCTGCCCTGAGTGGTTTCTGATGCGATGAGAGAGAGAGCACGCGGGCTTCCTGGGAACTCTGCAGCTTGTTCAAGGACTCTTCAATCACAGACGCCAAGTGCAGGGAGCAATAAACAAGATCGCGACTATGGCCCAATCTGTGCGCTGGGGGGTCCGAGATTTCCATTTCAGGGCAGGGGATATAATAAGTAACCATTGACTCGCATATCCAGGATCATTGATTTGAAAGGTCATATATTGATGGACACAAAGCCAAGGTCAATATTTGATTTTGAGGAACCATAAATCTTGATATCCATGGAAAGAGGCCATCAGTGCAGGTGTTGCTGGGTAGGGACAGGGACACATTCACGACGAGGTAATCCTGCCTCCTCTGCTATGGGTTAAGGACGCCCCTGTGCAGAATATTGGGAAGGAGGCCTGGGTGTGGTTAGCAGTGTCAAGGTAGCTCTGGGTAGCCGCCTACTTTGAAGAAAGTCCACAAAAAAGAGGAGCGGGGACTGCCGGAGTGGAGCCGTTTCTTGCCCCCGTTCACACAGATGAAAAGAAATGCCCGCCCTGCACCTTCTCCCTGCTCCCCGTTCCTCCTCCCCGCCCGTGGTTGGGGTTCACTCCCACTCTTACTGAGACGGGAGGCGGATGGAATTTCCCCATATCTGCTCTCCAACCCCCTACTCCCTTCTCCTTCAGTGCCCTTTTCATCATCTCGCCATGCGGACTTGGGTGCATTCCCAAAGAAAGGCATGCCAGTGGAACCAGAACTGAGGCAAAGGTGTGTCAACGTCTGCCTGTTGCAGTCCCTGCTCCGGGCCCTGCCCCCACCTCAGCACCCCATTCACAGCAGGGCCACCCAGACCGCTTCCCATCCCCACACAGCCAGGCATCTCAGGCCCTTGTGAGTTTGCTTACGCGGCAGCCACTGCCAGAAATCTCCCTGGCCTCCCTCCCTCTGTCCATACACCTCCGCCCGGGGAGACCTCACGAATCCCCAAACGCCTCCTTTGACACTGTCTCCTTGGTGAAGCCCTCCGCACCTCCTCCGTCTGCCCCCGTAGCCACTCCGTCCCTGGTCTAACACCCGCTTCATCCCTTAAGCCGTTTTTTGCCTGAGTGGCCATTGGTTTTCATTCTCCCATGATTGAATTCTTGAAGGACGGGGCCGCTCCTTACTTCACTCTCCGTCCCCACTGCCTGACCGTGGCAAACGGTATGTTTGCAGAACGGATGGCTGAACAGCAGGAAGGACAAATACGCCAGGGAAGGGCCTCGGCATGGAGTCTGGGCGGGAGGAGGGAGGGGAGAGGGCGACCTGCAGGACGAGGCAGGGGAGAGGCAGTGAGCACGGGAGGCGGGGGTGCTGTGAAGCATCATCCTCTCTGGTTCCTCATCCTCACAGGCAGCTGCCCTGACGGTATTAATCAAGGCCCGAGTGCGTGGAAATATCAGTCCACTCTGTTCTATTCAAGTTCCCTGGAACTAAATTATGTTGTCAGGACTGGACAGAGCAGGAATGGAAAAGACCAGGCTGGATGACACGGGGCTGTTAAAAGGAGATGAATGAGCCCAGTGGTTTCCATTCAATTTTTCAAGGTTTCCCAAGGCAAGTCTGACAAATACCACCTTATAATTTCCAGGCACCCTGCACGGTCCCCTCCACAGACTCATTTTTTTATTTCTGCCCGTCAGATTAGAAGGACAAGGGATCCTTCTTGCTGTCTTGCAAATGGGGCAATGGAGGAACTGGGGTGAGGGAAGCACTTTGACCAGGGTCAAGGTCGGGCCAAGGTCGGGCCAAGGTCAGGGCATAAATCAGTGACACAATCAGCAGGAGGATGTAGAACTCTGAGTTCAAAGAGGAGTGCCCTCTCCATCACCCCGCCTATTCAGCTGCTTCTGCAAAATGGAGCTGGCCAGACCCGTCTCTCAGGGCTGCTACAAGGTGTCAGGGTGAAAATGCACCTGAAAACCCTTGAAACGGGAACAACGCTATTCATTCATTCATTCATTCATTCATCCAACCGGCGTTTACAGAATACGTGACTACGTACCATGGGCCAAGCCATGTTAGTTCCTCTTATTTAATGTCTACACTCATAAAGATACAGAAAGAGGCTGAGAACTAGAGACGGACACAGCTGGGTTTAATATCTGTCTTGCCACTTGGTAGCTGTGTGATATTGGGTCAGACGTGAGACTTCTCTGATCTTCTGCACAAGGCGACTGTCAGGACAAATCACTTCAAAATAGGACAGCCCCCAGCACAATCCCCTACTGGGGATAAGTTGTGAATAAGAACTGTTGCATCTGAATGTGCCCTCCCCCCAAAAAGCAGGCGACTCTTCCCTCTGTGCGGGAAGGGCATCCCTGCAAAATGGATGCGTGTGCCTGGCTTCCGGCTCCTCAGTGTGCTGCAGTCGAGCACATCTCGCAGCCCAGTGGTGAGTGAGCCTCAGCTGTAAACAAAGGACTAATTAAATTAGCATAAATGATTTTATGTAAATTAAAGACCCACGTTATGACTGCTTATTGGTAGCAGCATCAAATCTTGCCACAGCACATGCTTGTTTAAAATTAATGTGCATAAATGCTCCAAATATCATATTATTAATAATGATAATAATGGTGATGAGGATGATGATAAAAAACACATTCTCTAACAGTGCCTCCTGGCTGGCTCTAAAATCTCAGCAGGGAGTGTGCTGAGTGTCACATTCCTCAGGGAAGCCGCCGGATTACGCAGCTCCTGCCCAGCCTCCCAGCCCGCACTTACGGTGCCATTTTGGTGTCTCCTATCAGGTTCGGCTAACCTCCGGCCTCTTCAGATCCTGTCCATCTTTCAAGGCTTACTCAAGGCCACTTCATCTATGAACAAGCCCAACCCACAGGAACTGCAGAGATCTCTCCTTCCTTGTGATCTTTTAAACATTTTCTCCCCAACAATCTTTCCATCTATTGTCTCCTTGGATGCACCTCAAATCTGTCAGGTGGGTGGCAGGTATATTTACGATTCCCATTTTATAGATAGACTAATAGAAATCAGAGAACAGAAGTTCCCCAAGGTAACCTTGCTAGGAAATCACAAAGCTGAACTAAGCTTCCTATGGCTTGTGTGTGTGTATATATACATATATACATATATATACGTATGTATATATACATATATATACGTATACATACATATATATACGTATATATATGTATATATACGTATGTATATATATGCATATACACACATATATATGTATATATGTGTGTATATATATATATATGTATGTGTATATATATATCTCCCTGAAATAAGAGGCCTAAATAAGAGGCTGGCATATAGCAGGTAATTAATGAACATTTTTAGGAGGGAAGATGTGAATGAACAAATGAGTGAATGGAAAGTTTGCAGAGTGCAGTCTTTATAGTCCCTCAGTGTGATAATGGTCTTCCTCTTTCTTATTACCTATCTGGGAGTCAATCCATCAATGCCCCTGTAAATGTTTGAGGGACAGACCATACATCAGTAAGTACCCATCAAGTCTAAGTCCAAATACAGGCTCATCCACGTTGCTGAAGAGAAGACATACCCAGACTTTCCCTAGCCCACAGAGCATTTTGCGAGAATTTTATTTATTTATTTATTTTTGTGACACTTTTCATTTTTTTAAGTTTATTTATTTTCAGAGAGAGAGCGAGAGAGGAAGTGGCAGAGAGAGAGAGAGAGAGAGAGAGAAAGAATCTCAAGCAGTCTCCATGTTGTCAGCACAGAGTCTGACATGGGGCTTAAACGCACAAGCCACGAGATCATAACCTGAGCCAAAATCAAGAGTCAGATGCTTAACTGACTGAGCCACGCATGTGTCCCAATTGTGAAGCTTTTAGAAAGGCAACCCGGCCTCCAACACAAGCAGGCTTGGTAGCTGAGCTAGAGTTCACTTCACCCTTTGGGCCAGGTGCCAGCCATATGTGGTGGCTTTGCATTGATCAAGGACTTCAGAAGGTTAAGGGATTGGACATCACTGCCTCCCCAAGAGTTCCATGGCACTTATCTCCTCATGATAGCACTAGGCAGGGACTGTCTGCCTAGAAGGGTGTGTGTGAGTGTGTGAGTGTGTGTGAGTGTTCCACTAGGCTGTGAGATTTCTCAAGTACCAGACATCAAGGGTTGCAGGACAAATGCTGGTTTCTGAAACAGACCAACTTGGGTTGGAATTCTACCCCTATCAGCATCATGAATACACTTCTGGGGGCCCATGAACTTGGATGGAAAAAATGACATGCTTCGGTTACAAATGGAGGCAACAAGCCACAGTAGTATTTGCAATATCTGAGATTTTTGTCACCGGTAGAAATCACAGGTCTCTGCCTGTTCCATTAAAGTTGTTGTAGATGTTTCAAGATATTGAAGGCAACAGGGGGTCAGCAAACTTTTTCTGTAAAGGTCCAGAGAGTAAATATTTTAGGCATGATAGGCCTTTCTTTCTCTGTTACAACTACCGCTCTGCTCTTGTCGCTCTAAAGCAGTCTTGGACAAGAGAACCTTGAAAGGGTGGGGCTGAGTTCAAATAAAACTTTATTTACAAAAACAAGTGATGATCCAGATGGTAGTTTGCTGATTCCTGATATATGCAAGTCATTACTTTAAAGCTGCAATAGTTATTAAAATCTTGTTGTCTAAATTTAAATTTAAAAAAATTGTTAATGTTTATTTATTTCTTGAGAGAGAGACAGAGACAGAGCATGAGCAGGGGAGGAGCAGAGAGAGAGAGGAGACACAGAATCTGAAGCGGGCTCCAGGCTCCGGGCTGTCAGCACAGAGCCCGACGCAGGGCTCGAACCCACGGACCGTGAGATCATGACACTTAACTGACTGAGCCACTCGGGCGCCCTAGAATCTTGTTATTTAATGCCTCGATAAAGAGGCACATAAATTGCTATATCAGACTTTTAAAATGTTTGGAAAACTGCATTTCAATATCATTAGTTGCCCTTATGAACCCAGGCATTTTGTTTGACGCATTTAAAAATGTATTCTGAACTGGATTGCATAGACTTCACCAGGCTACCAGGGGGTCCTTGACCCACTGAATGTGAAGGACCCTTGTTATTTAATTTCTCTCAGCTTTAGTTCCACCCCCCCCCCCACCCCGCACAGATTGGCAAAGCTAGTAATAATAATATCCATGGCAGAGGGTTTTGAAAGGACGCAAGGCCGTTTGGAATGTAGAACTAGCTTAACTAGAAAGTACTACAGAAATTTAAGATATGAACATTTTCATTTCTCCAGTGGTGCCCACTACAGCCCTCGGTACATAGCAGGTACTGAATCAATGTCTGTTGCCATCACGTGAGTTGAGCCAAGAGCCTGGCATCCGTCTCTCCAGAAAGATCCTTGAACAATATGAGAGAGAGAAAGAGAAAGGGACAGAGAGACTGGAGAATGCTGGCGGCTCTGAGCATTATTTCACAATTGTCTATGCAAAAGTCCTACCCATCACGTCTATTTAGAAGTTGCACTGGGGATATAAACAGGAAGGGGGGGGAGATGGCGAGTTTCGAGCAGACACTTCCTGCTGACGAGGCAGGTTTTAAGAGCACTACTTGCGCAGTTTGTGAAAGCACATGAACCTTGAAATAGAAATATGGACCTCTTAATTCATCTCTCCCTTATTTGATAAAGTATAAAGTAAATGAATGCAGAACATTTTCCCTTTAATTACACAAGGAGAAATGGGTAGGGGTGTGCGGCAGGGGGAGCAGAGGATGGCGGGCCAGAGGCCACGGGGAAGCCCTGTGCAACCACAGCCATCGCATTGCGGGGAGGCTACGTTGCGGCTTTGCTGAGATTTCGGTCACGGGGAAAGAGGTTGGAGCTACGGGTCACGATTAGATCTACCCCAGGACCAAGTGCCTTCCAACTGGGATTCTGAGATAGGCACTTGGATGAGGGGGTCTCTTCTGTCGAAGGGCTTACCGTTCAGTTAAGGAAACAAGTCTGCAATGCACAAAGCAGGCATCGGGATGGCCGGGCAGTTATGACCCTGCATTCCTGAGCGGGAGACGGGGCCTCCGAGCAGCCCTGTGCCGTTGCTACTGATGTGCACCAAATAGTTCCAGTTCTGCCCTTATGGAGCTGACACCTGGCACGGAGATGGAAAATACAAATAAACCCCTTGAATAAATATGTCAGACATCGAGCCTCCGCTCCTAACCCTCCTCACCTCTGGATTCTTCTGCTATCTGTCCCCTTCAAAACGCTGCAGTTGTCTGTCCCAGTGAGCGTGAGCCCCAGGCACAACCAATTTACGTAGAGGCAGTTTAGAGTCAGGGTGCCACGGTATCCAATCACTTAAAGTTGGAATAGTTCCTCCCAGGCTGCCAAGAACCCATATTTTATTCAGTTTGATTATGATTTTGTCAAATTAAAAATTGTTCAGGTTCACAAGAGGATGACCAAGGGTTAGAAGATCAGAGTTTGTTGGGAGTTGAATTGTGTCCCCCCCAGATTTATATGTTGAGTCTCAGGTCCAAACACCTGAGAATGTGACCCTATTTGGAAAAAGAGTCACTGCGGATATAATTAAGAGTAGGCAGGCCCCTGATCCAAAATACCCGGTGTCCTTTTTAAAAGGGGAACTTTTATGCGGCGCCTGGGGGGCTCAGTCCGTTAAGCTTCCGACTTGATTTCGGCTCAGGTCGTGATCTCACAGTTCGTGAGTTCGAGCCCTGCATCGGGCTCTGCACTTGGGATTCTCTCTCCTTCTCTGTCCCTCCCCTGCTCATGCTCTCTCTCTCTGAAAATAAATAAATACACTTGAAAAGAGAGGGGGACTTAGATACAGAAGACACACGGGCACATGGAGAACTCCACGCGAAGAGGAAGACAGAGACTCGGGTGATGCGTCCGCAAGCCAAGAAGCGTCAAAGGTGGCTGGCCCACCGCCACAAGCTATCGGGACGGCGTGGAGCAGATTCTCCCTCACAGCTTCAGGAGGAGCCAGCCTGGCCCACACCTTGCTCTTGGACTTCTGGCCTCTTCTGGAAAGAATAGACTTCTGTTTATGTTCTGCGGTATTTTGTTACAGCAGCCTTAGCCAACTAATACAGTGTTCTCATTTGGCTTTCCAGCTGCCGGACGACCCGGGCAAATGACTTCTCTGGACCTGCGCTGGAGAGGCAGCAAAAGGCAGCGGTCCAGAGTGGGGGCCGGGCGCCTGCCTGCCTGCCCGGCCTTGAATCCCTGCTCTGCCGTTTACTAGCTGTGTCATCTCGGACAGGGCCCTGTGCCTGCCTGTACCTAAGTTTCCTGCCCTATAACAGGACGGGAAAGACTAGCTGGTCTCCAGGTGGCCTCCCATCCTAATTCTTGACAAGTCTAACGCATGCACTTTTAAAAAATCATTGCGAGTTAGCAGGAGAGGCCACTTCTGAGATGCGAGGGCCATCCTAACAGGCCCCCAAGAAGAAATGGCCCCGTGGCAGAAGACAAAAATGGAGGAACATGCCAGGCAGAGCCAAAAGATGTTTCTACGGTAGGGAGGATGTTTTGGGACCGCTCGAGTTACTGGGCCTTCGCTGAGGAGAAACCCCAGGGTGGGTGAGCACAGCTCCCAGTGTGGGACTGTCAGGACACGGTGGGAACGAGCGTGATTGCCACGGGAAGCCAAGGATGGATGGTCTCTTGACTGACCACGTGGTAATGAGTTTGACCAACACCTCTGAGTCCAGAGGCACAGGAAAGAAACGGCAATGTGACCATTCCAAATGTCTTCTTGCCCAGGGAATTTTGGTTAATGACTAATATTTTTTTTTAAAAAATGCTTTGTTATGCTAAATATTCAGTCTGTCCTGAAATCAAGAAGTGGCTTAGAATTCAGGCCCTTCAAGGGCCCAGGAGCGTACCCTACACCCCCCACCGCTGCCCCTCTGCAGTGCTCTCCAGGGAGGTCTCCAAAGGAGCCAGCTCCCTACAGACCTGATGGCCACGCACAATTAAAACCTTGGCGGGTTTCTCGCAATATTTACCGCTAACTCACGGAGAGGCTTGTTGAGACAGATTCTTAGTGTTGCATGAGAACAGGATGTTCCTATTTCTCTGTCGGGAAGAAAAAAAAAAAAAGGCAAGGGAGATAGGAGACAGAAATGAATCCCACGACAGCACAACCTGCACAGCAAAAATGCCAGCTGTTCCTGGCACGACGCTGCAAGATCCCTCAGCCGTCAGCTGTCTGGTGCCCAGCCCCAGACCAAACGCCGTGTGGGTGGCGGAAGAGACAGAGATCATTGCGGGTGTCCCCTGGACATTCCCGCCTGGGCAATGCTCAGGCCGTGATTTCAGCAAAGAACAGAGGAAAGCTGACGGCTCCAGGGAGACGACGGACATCCCGAAAAGCACCAGCTGATTCACAGGTAATAACTGTGCGGTCACGACGCATCGGGCAAAATGCCAGGTACCGCGGGCCCTCCGCACATCACAGGTGACATTGTTTCAGGGGCGCCGGGTCCCTGACTGGAACCACAGAGATCATAACCCCAGGTTTTGGTGAATAAATAACAGATTGAGCACCCACTCTGTGCCAGGCAGAGTTAGGGGAGTTGGGGACACAACAGTAAATCGGTAAATACGACAGCCAATAAGTGACTCCCGCTCTAGCAGAGCAAGGGTGACAGGCGACAGTGCGGTCTGCAGAGCATGCAAAATTGTTGTGAGGACTGCAGCTTACAACGTGACTTGCAACGTCATCGTCCCTCTTCTGGGCTTCGGCGGGCTCCTCTGTAAACTGGGACAGAGAGGCCGACGTTCTCCTATGAAGACACTGGCGGTTTCTAGTTTGGGCTTCATTCTGTCACTAGCTGTGTGACTTGGGGCAAGTCACTGAACCTCCTGGAGCCACGGAGACTGTCAGAGGAGTGTTGGGGAAACAGTCGGGTTAGCGTAGGTCGATGGCTTTGCCCCGCACCAGGTATAAATCCGGGCTCTGCCCCTTAAGAGCCGTGTGACCTTGGGCCAGTTATTTAGCTGCTCCTGAAGGCTAACGAGGGCAGAGAGCTCACAGGGCTGGTGGCAGGGGTGGGACCGTGAGGAAAGGGCCAATACCTGTCGGCAGTGGTGATGATGAGCTTCTCACAAAGCTCACAGCAGAGAAGAAAAGAGATGTGTTGTCCTCTGACATGACCGAGCACTCTGTCCCACTCCAGGAAGAAGACAGCCAACCCCCGGGAAGGCCTGGGGCATCCTGATGAGCATTTTCATTAACAGCCTGAATGAGGACATGGAAGGCCAGCTTATCAAATTTGAGTCTGACATGAATTTGAAAGGAAAGATAAATGAATCAAATGAAGTTCTGATCCAAAAATCTTTCAACAGGTAGGAATGATAAGTGGTGGCCAACCAGATGGAACTGAAAAGAAGAATCCAAGTCCTGTGCTTGATCCCCCAAAAGCTGACTGCACATGCTTAATGAGGGACACAAGATTTAACAGTCACAAGGCTTAGAAAAGATGTGGAGTTCTAACCAAGAGTGGGTTTAGAAAACTCAACAGTGTGGCCTGGCTGTAAAAATGTTATTGCTAAAGTGGGCCACATTAATAAATGTATAGGGTCTACGGTAAAGGAGGTGACAATCTCCTAACCTACTGGGAAAAGTCAGAGTTCAGTTTCTATTTTAGAAATCATTGGTCAAGAGACATACCGATAATCTACAACATGACCAGAAAGCAGACATCAGAGATCTTAAAATCATGTGTAATAGCAATTCACCAGGAAACAGACTCTAAGATGGAGATTTCTGTATAAGGAGTTTAGTAGGGAGTGCTGTCAGGAACCACACCTGTGAGGGAGTGGAGCAAGCATCTTTGGGCGGAGGGAGAACCATGTTGCAGTTGCAGTGAAAGCCCCAGCAAAGCTTCCGGTGCTGGTATGGCCCTTCAGAGTTTCTGAACTGGGAACGAACCTCTGTACCCCATATCAACCAACCATTGGATGTGGGCTGCTCCCACACGGGAGGCAGGGTAGCTCCTTTTGGCCAAGGGCAGTTCCTGAGGAGGGATTTGGGAAACAGCACTCCTGGCAGCTGGGAGTGAGTGCTCAGTCCTAGAGCAGGCTCCAGGCACTGTAGCATCATACCACCCACTACAGTCCACCCCTTGCAATACACACAGCCACCTGTTTTATATCACAGCTTCTTGGAGCAACTTATCCTGTCTCCTGCATTCTGGTTGTCTCTTTTCCTGGGAAAACTTGGACAAGAGGAAGTTTAGTGAGACCCACTGTAGACATCGTGGCTGCAGGTGGTACTCATAACCTCCTTCGCGGGCTACCTATTCTAGATTCCCTTCACCAGCATCTAGCACCTATGCTCACTCTGTGGATCATCTGGTTTCATGAACCAGACTCTCACCCCTGAAGGGTCTGAATCTCAGGTTGCCATCCCCTTCTCAGGCCTCTCTGTGTTACGGGGACTTGCATTATAAGCTATTGTGGTTCTCAGTTTACCATCAAAATTGGGCAGGAAAGAACAAGAGACTCCCCAGTGTCTTGAGGCCAAGCATACTCTTTCCTGCCCTTTGTTTGGTTCAGCAACATCTCTACTTCCTCCCAATGATCAAATTTCCTTAACCCTGCTAGGGTAGCGACTTTGTCCCTTATTTACTAGTCTTTCAACTTAAATAAGCAGCCCCAAGATACCGGGTGACACCACAGCCTAAAGTTTAATGTGACTTCCTCTGTCCCCTAGTGGAGACATTTCCCCTCTGGAAACCAGGATTTCTAGGTCCACAGAGCCTAGTGGTGTGGAGACAGGAAGCACAGATTCCTCAAGCGGGTCCCTGGGAATTACGGTAAGTAGAGACACTCCTGTTTTTACTTCTTGGTCCCCACACCCATTCATTCTCTCTACTAGGAACATAGCATCATTAAGTGGTCATCGACTTAGGGCACACGCTCTACCCTGCAGGATATCCCAGGCTCACAGGCATCATCTCCAAACTGGTGCCTGAGCAGCACTTTCAAAGGTTATTCCTTCACTCTCTCAGGTGGCAGTGTCTGGGGATGCAGTATGTGATAAACCCAAAGGATACTAAGGTCTGCCACCCACTGTCATACTTCCGTGGCTGCAAAGTGATTCTCTTGAATCATGTGATTCAACGTTATATGGGATCCATAAGCCACCAGATATGTACGGTACAAGCTGAGGTCCAGCAGGTGGAAAGAGTAAACCTACATCTAGAATTTATGCCAGTTCCGACCAAAATGAATCATTTCCCCTTCCAGAATGAAAGGGGGACCAATACAATCAACTCGCCATCAAGTGACCAGTTGATCTTCTTGAAGGATGGTACCATGTTGGTGTATCAACATTAGTCTCTGCGGCTGGCAGGGTAGGCATTGGACAATACGAGTATCTTCGATAAACAGAGATCCCATGCTATTGGTGCCACACGTAGCCTCTATCCTTGCCCCCGTGGTTTCCCTATTCATGAGTCCATTCGTGCCAGCTTGAGGACGGTCAGTGACAGAGGCTAACTGACATCACGGCATCCACTATCTGAGTCATTCCATCTACTTAGCGCCTCTTCGAGGGTGCCCGCTCTCTGCAGGGTGGTGATATGTCATCCAAAGATCTTCACTCTCCATGACCACTCCCATAGTTTCATTCATCCACATGCTTCTCCCGTGGACCTTCTTATCACTTTCAGCTTTCTCCTTTCAGGACTATGGCCAAAAGCTCAGTGATCCACTGCTTCCCATGAAGCCACTTAGGTTCTACTCCACGCATTTTCTCTTTCTCCACAGAATTGATGGCCAAGGACACTGCCTGGGGGTCTGCCTGCTGGGAGGCTTTATCCTCTCTGCTGTCTTTCAGGGGCACCCTCATGTGGGACTCTAGGGTAGCGGTGGTTCATTTCCAGCTTGTACCTATGTATCAAGTCAACACATCCATGAACAGAGCTTGTTTTTTTTTTTGTTTTCTACTTCGTCAGTTAGTCTTAAGGGACCTCACCCACGGAGCCACTGGTGGGACCTGAACAACAGTGGCAGGTGACATGGGGGGTTGTGTCTCCTTCTTGGGCTGCTTCCTGGTGTCATCCGGTCCCATCATGCCTGATCCCAGGTGTACCACTTCCGAGCTACAATAATCTCATGACTCGGTGTTTGTATATGAACCCAGGTCACGATGAACAATTTTGGCTTCGTGGTCACTTAACATCTCATGGTCATTGGCTCCATTTGTACCGGTGCCCAGAAGCAAGCTAAGAGCTGTTTTTTGAATGTCTGATTCTCCACTGCAGATGACGTGGCCTTGTTCCAGAACCCTAAGCGTCTACACGGTAATTTTCCTTTTGGAACTCACCATAACTCCACATAGTTTCCTTTCCTACTACAAATAGCTGTAATACCTTAGAGTCTGCCCAGTCATGTAGCTCACGCAGCAGGGCTGCTTGCACAGCAACCTGCATCGGCTACAGGACTCCTGCCCACCAAGGCAGGGGTCCTCGGTGTCCCGCAATAAATGGGTTGGAGCAGCTTTTCCTAGCGTGGAGTGTACAGCCTGCAGAATCCAAGGAGACCCACGAGGTGTGTGCTTCCTTCTTAGTGGTGGAAACTTTGAGATGCAATCATTTGCCTTTACTTTGGAAGAGAGTCCTGGCCCCAGAACACCCACCTCTAACAACGTCACTGAGGAGGTGACTCCCCACATCTTTGTAGGGTTTAACTCCCTCTCGCTGGAGTACAGGTGACTTACCAAGGCCCCCAACTCCCTCGCCAACTCTTGCTCTCCTGGTTTGATTGATGTGATTTCACCAATCAACCAGATCAGTGAGATGTTATACAGTTTGTCTAGACAGTTCGAGGTCTTTGGGACTATGTTGTGATGGAGGACAGAAGCAGCAAACCATGGTGAAAGACCTTAAGTGTGAACAGATTTGCACCCGATGAGAGTGTGAACTGCCCTGGCCCTCTTTCCTGATAGGGATCTGTGCACACACACCCTGCAGTGCTCAGAGCTATCTTCTGTGCTCTGGTAGAATCACAGCGCCTACAACTGGGGGCAACTACTTGCTCAAATTATCATAGCCCACTCTCGTCCTCCAAGACCCAGCTCATCTTTGGAGGCTCCTGCTGGTGAATGAAATGGTAAAATGGTGGGGACCAACCACTCCTGCATTCTTTAGGACTAAAGATGGCACCAATCTCTGCCGTTTCCCAGCTGGGAGGCAAGATTGTTTTTCATTTTCTATCCTAAGTGGGGGTAGGGATGGAAGAGTTTCAAGGCTTCTACTTGTCCTTTCCCGCTAGGACACCTTGTGGGACACTGGGTGACACTTCCCCAGTGTGGCTCAGGGGATGCTCTGGACCCATGTGATCAGTTCTGTGCCAGGAACGTCTGTATAAGCTGACCCCATACACATCCCACTCTGACGGAGGCCATGATGACTGCAGGGGCCCGTTTACCAATGTTAATCAACTCTGGGCATTTGTCCTTCTTCAGTACATGAGCCCTAAAAGGATGGGGGCAGTCATCACTGACCCCAGTTGCTGTGGCGATGCGGGTCCTTCCCTACGGGGACCTACCCTCTTCTTTAGTCAGTAGATTCTGGGCCTTGCAAAATGGCTCCGATTCAGAAACTGGACAAGGGATCACGGGGTTTTTGTGTGGTTTTCTGTTTGTATTTTTTTTTTTTTTTGCTTTTTATTTTTGTTTTTGTTTACACTGGGACAGCCGCTTTTAGCCTCCTGATCATCTGTCTTTAATTTTTTTTTCATTTTGTATTTATTGAGCAATACTCTTCTGAGCTGCCCTGAGGGCAAGGTGACCAATTTATCTTAGTCTGAGCAGGACTTCCGTGGCGTTAGCGCCGAAAGTTCCTTGTCCTAGAAACCCCCTGCATCCTGACGGTCACCCTACCTCAGGGACATGGCGTTCTGTGGCCTCACCCATCAATCTGCAGGCCAGGCCCAACTGGCCACCGCTCTGACCTCACTGCTCGCTGTGATAGTTGTCCCCACCTTGCTTCTGACAGGTAAGCACTGCCACCTGCCTCTGCCCTTTCCTAAGATCCCAACTGCTAGCTGGGAGCTCAGGTTTGTGACATATGACATCACATATGACATACAACCATGCCTAGTCTACAGACAACACCCCCAGTGCTCCCCCACCTGCTGCTGGTACCCCCTCACCAGCATAGCTGTCCCTGCTTTGGTAAGTGACCTGTCATCCAGGCCCTTCTGTAGCTGCTAAGCTTTCCAGCCTTACACAGAATAGCCACTCTAGCATGCTTCCTCCTCCGACTTGCGGATCCCCTCTCCTGCCATGTGCCACTGCAACTATGACATTTCTACCTTACATAGCGTGGGCCATATCTTCTTCCAAGCTTCGAAGAACCACATGAGCAGCACGTTAACATTGGTTTCCAAGGTCCTTGTCAGGGTGTGAAATCCTACACCAAGGGAGTTGCCCCCATACTGAGAGCTACTGCCTTCCACCCGCCATTCAGTGCCCCCGATTTCTCATGCATGCGCCCCTGGGCCCTGCCAGCGTGTGTGGTGGGTCCTGTCCCTCCTTTCCTCCTTGAGAAGGCCCCTACTTCGCTGGCTGATTTGTATAGTGACTTAGCCCCAGTGTCGGTCCAGTGTCCCAGAGGGGGACGGAGGTAGGTCCTGAGCGGGCAGATGCCGTGGGAGGTGGAGGCCTCCACATCATCCGTAAGCAAGGGGTGGGGAGTGCTAGACTTCAAGGTCAGGGAGAGGGCCACTTCGGCAGGCCAAGGGCTCAGCAGGTCAGGGGTTCAAAGTTCTCAAGTTATTGACCCAGATACTCCCATCACAAGTCCGAAGGTCCCATGCAGGGCCATGACCTTGGCATAGCCAACAGACTCAAGGTGAGAGGTCAGAATGGCCTCTTGTCTGGGCTCCACTTAGGGTCCAGAACCTCAGCGCTCTCCTGTGTCCGGCTGCTGGAGAAGTGACTCTCTTTCTATGTAACCAGGGAAACCCACGGACTACGACAGTGGAGCAGACCCTTAGCCCACTACATGGGGGTTCTAGAACCGGAAATGACTTTTCAGAGATTCATCTCCTAGTCATTGGCCGTGGCTGTCCCCGGTGAGGGCACAACCTGGGGCAGGCCAGTCCCTGCTGCCCAGGGCAATGCCTGAGGAGGGACTCAGCTGCAAGCCAGCGGCAGGCAGCAACCTCGGCTTCACGAGAATGAGTTCCTTGGTGCTTTATAAAAGAGAGTTTGGGCGTTGCACGTCTGGACCCACCACGCAAGCCAGGTGAGGGAACGCTAAAGGGACAAAGATCTGGGCAGAGAAGATTTCAGGGACGTGAGGTCGTGTTCAGAGCTCTGAACGGCTTCCCTGCGCTCGCTCTGTGGGGCTTCGTCAACAGCGGGTGACAATCGTAAGACAAATTTTACCTCAATCGAGGGAAGACCCTTGGGCGGTCCTGACTCTCAGCAGCGAGGGTGGCGCAAACTCTGGGAGTAGTGAGCTCCCCGTCTCTAAGGTATGCAAGCAGAAACTATTCCACCAACTAGGGAGGCTGTTGCGGAAAAGATTTGAGCACCAGAGTGAGACAAAATCCAACGATCTTCATGAGCACTTCATTCCGATCTTGACCTTTGGAGACTCCGGGACAATTACTTCCTGAAGAGCATGGCAAATAAATCCTGAGTAGCCCTGCTCTTAAGCATCTGCGGCAACGCCCCTCATCTGAGCCTTACTTTCTTTTAGGGGTTCCAAGTGAGACGCTGGCTGGGTCGGAAGAGGGAGACAACAGGGTGGGTGGATTTGATGATGCCTATGCAGCGAGCCGCGGAGTCCATGGGGACGTGGGCCGTCCTCCAGAAGGAACCCTGTGCCTTCACGGCGCCAAGCCTCCCGGCTGTCACCGCGTGCCCCTCCAGCTGGAACGTGCGTCCGCCAAATCTGTGCCCGAAAGGGTGCACGTCCCTCTGTGTGTACACAGACACGCACACAAGCTCTTCCCAACACAAATATATATTTAAGATTTACTGTTCTGGAAAACCTAGTGAATAATGTAAATGATGAAAGCCCGCGTCTGGCAGAAAATATTGTTCAGGCTGCCTCATTGAAATTCAGCCTCTCATGCACACTTGGAAATACACACGCCGTATGAATTATGGATTCCGGGCTTTATCTCTCACACGACACATGAATGTTTGATAAAGATTGTTTCCAATATTATATTTTGTCAAAGCGCTCATCTAAAATTCAGGCAGAAATGCTTTCCGGTAATTATGCGCTGACTTCACGGGGAGCAGGGAAGGGAAGGTAGAGCGTGCCCCTCGGTGGGGTCGCGGCTGTGTGTGCGCGCGCGTGTCTGTGGGTGCGTGTGGCTTCTCTCGCCCTGGGTGTTTTCGCTTAAGGGTAGAAGGGACACGGACAGCGTTGGCCCTGAAATTCTTTCTTCCTCCCGCACACCCTCATTACAGAAGCGGCTGCGAGAAGGTCTACCCTGAGCCCTGTAGACACCTGATAGCTGCTTCCTTCCTCGGATGCATTTAAACTCGCTACCGGCTCACTGGCAACATGGCCCGACTCTGGCCTCCCAGCGACTCGTGCTCCCTGGAGCCTCGCGCTAATCCTCTCCAACGCGCTTTCTTGAGCCCCCCCCCCCCCCAAGTCCCACACTCCACCTTCCTTCGTTGGCTCTTTCGCGGAAGAGGGCACATCCCCAGCGCCCGGACTGCCTGCTCTCCTCCCGCCTCCCATCGCTAGTGATCGCATCGCTCCCTGCAGACTCCACCTCGGGATCCTTCTTGACACACGGTTCAGGCGACCACCACCAGTCAGATGGCGACGGTGTCCAGAAGGCACTCTATCGGTCATCACTATACCGCAAGGTAAAGTTCAACCTCTGGAGCGTGACTGTTTAGGACGTTACGATAGCCGGTCTTCCGACATCATCTCCGGCCATTCCTGCCCCACTCTTTCCAGGTTCTCTAGTCCCCACGTTATGCCTTTGTTCCGGCTTTGCCATCTGTCCCCAGGGCTCTCCATCCCCCTGCCTCCTTGGCGAACTCTTACGCATACCTCAAGACCTCTGTAAAGCCTTCTTCCCCTCCCCCAGGTATGGAAACTGTGTCTTCTGTGATTTCAGGCCCCCTCTCTATTTATCTGTCTCCAAATAATCATACAGTGTGAAACCCCCAGGGAAGTTTACTAATGGGGAGTACTCATGCTGCCTAACCCAGTCCCCGCGAGTGACCTAGCAGGTGCATGGGAGTCATGGTGCAAAGGACATGTAGGTTCTGTGCTCACAAATGGCCCTGGCCTTCCTGTATCGTAACAGACACTGGAAAGGTTTCCCCTTACCTTCCCCACGGATTTCAGAAAAAGCAAGAAAGGAGATCTTCAGGGGAAGTGTCAGAACGGACCCCACCGTCATCACCGAAGTGTGTTTTTGTCTGGGGGGCCAGCGCCCCAACCCCCCCCCCCTCCAGTGCCGGCCTCGATGCTTCCCTCTCCCTGTGCTCACTACCCACCACGAATGGGAAGTCCACAACCCAGACACCCTCTGAATCTGTCCCGTTTCTCTGCATCCCTGCAGCCCCAGGGTGCAGCGGGCTGCCAACATCGGTCCTCAGGAAGCCTGGCACAGGCCCCCGGCCCCGAGGTCTCCCTGCCTCCTTCACGCCTCCTCCGGCCCATTCTCCATCCCGAGCCGGCATCGGCTTTCTAGACCCAAATCCGATCCTCTTTCTCCTTGCAAAGAACCATTTGATGTTTCTCCATTCCTCTCAGGCTGAAGTCCAAAGTTCCTTCTGTGGCTGGAAGGGAAGGCCAGTATTGGTAATACTGAATGAGCCGTGAGGCCTGGGGGGTCCACCCATCAGAAAAGATGCAGGGAAACAGCCACGAAGGCCCAGGCACTGAGGATTAGCGGGAGATGAGTGGGAGCAGAAGGTCCGGGACCGGGTCCCGTGCTGACCACATGCTGCACCCCATCTCCCTCCCCCACCCTCGCTCCCCGCCCTCCAGCCCCCTCACTCTCTCCCCCCACCGTCCACGCCTTTGCCCCGCTCTCAGGTTTTCCGTCGTCCCTCACCACCTGGCAGAGAGCTGGGTGCAAAATAGGCGTTTTAAAAATATGTCCTGGATTTAATGGAAGGCCAGGAAAAGCATCGGCCCCAGGGGTCCATCGGGAAAGGCTTCTGAGGCAGCCAGGCCTGTGCTGTGAGCCGGGTCTGACGAATGCGGCATCGGGGATGCAGTACCCTGTGAGGAGGGGCGCTGACAGCTCCTGAGCCAAATGCTGAACAAACGCTGTTCTCTGGCCATTGCATATTTCAATAGAACTCGGGTGTAAGAATTACAGCCCCGGATTTCAGCTGCTCCCAGGGGAGCTGGGAGCAGAGAGTACGCCAACAGGGAAAATCCCTGTGAGAATCCCCGGGTATGTTTGTTGTGTGGTGGGTGTGTGTCTACTGCCTTCCTCTCTCCTTTCCACAAACACCGCCCGCCTGCCGACGCTGCCCGGCACCGCGCTGGGAACTGGGTGGGCTGGGGGTGGGGTGGGGGCTCACATGAAGACGACAGGCCTGAGCCTTCAAAGCTCGCTGGCTCTCACCTTCTGGTGGGCTAGCCAGACTAGCAAGCAGGCGGGGGGCTGAGGGGCAGGAGAGACGGCCGGGCTGGGCTAAGAGCCCACGGGTGGGGAACCTAATCAAGATGGGACTCGTCAGGAAAGCTTCTACAAGGAGGGGTACGAGAGCTAAGTCCTTAAGGACAAGTAGGAGTTGGCCGAGGAGAGGTAGCGGGAAGGGGTCGAGAGGAGTTTCGGGCATCAAGAGCAACGTCGGGGTGTTGAGAAACCTGCAGGACGTTCAACAAGGCCAAAGCCAGAGGCCGTTTGAAAGGCTTCATGTGGTGAACTTAGACAGGAAGTTAGACATGGCCCTGAGTTTCCGAGAGGGCAGCCTGCGTACAAATCAGAGGGAATCCAAGCCAGAGCTGGACCTTGAACTAGGTGCCTGCCGTGCAACTGCTGCTCGTCTCGTCCTCAAGATGGCGGCCCATTGTTGTGCATGTCACCACCCTAAAGGGAGACGGGATTCCTCTACTCTCTCCTTGAATCTACGTGGCCTGTGGCCTCTGTGACCAACGGAATCAAGTGGAAGTGAAGCTCTGCCGGGTCAAACCTTCAAAACAACTGGAACTTTCCATTTCCTGCTTGGTACACTTGTTCGGAGGGACGCCGGCCAGCGTGTAAGGAGTCTGGCTACCGTGAGATGGCCATGCTGTGAGGTAGCCCCTGCCAGCCACGTGAGGAGGTCTCGTGGGGAGGGGATAACGCCAGGCAGAGCTGGCACAGCTTAAGCACAGACATATTATCAAAGGAGCCATCTCGGATGGTCTAACCCCAGGGCACTTCACAGAGGCCCTGGACAACTGGCTTCACGGTCCACTTGTCACGGCCGTTGCCTGCCGAAGCCCCAGACATGGAGAAGAGACGAGGAACTTCTGCTGTGCCCGGGCAGGATTCCTGACCCAAAAGATCATGAACATAATACAACGGGTGTGGTTTTGTGTCTTATGTTCTAGGTTGCAGAGTTTGTTATCTGCAGTAGATACCTGAATTGCCAACTATTCAGATACCTGAATTGCTTACTATTCTTGAATAGTAAGAATGCGTTCGGTGGCAAGGAACAGAAAACCCATGTGCAATGGTTTCAACAAACAAATAAGGAACATCTCCTTGCACACACAAAAAAACAAAAACAAAACCAAATACGCGGAGGAAGGTGGCTACTTAAAGTCTCCATGAAATCAGAGCCAGCATCTTTAAAATTCTCCTGGCTTTTCCCTCAAGGTGACAATATAGCTGCCGCAGCTCCAGGCATCGTGTTCTCATTCCAAACAGGAAGAGGGCAGAGGGGAAGGGGCTCAGCCAGCCATTTTCGCCCCTTTTTATTAAGACAGCCAAAGCTTTCTCAGAACCATCACCAGCAGACTTTAGCTTAGGTCTCTTTGGACTTAGGTCACATGGCCTCTCCCAGCTGCGAAAGGCAGAGAGAGAGGGGGGCGGGTAATGGGATTATTCCGAGTGGCATAGACTACGGTCCATTTACACTGCCACCCCAAACCAAAGCGGGGTTCCATTAAGCTAAAGAAAGGGAGAACAAATATCGGACAGGCAGGCAGCCAAGTTTGTCTTATCAGTGACTTCTTTTCCTTTAAATGCTTTATTGAGGTTTCATTGACATACAATAAACTATATGCCGTATTTAAGGTGTGTGATTTGATAAGCTTTGACGTACGTTTAACTCATGAAGCCATTACCACAATCAAGACAGCAAACGTGTCCATCATGCCCGAAGTTTTCCTGCACCCCTTTTCAATTCCTCCCTCCTGTCCCTTGACTCTGTCCCTAGGAAAGCACTGATGTGCTTTCTGTCACTGCAGATCAGCTTTCCTTGTCTACAACTGGGTCACACTGAGCACGTCCTCTTTCGTCTGGTTTCTTTCTCCGCAGAATTCTTTGGAGATGCACCAGCGTTTTGGCGAATATTAGTCATTCATTCCTTTTTATCGATGCTTTTTTATCGATGTCTTCACCGATCGATGGGCGTGTGAATGTGGGTTTAATACAAAAATAGCTGCTAAGAACACTTGTGCACGAGTCTCTGTGTGGGCACTCACTTTCTTTTTTCTTGGGGAAATACCTAGGAGTGGACAGGCTGGGTCACATGACACGTGTATGTTCCCATCTTGGTTAAGCTGCTGGACTGTTTTCCAAGGTGGTTGTACCATCTGACACCCCCAGAGAGTATTCCCGAAGTGTGTAAGAACTTAGTTCCTCCTCATCTTTGCCGGTACTTGGTGTGGTCGTTGTTTCCCAGCACCTTAATTCCCATCAGGGCTTTGGTCCAGGCTACCTTTGAAGAAATCCTCTGCTGCCCCATGCCATGAAAACACTGGGGAAAGGAAAAGAAACAAATGCATTTCAAAAAATCTAACTTCCGTGTGGAAGGGACTTTCAGGTCTATTACCTCATTCAATCCTAGCAACAACCCGTGGTGGTCATTCCTTTTGTCCCCTGCCTTACAAATGAGGAGTGGGTGCGGAGAAACCCGGGATCATGCCTCTAGGTCTGTCCCAACTCCAGAGCCCTTTTGTCTCTCCTATTTTTCTATGGCTCGGACCCACTCCCTCTCTGAAGTTGACTTCCTTCTGGAAGGCGAAAGAGAGGTGGCCATCAGGATACAGCAAGAGGAGAGCTTGGGTTGGGGATAGGAGGCCTCCCGCAAATGAGCAAAACCAGACCAGGGTGGGGTCAGGAATGACTTCCCAAAGTGGGTAAATGTTAAGCCAACTTTTCAGGAAGCAGGAAGGAAAGGCAAGAAAGCGAGTCCAAGAAGTACAAGCAACACAGCAAATCTCCAGAGACATGGAACATGGTAACGTGTTCAAGGAAACCCAAGTCGTTTGGTGACTAGAGCAAAGATGTGCACGGGCAGAACCAGAGGTGGTGTGTGGGAGGCTGGCAAGGTCCAGAGCGTGAGGGTCACACGAAAAAAGCCAAGATAGCTGACCTTGATCCTAAAAGCCACAGGAAGCCGTTAAAGGTGTTAAGCAGAAGAATGAAATGGCATGCCTGTGGTTTAGAACACTCCCTGGAGAGGATATATTGGAAGGGGCTCTCTTAGGGCAGGCTGACCAGGAGACCACGGAGTGGGACATTTCAAATTTCAAGGGATGCACAGAGACTGATAGCATCCAGAACTGAAATTCCTGTGGGACACCCAAGAGAACACGCCTAGAAAGTAGGAATGGAGGTCTGCCCTGAGCTGCAGGGAGTATGAGGACTCCTCAGCATATGAGGGGTCACTTACGCCACATGGGTGCTGAGGTCACCAAGAACCTTGCATAAAATTGACGAGTATTAGGTAAGCAGAAGGAGAGATATTTGCGAAGTTCACTGGGAAGAAATGGTCGGAGAAACAGGAGGCAGCAGGGGAGAGAGGGTGCCAGAAAGACGGGCCAAAGTCACAAGCAGTCAGGAGAGGTAAGCAGAGGTGAGTGCCCATTGCTTTGGCTCTGAGGAAGGTCGCAAAGGGCCTCGACCAGAGCACTTCAAGTGCGTCGTCAAGGTGAGAGCGCCGTGTGGTCCCTGAAGAGCAATCCTGCGGTCTGGACACCAGGAACTCACTCCCAGGAAGCCTTAGAAAATAAAGACATCACTCATATGCTGGGAGTGGGGGATCTTGAGCTAGGAGACTTCAAGGTGGAAGAAACTGGAGAATGAGTACAAGCTGTTAGTAAAGACACAAATGAGCAGAGGGGGGTAGAAGAAAACAGGACACAGGGGAGGATGGGACACGGGGCACCTTTCTGGAGAAGGAGGGGAGGGGAGCCCCGAGGGAGAGGTGGTGGGTCAGCCTTTAGAAGGAGGGGAGGTGAATGGGAGGCAAAGGGCAGTGGCTTTTGATGGAAACACATTTGTATGGGGTTGGGCAAAAAGGGAGGTAGATAAACCACTAGCTAACCCAATCAAGAAACAGCACACAAAAACTCGTAATTAGAAATGAGGATGAAGAAATAACCACACACAGGAGACATTAAAAGAATTCTAACAGATTACTGAGTCCGATGTTTTGAAAATAAATTTGAACACATGGACAAAACGGGTGATTTTCTAGAAACATAAATGATGCAAGTTCACCTCGGAAAAGATAGGAAATCTAAACAGTCCGATTACCAGGCAGGAAACTGAGAATGCTGTCCAAGGGACATTATCCATTCAGGTACCAGACCCAGACAGTGTCCCAGGTAAAATCTATCACAATTCCAAGAAGTATATCACCCCAGTGCCATTTAAACGGCTCCTGCACCTGGCAGGGAAGGGGGAGGAGGCCTTGAAAATGAATCTAAGAATCCAGCGTAACCGCGAAAGCAAAATCCCGAAAAGAAAGAATGGTAACAGCAAACCTACAGTCCTATCTTCAAGACTATGTAAGTGCAAAATTCTAAATAAGACACTGGCAAGTAGAAGACAGACGTATTTTTAAAGGATAATATGTTACCACCATGTGGGGTTTATTCCGGTAAGGCAAGGATGGTTCTCTATGAAGAAATCAATTAATGTAATTTGTACATCAAAATACCAATAGAAGACTTCAGAATTCTTCATCATATACTAGGAAGTAGTTGGTGAACATGCAGCTTTGATTCTTGATTTAAGACTCTTGATAAGATAGGACCCACAGAATTTCGTTAATATGAATTAATATATAGATACCTCTCATAGGTCAAGCCAAAACTCGGTCGTTTCGGATGGCAAGCCGCTGGACTCCTTCCCGTAAGAATCGAGAACAAGCAAAAGAATGATGTTGCAATTCACAGCATTGTGCAAGCCTTCACCCCTCCCTGGGCTCATGTCATTTACCATGTGATTTTTGCAGTTTCTACTCCTAAAGACAGGGCATCTTTCCCACCCCGTCGCAGTTCAGCTTGACTGTGGGATCTGTTTCGGCTGGTGGAGAGTGGGAGGAAATGACGGTGTGCCAGTTCCGCGCACGGACTTAAGAATCACCGTGTGTTCCTACAGACCACACTTGGGTTGCCATCACCACTATAGGAGAGGGCGCAACCCTTGGCTAGCTGGTCAGGGAGGATGAGAGACAGGTGGAGCGGACCTGGGGCCGGTCAAGCCCAACCTGGACCTGCCCACCTGCAGCTGACCTGCAGACACATGAACAAGGAAAATGATTGTTTTCAACCACAGAGCTTTGAGCCATCTGCTATGGTCCCTCATATACCCAGTGTTAGGACTCCTGTTCAACATTGTTATTGACCTACTAGCCGATGCAAGGAAATAAGAGGAAGAATTAAGAGGTGGGGCATTGAAAAGAGGATGCAAAATTGTCATCATTTATCAATCACATCTGATTGTATGCTTTTTTTTTTTAATTTTTTTTTCAACGTTTTTTATTTATTTTTGGGACAGAGAGAGACAGAGCATGAACGGGGGAGGGGCAGAGAGAGAGGGAGACACAGAATCGGAAGCAGGCTCCAGGCTCCGAGCCGTCAGCCCAGAGCCCGACGCGGGGCCCGAACTCACGGACCGCGAGATCGTGACTTGGCTGTAGTCGGACGCTTAACCGACTGCGCCACCCAGGCGCCCCTGATTGTATGCTTTTAAAACACAGGAGATGGGCACCTGGGTGGCTCAGTCGGTTAAGCGACTGATTTTGGCTCAGGTCACGATCTCACGGTTCATGGGTTTGAGCCCCACATCGGGCTCTGTGCTGACAGCTCAGACCCTGGAGTCTGCTTTGGATTCTGTGTCTCCCTCTCTCTCTGCTCCTCCCCCACTCACGCTCTGTTTCTCTCTGTCTCTCAAAAAAAAAAAAAAAAAAAAAAAGTTGATATACTGACCAAATGAACAGAATATGAGGTCCAGAAATAGACCATAGACCTCTGGAGGACGTATCAGGAATGATTGTTAGCGTTTATTGAGCACCTACTCTGTGCCAGGCACTGTTCTACATACTTGTAATTATCTCATTAGCCCTTACAACAACACTAAGTTATTATGCTCATTTTACAAATCTGGTAACCAAGGTACATAGACATTTCTGCAACTCATATATAATAAAGTTGGCATTTTAGTTCATTAGGAGAAAGAAGCATCACTCAATAAATAATTTGAGGCTAGCTAGCCATCTGGAAAAATAATGTGGGCTTCTACTTCTTACACTAAAATTAACTCCACATAAATCAAATGCGAAAGAAAAAAATTAAGCAATAAAAGAAAATATAAGAAAATGTTTTAAAACGTTGGAGTAGAGATGGCTTTTCTGAGGAAGGCACAAAATGCAGAATCCATTCGAATATTGATAACAGCGATTACATTTACACCCAACGTTTCACCCCGGCAGGGGAGGGGAGTGGACACAAACCCAGATTACAGTAATTGCAGCCAAGATGACAACGGGCTTATGTATGTAAAGAAATCTTGTAAATCAATAAGAAAGCCAACAAACAATCCAGTGTAAAGAAAGGACAAGGGCATTAACACTTCACAGGAAAAAAAAAAATACAAATGACTTATAATTCCTCATACTTTCACCCATTGAGAGTAAAACAACAATGTGGCAAATGTTTCACTTATCGAATTGATAAAGACCAAAAAGCTTGATAATGTATCTTGCTAAGCAGCTCATGAGGAAATGGGCGTGTCCCTCTGTTATGGAGTAATTGACATGTGAGGAAATCTTTCCAATAAATGTTGGAAAATGTACACACCTTCAGAACCCGCAATTGACTTACAGAAATTTATCCTGTAGACACACATCTGCATGGACATAAATAGGTTTGTACCTAAGGACTGTGGTAACATTGTAACAGCCAAAGCCCGGAAAACAACCTAAATGTCCATCACCAGGGAACTTGGTTCAACAACTAACAGATAATGATATACGGTAATGATAAGGAATTATCATTATCAATGATAAGGTAGAAGCATTGTCATTAAGACTAAATAGTTTTTTTCTTAATTTTTTTTTAACATTTATTTATTTTTGAGACAGAGCATGAACGGGGGAGGGGCAGAGAGAGAGGGAGACACAGAATCGGAAGCAGGCTCCAGGCTCTGAGCCATCAGCCCAGAGCCTGACGTGGGGCTCGAACTCACGGACCGCGAGATCGTGACCTGAGCCGAAGTCGGACGCTCAACCAACTGAGCCACCCAGGCGCCCCTAGACTAAATAGTTTTTAAAAATCAAGATGCACAGCACGGTATCTATCCAGCAGAACTTTCTGTGACGATGGACTGTTCTAGATCTGTGCTGTCCAGTATGGTAGCCACCAGCCACGTGCAGCTAGTGATGCCTGATGCTTGAGTGTGGTCATGGGACTGAGGAACTGAATTTCTAATGTTCATCTTAATTAGTGTTACTCTAAATTGAAATACGCCCCTGTGACTGTGGTGCTGGACATCACAGGCTAGAAAATGCTTCTGTTTATGCATATGAACAATTACCATTTCTGAAAAATCTAGAAAGGCTGGCAGTAGTCATTGCCCCTGCCCAGGAGAACTGGCCTATCAGGTGTCTCCGGGGACAAGAAGAGTCCTTTGTCCGCTTGTATTTCTAGTATTTGACTTGTTTATGGGGTGTGGCATGGCATAGTCGATATTAAACTAACTAATGAAAGTTCAAGCAGGAAAGGTGAGGAGGGCTTGAGCATTTCCTTGAAATGCAAGCAGGAGTCGCCCATGAGGGAACTGGAGGGCTCGCGGGCCATGGAGAGCCTGGAGGGACTTGGGAGTGTGGGCCAGAGGTTGAGGGGCAGGGAGGGGGTGCTGAGTAACCACAAACGAAGGAGTCCTGGGCTATGGGGAGCATATTGTCGCATTGGGAGGCCGGCATTCATGAGGGACGGAGGCCACACAGCTGAATGATTTTTGAGAGCAGCTCGAGTGTAGACACTAAGTCAAGCCATTAGATTAATCCCAAGACCCATGTAAATAGAAGAGCTGAGGAGAAAGGGATGGACTGGATTAGGAGATATGAAAAAGGTAGAATCGACAGAATTTGGCAGCCAGTTCTGATATGGGGACTGAGTGACGGGGACAAGCTTCCGATAGCTCCCAACTCTTGGCTTGTTTGACTGAACTGATATGAGGGCCACTGGGGAAATAAGGTTTACGGGAGGAGCAGGTGTGGGGGGAAAGGTTCATTCAGTTCAGTGTTGGCGGTTGACCCAGGTGGAAGTTTCTAGAAGCTTCTAGATAGTTAGGTCTGAAGCTCATCAGGGAGGACTAGGCTGGATGGGTGATCACTGAAGCCAAGACAACTGGCAGACTCCCCCGGAGAAGAGGTGTGGTGAGGGACGGGGCCCCTGAGTGCACACGGGCTAAAGCAAAGGGCTAGAGAAGAGAAGCCAGTAAAGGACACCGAGAATAGCACAGAGGGAGGCAGGAGGGAGAACCCGGGAGAAGGGCCAGGGAGGCGGTAGTCTCAAGAAACAGGAAATGGTCTACAAGGTCAGATGCCACGGAGAGCTGAGGGCAGATGGGGCCCTGAAAAGCCCGTTGCACTTGGCAATTAGGAGGTCATTCAGTGGCCTCGGTGAGAGCCATGTCAGGGAAGCACTAATGAGGAGGAACACATGATTCTAGTGGGTTGAAGGGTTAATGGGAGAGGACAGTGGAGATGGTGAGGGGCGGCTCTTGTTCCGTCTGGACACTTGGCTGTGAAAGGAAGCAGACAAAGGAGCGGTATCTAGAGGGCAGGCTGAGTGGAGGGCTGCTATTTTTTAATGTTTGTTTTGTTGCTTTAAGAGGAGAGAGAGTGGGATTATAGACAGTGGCAAAGGGTCTCTAAAGAAACCAGACGTCATGAATGAAGCGGGGTCCCTTGGGGAGGCAGGGGAAGGTGGGCTCTGTGATACTCGGGTGGCTACGACCTGATCCGGAGATCTCTGAGAAGGAGAGGAAGGGGGTCCGACCGGAAACCAGGGGTTTGTGCTTTGGTGGCCTCCGTTTTCTCAGGGACGTCAGAGGTGTGGTCACGAGGATAGGGGAGGGCGAAGAGTGGCCATAGGTAGAGTAGTGTGGGGCTGAGTCCAGTAAAGATGACTGGCTTTGCTGAGGGCTCAGCAGAGGCCCGGGAGTGTGGAGGGAAAAGTCTGGCCTCCCCAGCCATTCACAGCAGCCTCAGACCACTGCCGACATTGACTCATGCCTGCCGAGGGGAGCCTGTCGCGGCCAGAGGAGCTGGGGAGAATATTGGCTAGCGGTGTGGGTTTGGAGTCAGACAGACACATCAAGTCCACTCACAGCTATGCAACTTTCCACAAGTTCCTTTACCTCTCTGAGCCTCGTTGGAGAAACGGGATTGATGTTTGCCACTTCAAAGGTAAAAGCACTTAGCCTAGACCTCGACACTAAAGGTCAGCTGTATCACAGTTAAAAGTAAGGGTGTAATGATGCTGAGGGGCCCGGAGAGAGGGGTGGAAGCAATATTCCATGGAGTGTAGATAAGATAGCAAAGCGAAGGCAAGAGGAACGATGGGCAAGGGGCAATGCTTGGGCCCGAATTCACCGCACTGCCTGCTATTGTCAATAAAGTTTTATTAGACACAACCATGCCCCTTCTTTACGCCTTGTCTCTGGCTGACTTTTGTGGCACAAGGACAGAGTTGAGTAATTGAGTGATCACAACAGAGGCTGTATGTCCTGCAAAGCCTAAAATATTTGCCATCCGGCTCTTTAAGTATAAATTTGCAACGCTTGAGGATAGGAGGGCTGGATAGAGTCAAGCAAAGCAACGAACGAGAACAAAAACCAGGAGGAGGCAGTGAAAATGTTTAAGCCGAAGAATGAGACTAGAGAGAGGGTTCCCGAGGTGGTGTTGCGTCGGGAGACGGGCAAGGGACTGTGTGCCTACGGCACAGGCTGGGTGAGGGCCGTGGAACTCTGGCCAAACCGGGAATTACTAGGCTCTCATGTTAAATCCATGAGTCAAAGGATTGCTGTGTCAATTGATTGATAGACTTACCCATGTGGATCAACAACAGAGACAATAGAGGCAAGATCAACAATAGAGGCTTTCAGTCACAAAACATGGTGCCCAGAAACTCACCAGAACTGACTTCCCAAAAGCCATCCTTCCGTTCTTTGCAATCAAAACTTCAGTTTTGTTCAGAGCGACAATGTGCTTGACTCCTAGGGATGAATCTTGATTTGTCTGGGCCAATCAAGTAATCACATTCCCTTTTGGCTGATCTTTACTTTTCCAGACTGCCTTGTAGCTAGAAGTAGTCACATAATGAGTTCTGGCCAATAAGACATCTCGGAAAATCAGCTCAGGGCTTCTGGGAAAGCTTCTGCTTTTCTGACGGGAGAGGAGAGATTTAATGGTACTGACCTCCTCCTTTCCTTGCCTTGACACAGAGTTAATGCCTGGGGCTATGGCAGTCGTTTTGTGGCCATGAGGCAAGAAATATGATGGCATAAGTGCACGATGCTAAGGATGTTAGAACAGAAAGAGCCTGGCCTTGAGACCATGATCAAGGGCTTGTCTACCTCCGGACTTTTTAGATGAGACACGGAAATGGCTTTATTGCTGAAGACGTTCTTTCTTGTACTCAAAAGCACTTTTAATTGAAAGAAGGAAGAGACAGAAGTCCCGACAGTTGGGAGCTGGGAGAATGGCATGCCATGGGGGGAGGGAGAGGAAGCATATCGGCTGATATCAGCAGAGTACATTTGCTCATACATACACTCACTATGTTTGAGTTTAGAGGAGACTGGGAAATGGGTGGTTAAGAACAGACTGGAAGGGGGTACCACCAGGGTGGCTCGGTCAGTTAAGCGTCCAGCTCTTGATTTCAGCTCAGGTCGTGATCTCACCGTTCTTGAGACGGAACCCCACGTCGGGCTCTGCACTTGGGATTTTCTCTCTTTCCCTCCCTCTCTCTTTCTCTCTCTCAAAAATAAATAAATAAACTTAAAAAAAAAAAAGAACAGACAGGAGGAGGCTTTGGATGCTGGGTTGAGGAGTTCAGGGTTTTTTCTGTAGTCGGTGGGAAAACTCACGCAAATGTCTTTGAAATCATATCGATCCTAAGCTTGCTGTAATTAATAGTTCCTAATTTCTGTACCTTCAAATGTTCTTGAGACATTGACTTTTCTGTACTTTCTTTAAAAGAAAAAAATGGCAATGAATTTGCATTATTCTTATGGTTTTAACTTTTTTCTAATTATAAAAGTGAAGTATATTTAGACAGTTTAGGAAGCGGATAAGCAAATAGAAAAAAAAAAACAAAACTATTTTAGGTCTTTGCCTGGAGGGCTGATATTTCAGAAAACGAAGTCGAAGCAGAATGGGTTGAATGAAATTTGAGACCGCACACAAAAAGATTCATACCTTGCCTGAGCCTCAGTTTTCCCATCTGTAAAATGAGCAGGTGGGACTACAGCTAGGGAAGTCTCCATCCAGCCTGGTGGTAGCTCAGGGATGCCTGAGGCGAGTGGCTTCCCTGGGCTGTTAACACACGCCCTACAGACGCCCTGGGTCACGGTGAGAGTCACTGTGGTCAGTAAGTCCAACTCTCACCCATCGATCTTCTCCGGGTTCACACAGGCGGATCCCTCACTTCACAGATGTGTATGATGGGCTTGGAGGGGACACGGTGATGACTGCAGCCCAGGACCGTCACGTCTCAGAGGTCAGAATCCACATCCAGGGCTCACTTCTACTGCACTGGCCGTGGCCGGGCACCATTAACCCCCCCGGTGCTGGGCTGTCTGTCTCCCCTAATCACCAGGAGCAGCTTTGGCAGGGAAGCTGCCCGGGGCTTCTCCAGGAGGGAAGACTTCAGACGTGCGAGTGTAAACCTCCCACTGCCCTCCAGAGGTGGGTACGTGGGTTAGGGGCTCTGGCTGAGTGGGTCAGTCGATTCACGCCAGGGAAACAAACTGCTACAGATTACCCATCACTGTCCCCCCTCCCCTGGGCGCACTGCCCCAGCTCACCCGCTCTCGGCCACTTGGTCTGCTCCCCCATAAAACATCCCACCCCTGTCCGTAGACCCAGAGCGCTCCAGAGGGGGGAGACGTCAGTGCCAGAGACAAAAGCGTTCAAGTGTTTGACTCTCACTGCTGGAACCGTCCTCAATGCTTTTTACGTCCTGGCTTATTGGACGCCCACGGCCACCTCGTGAGACAGCTGCTCTTACTGTGCCATCGCAAAGGCAAGGAAACTGAGGCACGGGGCAGGGGTGAGAAGGTCAAGCAATTTGCATACTTGAGTGGCAACACGGGCGGTCTAACTCAGGCCTGGGCTCTGATCTTGACCTTTTGACTACTCTACTGCTCCCACCCACTCCGTGGCCCCTCCACTTTTGCCTCATCTTGCAGATGGGAAACTGAGACCCGAGAATCAGCTCGAGGTTACCGAGCCACACAGTCCCGGGCGAGGCTCGGGCCACGGGCTGCCATCCAAGGCTCCTCCCACTGCCCCATGATGTCACTTGCTTTTCTCAGGGCTCTCTTCTAGAACAGCCAAACTATACAGATTTGGAGTAACAGTCCAGGTGTAGTCAGAGCCCCGGGGCCCCCAAAGCTCCACGAGCCTCGTAGGAACTGACATCCCCGGACCTCCAGCTTCACAAAACGTCGGCAAGAAAAAAACGTGCGTCCACTTCACAGTTTACGAAGCACCCAAATCATCATACACCACCTAATGCTCATGACCATCCTGTAAGGTGAGTCTGACCGTGGTCTCCACTTTACAGCCCAGGAAACTGAGATCTCTGTGGGACAAGAACGGGCACGTCCCCACCTCGGACCAAAGGCAGGTCACATGCCATCCCACGCAACTTCTGCCAGCAACACCGTCCCTAAACCAGCTTGAGAAATTGTCAACGTTCATCATTGGAACCCTGCAAAGACCCCTAATAGCTCAGATGCTCGCCAGCTTCAAGCAAGAGGACGATGAGACACAAGTCATTGTCCCAAACCAGCAGAGCTTGCTCTGAGCACCTTCTTGCTCACCCTTCCCAAATCCTGGGAGTCTTTGGATAGCTCCCTGAGTTCAGAGATCAGATCTCTTAGGTATTTGAATCCCCCCACCCAGAGCCCTTATCTTAGGGCTTGCTGAGTAACATAAAGAGAAAGGAAGGGGTGGAGGACGAGAGAGGCCTTTCGCTCAACATCCACTGGTTCAGACCAGCCACGCAAGCAGGTACGTGCTGATGGAATTTTTATTTATAACTACAATGCCACCAAGCAGCTGTGTGACCTTCTGCAGGTGCATTACCCTCTCCGGGCCTCAGTGTCTCCATCCATAAAAGAAGGTAGCTGGATGCGCTCTCAGAGAGAAATTGTGCAGCCTGTACCTCCACCTGCCCCTGCAAGGCTGCAGACATCACAAATCAATCCCAGCGTGTCTCCCACAGGTTGGTGGAGCGGGAGCGTGTCCTCAGAATCTGAACGAGACAAAGGTACGTTTTCTTTTCGGCTCCCAGCATCCCCAAACGCTTTCCACCGAGAGAATCCCAGAGCATACAAGGCGCAGGGCTTCCAACCCCTCATCTTGTCCGGTGGGTAGGAATTTCTCTTCCCAGATTCTAGGACAGGAGAACGGGATTTAGAATTGACCAACAGGATGTTCCCATGACCCAGGAACATAGGCCTCGCTGGAGACTTCTCAAGGTGGTGCGGCAGGGCTATCAAAGACCCAGAGACAGTGACAGGTGACCAGCCGCGGCCAGATCAGTGGCGCCGTTCCAAAAACCCTTCTCGCGGTGTGAGCTGTTTCCGGCTGCCAGCCTGCTCCCCGTCCGTTTGGCGGTAGTCAAGGTGAGGAGTGTGGCCCGATGGTTAAGGCTACAGCTTTGAAGCCAGATAGATACACGGCTGAATGGTTTGTGCCAGTTACGGGCGACATGCCTGTACGTAAGTTACATACCCTCATGGAATACTGTTCTCTCCTCCACGAAGCAGATACACCCGTAAATACTTCGTAAGGGTTGTTGTGGGGCTCACGTAAGATAAGATGAGTGGTGTTCCTCGCCTGGCACCCAGGAGGGGCTGAATAAATGGAGGCTACGCTACTGAGGAGGGAGAGGGGAGAGGACCCAGAGCGGGTGGCTGAATCCAGGGCAGGTACACGCAGCTGTAAACAACCAGAACAGCCGTGCTGACGAACCACAGCCGGGGAGGGCCCATCGCAGTGGGTGTACCCTACAGGGAACTGAACGTCTCGGGGGGAGCTGACCTTTCTCTCCTCGATGCTACCTAATCACGGAAGCTCGTGGGAAGCTCGGAGGTGTAATAGGCCGCTGCCCGCGTGACAGCGGAGACCCTGAGAGGCGTCGGGCACTGTCCGCAGTGAGTTAGAGGACGGGCCCCAGCTGATGCCGATCCCCCCCAGATGGAGCCCAGGGCTGGCTTCTGGTCTCGGCGAGTGCCAGGCTGGGTGAGCAGGCGTGCCAAGAGCCTGCTCCTCCGAGGTGTATGCCAGGACCAGGGGCCAGATGCTCCCTCCAAAACCTTCCATCAGCAATGGCATCTGCTGTTCTCCCAGGCCGGTCCAGCTGCCGCCCAGGCGGGAGGCCCGTTCCCCAGCCCAGACCCTTCTTTCCGCCACCACCCACGCCCCAGGCCTTTCCTTGGGGTCTCAGATTGCTGTCGTTCCTCGGATCTGCCTGGCCTCTCGCTGCCCTGCCTCTTTTCTGGCTGTCTCTGGTTCCGACTGGAATTTAATTGGGAGCTTGAAAAACTCTGATTGTTTGATAATTATAAGGCAGGGAAATTACCAGGGCATCAAAGGTTGCTCCCAATTGCTATATTAATTGTCCTTCGTTATCTCTCGGTATAAAAGACCACTTGATAGAGACAAAAGCCAGCCAGCTTTTATTTCTCGGCCGTCTGACGAGAGGATGAGGGGTCGTTGCTGGCTCCCATCCATTTCTTCCCAGACAGAAACCTTGCTGCTCCCTGCCCAGCACAGCCCCCCCCCCCGCCCCCCGCCACCTCGAGACCCTCAGCAAAGCACAGCACCCTCCGGCCACGACCAGCCCGAGACCCTGGTGGTCTCCTGACCCAGTGGTTCACAAAAGGAAAAAGCCCAAGTTCTCAGTTGCGTGTTCAGATGCGCTTTTCCTCGAGTGCTGGTGTGTGAGTGCATGTGGGGACTCTGTGGGAGGGAGAGCCGGCATTGACCGAGGACGTCCTGTGCGTTAGTGCTGTGTCCAGTGGTTCACAAGCCTCTCTTTACAATAGCTACGCCTGTGCTTTTTCTTTCCATTTTGCAGCTAGGGCTCTGGGTAACTTTGCCCAAGGTCACACGGCACAGGCTGGCACCAGGAGCAAACCCTGGGCTCCTGGACGGAGCTCTCCGTCACCCTGCAGGACTGCCGAGTACCTGCGTGTGCGAGACGTATGTGTGAGCGTGGGTGCGTGTGTGCGTGCGTGCAAGTGTCTACGAATTGCTGGGGGTCCAGGTAAAGGACAGTATCTAAGCAGTGGGCTCAGCAGAAAAAGAACTAAGCAAAAGGCATGAATGAGGCCATTGTCAAAGCGTACCCGTACATTTGATGTGTTTATTTTTAAGGGACCCAGCCATGCCTTGATTAAAACCACTGGGGTCTGGAGGTAAATGAACTCGTGTTTGAATGTTCCGTTCCCTTGAGCGCCTATTGGTGCCAGGCCTGTGCTGTCTGCTGTGAGAGGTCTGGAGACAGTCAGGCACGGTGTCTGCCCCGTGGGCTCCCCGTAGGCTCCCTGCCTGGTTCCCAGCCACAGACACGGGGCAGGGCTGGAGCCGTCCCTCCAGCGCCATGATCATCCCGCATGTGAAGCCTCTGCTTCTGCGGGGGGGGGGGGGGGCCGTGGAAGGCTGTGCAGGGCTGCCTGAAGGCCATTAATTTTTTAAAGCCTTTTGCCAGCACGCCCAAACGTCACCCACCTGGCCGAGATCTAGGTTTAACCAACAATTGATTATCCTCGGAACCACCACGGCTATATATCATTAATTCATGACTTGGCTTCTGTTCTGCAACCGTGGCTACATTCATTAATAAAAAGAAGAACCACGTGTGGAGCCCTTTTATGGCCAGGTCCCCGATGGAGCCTCGACCTCGATGTCACAGCAGCCATCCAGAAAGAGATCCCGATCCCGTGTTACAGGCGAGGAAACTCGCCCAAGAGGTGAACTCGCGATTTGCCTCCATAATACAGCGTGTAACGGGCCAATCACGGCAGGGGCCAGGCTGCGGCCAATGGGCAGCCGTAACATCCTCAGATGCTCCGTCTTTACCAACGACATACATGGATTTTTTTTTTTTTTCACAAGTCGTGACTTTCAACTGAGAAAAACCAAAGGAAGCGAACATCGGTGCCTGGAGCAGGGCCAGACCAGCCGCTACGGCTTGTTCCCGGGCCCTCTCGCCAGCCCCTGAGCAGAGCCCAGGCCTTGGGAGATAGAGCAGGGGACACAGTTCACTGGCAAGGATTCCAAATCTGCAGGTAAAACCACGATTTCCGGCAAAGTCTATTTCCATCTCCCCAGGGCTGTTCCAAAGGAACCTTTCAGACTCAGCCTGTCTTGGCCAGCGGCCAAGGACCATGAGGATGTCTCAGGAGCATCCGAACGACCAGGAAAATAAGGGACAGGGCATCCAAGCCTTCAGTGACAAGTGTCTAAGTTTAGGACAGCGTTACCTTTTGTTGTCATAATGTATCTCAGTACGTATCTCATGACAGAGTTTTGTACTTCTCTCTTTATGTAGATATAATATACGTAACATATATAATCTGTATGTTATTTACATACACCACCAACAAGGCCCTCATTCTGATCCTTGAATCTACTGGTCTTATCCTCAGCCCCAACCTCTGCACTGCTGCTTCCTCCTCTGGAAATGCTCTCCCTCCGGAACGCTGCATGGCTGGCCCTTGCTCACCATCCAAATCTCTGCTTCAACGTCACTTCCTCAAAAAAGTTCTTTACCACTCCACCTAAACTGGTCTGTGGTCGCTCCCTGACATGTTTTCATCCCAGCTTTAATCTCTCCTGTCCAGAAATAAATATTGTTTTACTTCTCTAATGTGGTGTACCTCCTGTAAGAGTATAAGCTCCATGAGGGCAGATGGAGCTCCTCACGGCGTGCCCAGAACCTGCCGGGAGCCCAACGATGTTTCGGTGAGTGAAAGTATCAATGCGTGGAAAAACTCCCCGGTAGCCTTGCTGTGGAACTCTGCACCCCTAAGTCAACGTGATCCAAAGGCAGGGAATATGCTCCTTCTAATTCCACAAGGAACGTATGCAGGGGTCTGCATCTCGGGGTCAGCAGCTGAGTCCAAACCACTCAGGTCTGCCCCAAGCAGCAGATGAGGAGGATGACTGAGATGTCTACTGGGGGTCCAGGGACAGCTCACAGCAACGGGGTAGGACAGGTGCAGCTCCGAGGAGGCAGCACCCAGCTGGTAGGACTGGCCCGGCCCAGTACAGTGGGCATCGGTATGGACGGGAGTCCCCACTGTCAGCTTGGTTAGCAGTCCTAGATGGCCACATCAAAAAACCACAGGAAGGACCCACACCCTGAGCAAACCCCAAAACACCAAGGAAGAGAAGTTCGCAAAGCTCCAAAGTTCCCGTGGCAACAGAAAGACTCAGAGCAGGAGGGCCGTGGTCACAGTAGGGGGAGAACCAGTCCCTGGAGATGAGGCCACTCGGGGTCCGGCTTGACACTGAGCCCCAGCTGGCCCTGGGGAAAGCCCTGTCGGACACATAATGGATGGGGTTACCACGAGCTGTCAGCCTGAGATGGAGTTCTGAGGCCAAAGTGGGTCGAGCCAGGGTGCGCAGGGCACCAGAACCTGAGAGGGGAGCCCGGGCCGGGCCCGGTGCCAGGCCCAAATCAGAGGAAACAACAAGTCGAGGTGAGAGCCAGCCCAGGAATCAGGGTCATGGGCAAATCCAAATGCAGTTGGGGAAGGAGGCCCGGGGCCCAAGGGCGGACGGAGGCTGAAGGGCAGTTTGGGCTGTTCCCTGATGGGGGTGGTGAGAGCTTCCTCGGAAGGCCTGGCCTCCGGGGGCCGTGGCCTCCACCAGACATCCCTGGTGGACCTCTGACAGGCCGATTGGGACAGTAGGCATGGGCGGAAGCCCGTTTGAACTTCCTCAGCCCTGTATCTGAGGCGGGAATTAAACCGTTCTGTTCGACTAGGGCGTTTCATTGACTTCTGGCAAAACACGATGTCCTGCTTCAAAGGAAAGGAAACACACAGGCTTAGGAGGCTCGTTGGACATCAAAGCACTATTAGAGAACAGCATCCTGATGAGCTAATTGCAAATGCAGCCCGGGCAGACGGAGCACGCTTGCCCAGGAACATATGGGCTCACACAGCCAGGCAGAGGGTGCCGGGGACAAGATGTGTGCGGGGCTTTGGTGAACCCGACGTGTTTGCAAAATAATTCAAGACGTTGCCTCAGCCTGGGCTGCTCTCCCCTCCCGCATTCCATCAGGCTGTGGGGGTGGAGAGCAGGATTCTTGGTGCCTCTGCAAATGAAGCCCCCCCCCCCAAGGGAGCAAGTAAGGAGGGCTGGGCCCAAGCAAACCAGAACATTCTCCCCAGAATCAGAGGGACATATCCGTGTGGAGAGATTTCTCTTGACTCCCAGAGGCCCCTCCAGACTGTGTGGCCCCTGCCTGGGAAGCAGGGGACCAGTGGGCAGCAGGGTGGGCCATTCCCCTCCTTGGGCGTCCCTAGTCACACCCATCCTGTCCTGCTTGGAGACACTATCGTTTTCCGCCCTGAAACTGTTACCATTTCTTCTGATGGCAGCATTACAATGTGCCCAGGAAGCAGAGGACCACCCAGCCGGGGGGGATCTACCCCGGGGCTCCCTGGGGTCAGACCAGTTGAGTAGGTGGTGCCCCCTAAGCTCACCCATCAGGAAAAGCTCAGTGACTCCAATCCTATCTAGTTTATACAACAGGATCAGGCATTCGATTGCCCTTGAAAAAAGGGAGCTCCAGACTGTTCATAGAACTGCTTCTCTGGAACCACCACTTCATCTTACCAGTTGGGGAAACTGAGGCCAGGATGGGCACAACTGCCCGTGGTGAGTCAAGGATGGGGCCAAGTTTAGAGCCCAGGACTCCAGCTCCAGGCCAGTGGTCTGGCCACCCCAGCAGGCTGTGCACACCCGATCAGGTTCAAACGGCTTGCCCCTTGGTGCTAAGCCTCCCTGGGCCCCCAAACACCTAAGCTCCCCTCAGCCCCCTCGAGGGGGCCGGCAGATGTGCTGCTCAGCAATCAGGAGGGCCCCTCACTGTCACCCTCTCCCCCTCCAGACTGGGCTGATGAAGTGCAGAGGCAGCTAGGAGGCCAGAGGGAGCTTCCTAAGAGGAAGGCTGCTGTGCCTTGCAAAACAATAGGCCAAGCGGCAGCAGCAGGGAGGGAGAAAGTTGGAGAAAAGGAACCAGGGAATTACAAGGGGCTTGAGGCAGCCTTGTCCTGCCTGTGCATTGGACAGATGGGAAATCTGACGTGGAGGGTATGGGGGGTATGGGGGTGGGGCACGTCAAGGTTCCCAGCAAGGCCGTGGCTGAGTCCTACCTGGGGTAAGGCAGTCCAAAGGCTTTGGGAATCTGGGATAAAATCCTAACTCGGGTGCATGGCTGAGTCCATACAGCCTGGGTTTCTAGCCTCCTCTGCTCCCCTCCCTCCTTACTCCCAGCTCCTAGGTACAGCCTCTCGGCCTCTTCCTTCACTGTTCTTTGCACAGTCGTAAGTGAGAAACTTATTCGAATGATTCTTTCATTCATTCTTATCTCCCTCTGCTCTAGAACATTAGCTCCACGGGGTCAGGATTTGGTATGTTCTGCTCACTAGAGTTCTCAGTGCTCAGTATGTATTTGATGGATGAATGAATGGATGGATGGATGGATGATGGATGAATGAATACATGAATGTATCAGGGTTCTTTCTGAACTCAAAGCTTGCCATGGCCTCTCCCCACCCTCGAGATCTCACTGGAAAGCCCTTACCCAGGACTGAGGCCATTCATGATCTGACCCCAGTCTTTCCCGCTCTCATCTCCTGCCATGACTCTCTCCATCTCTGCCACACCCCACCCACACCTCTGGAAGTTCCTGCCCTTACATGCCTTGGTAGCTTCAGGTCTAAAATACCTGCTGCCCCTTCATCTAGATGGCTGCATCCTACTGATTCTTCCAGAGGCAGTTCAAATGTCCCTCCTCCCTCCCTGGTGATCTTTCCAGCCCAGGCCTTAGGCAGCAGAGATGATGGCTCCCTCCTTGAATACAGTGTGACAGCCAGGGTCCTACACAGGTATAGAAGATAAAGATTGGTTCCCATGTCTGATTCTACCGTAAGAGACTAGGCTTGCCATAGGATACAAAGTATGACTTGCCCAATGCTGTGTTCCAGAACCTGGGGTTTGATCAATGGGAGGGCTCAGGCCCGTTGGCTCCTGTCCAGTCAGTGCCCCTTCCAGCACACAGGGACCAGCTTCAAACATCCATTCCATTCCAACATCTCTCTCTCTCTCTCTCTCTCTCAAAACCTACCATAACTGGTATCTTCTTCTGGCCTCCCTCTCGCCTACCATCCCCCTGCTCATTCCCACTCCTGAGCAGGGAGGGTCCAGGAGAGAATCTCAGTCGATGCCCATATTGATAGGCTGGTGCCTTTGGGCTCCAGCAACTTGTACCCAGAGCCCCCTCTTCCCAGGGCCCTGTTGGCGACAGGTCTAGAGAAGAGACCTCGTGGAGCCCACAGCTTAGACTTGCACATGAAAGTTTCAGAAACATTGCACATCTCCATCCGGTCTGTGCAATGCTGTTTTTAAAATACAGTGGGTTTCGGGGGCGCCTGGGTGGCTCAGACAGTTAAGCGTCCGACTCTCGGTTTCGGCTCAGGTCATGATTTCACGGCTCGTGAGTTCGAGCCCCGCATCAGGCTCCACGCTGACAGTGAAGAACCTGCTCGGGATTCTGTCTCTCCGTCTCTTTCCGCCCCTCTCCCACTCACCCTCTCTGGCTGTCTCTCGAAATAAATAAATAAAAGAAAATTAAAAAATAAATAAAAAGTCAGGGCATTTTATATACAGATACAGATTTCTAGCATCTCCTAAAAAATGAAAACATCAAGTCTTCTTGGAGGCACCTCCTCACACAAGGCATCAACCGGAAGGAACTGGTGGCACCTCAGTCTTTCGACTGATTCTGTATCCAGTTTACTGCAGACCCCATCACTCGGTCCTTGCTCCGGTAATGATGGCACCCTGCCTGGTTGCCTTGGGAATTTGGGTTTGTGGCCTAGAGAAAGTCTTGGGAGACTCTCTCTGCTCCGAAATCAGATCACTCCTCCCCTCTCATTTGCCCGCAGACAACACACACACACACACACACACACACACACACACAGAACGACTCTGAACTGGGGTGCAGTGGAACCCATCAGCCCGACAGCTGAGCCTGAGGACAAAAGAAAGGAAGGCTCCAGAGGAGGAGGGAGAAAAGAGCTTAAACATGGGTTTGGGGACAAGAATGAGCGTGCAGGGCAGGAACACACCCGTGCGAAGGAAGCCAAGAATGCAGTGGGAGATGAAGTCTGTGCTCCCGCTGAACTTGAGCAGCAGGCCAAGTCTGCTGGGACCCACCAACCTCCCCACGGGTGAAGACAAAGACCGAGTCTCTTGAGCGCTGTAGAGCCAGGAGCACATCAGAGTTGCAGCTCCCGGTGCGTTTTCCATCACGTAAAATGCCAACCACGGCCGTTGCCACAACTGTCCTTGCCATTCTTTGAGGGCTTTCCATCCTTACAGGGACTGTGTGAAATTTGGTTTGCAGACATCACTGTGTCTAATCCTAAGGGTAAGTTAGCATCACTGCAGCAGGAGAGCCTGGGTCAGAAGAGCAGAGAAGCCTGCCTGAGGTCCCGGGCACAGAGAATGGCCGGCTGCAGCCAGCCTGGTCTCCGTACGCTTCACTCCCCAAGAGCGGGCCCGCCAACCGTGTGCTCAGTTAAGGGGGTCCGGCCTCATATCCAGACGCAAAACCCTTCGACTCTCCTTCATTCGGCAACCTCCCCCAGATAGATGGATTTGAAAACAAGTCCTTCCCTGGCCATCCCAGCCCCTGAATGCCGAGGACAGTCAGAAATGATCTGAAACCTTTTCATACAAATCCTAAGTCCGTGCAGGGGTTAAGAGCCCTGGACTCTGGACCCAAGCCCTGCCACTTCTTGATGGAGTGACTCTGGACTATGCGACATCTCTGTTCCTCGATTTCCTCCCTGATACGGTGGGGATATAATGACAAGAGCAGCAGCCATAAGCAAACTGTCCTCGTGAGGTGTCACCCGTGGGGGGAGGTGCTTAGAGCAGCTCCTGGCACGCGGACAGCATTTCTTAGAGTAGCTGCACTTTCCTCCTTCTCATTCACCCTCAACTTGGCTTTCACTCTCCTTTGAAAAAAAGGTGGGGAGGAGAACTTCCTTCCTGGAGCCCTTTCCCCCTGAATGGTGAGGGCTTGGCTCCCTGGCGCCTCTCTGCTCTGTCCCTAAAAGCCCCAGCACCTGCTGCAGGGGCTGCACAGCCCTGTGCTGGCTGGTGATGAAGTCCAGCCCCAGGGGGTCTGGGGAGACACAGGGGGACCCCCAAGTAGTGCCCTGCTCTGAACGTGCTCCTGGCCAAATGGGGTAGTGCCCTCAGAATGCCCTGCGCCCACCAAGCTGGCCTCTTAGGCACGGCCCCTCCCAGGCCCCAGCTCCTCGGAAGCCATGGAAGCTCTCGCTTAGATGCGGGGTCATAGAAGAGGTAGTAAGGGCCAGGGTTGAAGGGCTCAGAGGCCTGTAGAAGGCCAGGACTACAGGTGCTCTGAGTGATGTCCAAATCCAAACCCCTCCCTGCACCCATGGGGAAACGGAGGCTTGGAGAAGAGAAGGGTCCGAGATGATACACAGGTAAGCAGCAGCAAGAGAGAGTGTTTCTAGGAAGGAAGAAAACAACATCCCATGGATCTTTGGGAAAGAGGACCCAGAAGCGCCCTCTTAAAAACCTCTGATCTGGGTTTGCAAGCTCAGACGTTGCCAGGGCCAGGCAGGTAACTTGAGTGGGTGAAAAGCTAGGTAGGGTCTTTGAGGATGCAAGCGCACTTGCTCCGCCTGAAGGGAGATGTCCCTTCCCAGGTCCAGGCTATTTTGTTAAAAGTAGTTTTCCAGAGGCATAATTGCACAGAACACCACAGAATTGCACAGAACACACCATAGAACTCACCCAGTTAAAGCGACCAAATCTATGCGTTTGTGCCAGTCACCACAATCTGACTTGGAACGTTTTTGTCACCCCAGACAGAAACCCCATGCCCATTAGCAATCGCCCTCCCATCCCCCCACCCACGGCCGCCAGCCCCGCGCCGTGGCACTGAGCTACGTGCGGATGGGTACATTCACCTGTTCGGCCATTCCACATCCGTGAAACCGCACAGTACATGGCTATGGGCTTTTAGGACTTCCTAGGTTTCCAAGGTTCGTCCAGATGGGAGCACGTATCGGCACTTCGTTCCTTTTTAGGACTGCGAACTGCTCCAACGTGCCATACTTTATGCATTCGTTCCCAGTTGACAGACCCAAATTTGCCTTGCTTCTACTTCTCTGACTATTACGAATAACGCTGCTCTGCCCATTCACGCACAAGGTTTTGCGTGAACACAGGGTTTCGTTTCTCTTGCGTACCTACCCAGGAGTGGACTTGCTGGGCCATGTGGCCACTCTGCAATTAACATTCCCGTGAATTGCCAAGTCATCTTCTAAAGTGGCCGCCCTGGTCCACATTCCCACCAGCATCGTGGGAGGGATCGAGTTCCCACTATGATGTTGATTTGCGTTTCCCTAACAGCTAAAGATGTTAAACGTCTTTTCGTGTGTCTGTTGGCTACTTGTATATCTTTGGAGAAATGTCCATTTAGACCCTTTTCCCGGTTTTAAATTGACTTCTGCTTGTATTATTGAGCTGGAAGACGTGCCTATATATTCTGAATATAAGTAAGTCCCTTATCTGTCTATGATTTTCAAATATTTTTCTCATCCTGTGAGTTGCCTTTTCATCTTCTTGGGGATGCCATTTGCAGCACAGTTTTTGTTTTTAAATTTTAATTGGATCCAGTATCTAATTAATTGGATCCAATATCTAATCCAATAATCTAATTCTGTGGGGGGCACTTGTACTTTTGACATTATATTTTTTGATGTTATAGATAAGAAACCATTGCCAAATGCAAGGTCATGAAGGTTATCTCTATTTTCTTCCAAGAGTTTTATCATTTCAGCTCTTTTTTCCGGTCTTTGATCCATTTCGAATTAATTTTCTATGTGGTGTGAGGTAGGGGTCCAAATTCATTCTCTTGGGTGTAGATATCCAGGAGTCCCAATACCATCTGTTGAAAAGACTAGTCTTTCCCTATTTCATTACCTGGGTGCTGTATACAAAATGGCACCCTTGAGTATGAACATGAGGGTTTAGTTATGGGCTTTTCGTTCTATTCCATTGATCTACATGTCTACCCTTTTGTCAATACTGCACTGTTTTGATTAATATAGCTTCGTAGTAACTTTTGAGCTCTGGAAGAGTGTGTTCTTTGGCCTTTTTCTCCTTGGAGACTGCCTTGGTCATTTTAGGCCTTTCGACTCAGATGAATTTTAAGATTTGCTCGTCAATTTCTAGGTGCAGCCATTTTTTGCCACATGACCAAGTAAATCTTTTTTCCCTCCTAAGACTTCTGATTTTTCAAGAGAAGTAAAAAAAATTGGATTTTTTTAAAATATAAAATCTCTTGGTTTAAAAGCACCAGCAGGCCAAACAAAACAACTTCTGCAAGTTAAATCTCAGGGCCACTAGTTTGCAACCCCAGTTCAAATCCAAAGTCCCAGTTTGACAAATGGGAAACAGAGACCCAGAGAGGGAAGGTACATTTCTCCTGGTCCTAGAGCGAGTTGTGGAGGTCGGGTTGGGACCTAGAAGTCTGGTTGTCAAATCGAGGGTTTCCAGACCCCTTCCTGTCTGCAGTTCCTCTCCAAGCAATGTCTCAGGAAGTACACCCTGGGGTCAGAAGCACTCCTCGGTCCCTTCCAGTCCAGTGATGGTGAGCTCTCAAGATGCTAGTCTTGGCTCCTTTGGTCCCAAGACTGAGGTCCAAATCCTGGCATTGCCGATGACCCCCAAACACTAGGACGCCATCATGGATTTCATTAGGTAGTGGCCCAGAAACCCAGAGGCCCCTCTCCAACCCTCTCCTGCCTGTTTGGGAGGACCCCTGCCAAGAATGAGCTGCCCTATTCCTTCCTGCCACCTCTTTGGGCTTCCACAGCCCCACTGTAGGAAAGAAGAAAAAAGAAAAAACAAACAATCAGTGGTAGCCAGGAAGCCTGCAGCCTCCACAGTGTAATTTGGAGCAGGTAGAGTAGAGAAAAGAATTCATCAGATTAAGAGCCAGGCACGTTATGTGGGCCAGAGCACGGGGGCTCTGGGGAGCCCACTGCTTGCCGCCCTGCTCCTGCAATTAAGATGACAGCATCGAGGCCACCATAATCCTCAGGGTCGTAAAATGTGTCACAAGGCACTTCCTCGACAGGGTGAATCCAGCAGGCAGCTGGTCATAATTTTTCCGAGGCTGCCTTTTTTTTCGTTTTTCTTTCTTCTTTTTTCTTTTTTTTTTTTTTTTTTCGTGAAGACAGCGATGCCAGCTCTAATTTTACTGCAAGGTGGCAGATTTTCATTTCATACTCTCTGCAAAGATTGATTCACTGGAATGTAAAAAAGAGGGGGGGAGAACACACACACACACACACACACACACGCACACACACCACCTTGAGGCGTCGCATATTCTTCTTGGTCATTTCTGAGAAATCAAATCTTACGGCGTAGCGATTTTCAGGGATTTTTTTTCTTTAAATGGTCTTTTTTCAAGTCACCGGTATTAGGATTCATAGAATCCAGAAAAGGAACAGAGAGAAGAGTCCTTGGAGCTTACTGCCCCCAGCCCCCACCCACCCACCCCACGACTTAAAAGCCAGAGAAGCAGGGACTTTCCCGACGTCCCACCGTTGGTGGCTGGCAGGCCGAGAATGCACATTGTAATGTGTGCGGAGCATTTTAACCCTGCACACCCGTTTAGATATGACCTACCACAGAGTGTGTCCTTTGATGGAACAGGGCTGAGGCCCAGAGAGGGGAAGGGACATGCCAGGTCCTCGGGGGAGTGAGGTGGCCACTCTCACTGTAACGCAGGTCAGCGGATGCCTAGTCCACAGATCTCCCTGCTTAACTAGGGGGAGACCGTGGCCTCGGAAGAGGGGGGGATGGGTGGGAAGAAGAAGAGGCCAGCTTGGGGTGGTTGACTCTCCTTCTCTGTGGCTTCCCTTTGTCCCCTCGCTCAGGCTCATCCCTTGACAATGGACCAGGGTCTCTGTCCCAAGGCCCAGTCTTGGGTACCCAGTCTCCACGGAGGTGATCAACTCCCACAAGGGGACACATGGAAAGTAGCAGGTGGCTCTGGGAGAGAAAAGAAAGTCAACAGAACCCAAAGGTTTCCTAAAAGGTGTTGTCATACTTCCCCCGTACTTTATTCTAGAAATGGCAGAAAGGTATGAGTTCGATGGCCACATAGTTGGGCATAATTTATTACCTAATAACCTGTGAAACTCCTGAACTCTGCTGAACATGGGTTCACGGTGACCTGGAAGGAAGTACCTAGTAGAGTGCCACAGGGCTCTGTTCGCTACTCTTGGCCACCAACAACTTTTATTAGGTTTATGAATGAGCTCATAGATCTCGGCTGGTCCAGTCAGATGGCTAGAAAAACAAGTGTGAGGGATCGCCGTTTCAGGATCCCATATAGGGTTTCAACAAGCATTCGTTGGGCCCCTGCCGTATGCAGATGCTTTTGTCCACTGGACTTTCAAAGACTCTTTTCCCCGAGGAGACTGAGGAGAACATGCAGTGGGGACACTGAGGCAAGGCCAGGCCCCACGTGTTGCAGCTGGAGTCCAAGGGATGACAGGAATGGAGCTATAGGACCCCAAGGGCTCCACACTGCTACCCAGACCTCGCAAGTGGAGGGCCTGGTGCAGGGGAAAGGGGGCAAGGTGCCAGGGGCTGAGAGATAATCCTGGAGCCAGAGCCAGCTTTGTCACCTGCCCAGAGGACAAGAACGAAGTGGGGTGGGGCTGCCACCACCAGCCATTGTCCCCCCACTTTGCAGACGAAGCCAGAAAGCACTCGGGTCCTGTGAGCCTGTGGGACAGGGGCACCCAGATGGTGTCCCCATGGCAGCCAGTCTCAGACACTGTGAGGGGCTCTCAGCTACCTTGCCAAAAAGATCCTCTTTAACCCTGTCAGTGCCAGGCCCCTCTCTCCAACTTCCTGGTCAGTCTTGAACACCCCCCCCCCCACCCCCCAGCATTCAGCTCAGTCTGGCTACTCGAGGAAGCCCTGCAGGAACCCGATACTTGGCTCTGTTTGGGCTCGGGGAGCCCTGATTCTTTGGGCACAGGTCTTTCCCATGCCTGGCACGCATGCCCCGAGGTCCCAACGGTCCCCAGGCAGTATTCATCACCCCCTTTCCTTAAGCCTCTGGATCACATTCCCCCCGCCCCCCATCCACAGCCACGGTGTGAGACACAATCTCTCCCCCAGGCTGGACCTCTGATTTGTTTATTCCATGATAAACAGTATGCCAGGTCCCGCTCGGGTGCCCCAGTGAACTTGGAAACTTACTGTCTAGTAAGGGATGGAGACCGGCACATAAGCAGTGACAATCCAGGGGCCATGCAGTGGGAACAATCCAGGGCAAACCCTGGGGACTCTAAGGCACCCACATGGGAGGGCACCTCCCTCACATCAGGAGCATCTGAGAAGACTTCCTGGAGGAAGGGACATGTACACCGAGCCCCAAAGGTTTGGCAGCAATTAGCCAGGTGAAGAGAGGGAGTGTGTCTTCTCAACACGCGAAACCAACTTTTTGAACATCTACTTGGCAACAGATATGAGGGATCAGCAGAAGTTTAGAGCCCGGTACAAGGCTGTTGGGAAATGAAGAATCACATCGAACTACAACTGTGTAAGAAGAAAAGCTTTAGGACCTTCAGAACATACAATAGGAAGACTTAGGCTGGGCTGTGGATGGAGACAGAAGTCCCTGGAAAAGTGAATTTAGGCTCATGCTTAAGGGAGGAGGAAAGACCCATCAGGCAAAGCGGGGGTGCAAAGGGGAAGGAAGTGAATTTCAGGCAGAACAACCTGTGCAAATGCCCTGAGGCAGCGAGGAATTTATTACTTACATAACCCTGAAAATAAGAAGTAAGACCGAGAGTTCAAAGCATAGTGGCGATGCAGTAGTTACCCTTTGTTATTATTATCATATGATGATTTTAAAATCTCTCAGGTTATCACCTTTCTTCCCCACCCGAGTCATCTTACAGTGGAACATTCTCTCCACTCCACAGATGAGGAAATTGAGGCTCTGGGAGGTGAAGCCAGGTGCCCAAGATCATGGAGCGAGGAGGTGGGTGTCTGGATTCAAATCCAGACCCATGGATTTGAAGGGAGCCACTTTGCTCCCCTCCCCATGGCCCCAGTGCAACACCCAGCACCACATCCTGGCTTGTGGTGGGTGTGGGGTTGCATGGCTGCGACCTAGGGCCCAGGCCTGCAGCCTCCCCCGTCCAAGGAGGTGTCCTGGCCCTCCATTTCACCAGCCGCACCCGGGAGCAGGCTTACTGTGGCGCGGACTTAACCGCGAATTGCCCATAAAGTTTTTCATCTCAACAGATCCCAGCTGTGACCCAGAGGGAAAGGGGGCCTTAGGAGAGGAGGTTGTTAAAATGTGGAATTTGGAAATGGCCATCTCCTTGAAAAACAAAAGCGTGTTTTTGCTACAGGCATCTCAAGGGCCTCTTGTCTCCTCAGTCACCCGCCAGAGTACGTGTTGCATGTCAAGTGATTCCGCCGTAATCGACAATTCAATTGGCCCAAATTACATTATGTATGTAAATTTCCATCTGCAAATCAGCACGGCTCGGACCTCACTCCCGACGGCTAGTCACTGCCCCGGTGTCCGGCTCCCAGGGGCCTGTCCTCTGCTCACCCTCTGCCCACCGAGGGAGGGAGGGGCCCTGTGGGAACTAGGAGCCAGGACGGAGAGCTGAGCACCGCATATCACAGCGTAGAACCATGCAGGCGGAGGTTGGGGGAATAAACCAGGCTCTAGGTGCACATTGGGTTTCCACCATCAATGTCCAACAGGAAGGCACTGGAAAAGCAGCTGCTGTGGAGCCACCAGCCTCTGACTTTCAGCCCAGGAAGCATCTGGTGACACTCGACAATGGGACTGTCTACCAGGCCGTTGTGTATAGCAGATAAGAGGCTCTGGAGCCAGACTGCCTGGGTTCTCACCCCAGCTCTGCCGCTCATCTGCTGTGAGATGTGCGGCCGTTCACTTGACCTCTCCCGGCCTCACTTTTCTGTAGACTAGAGACAAAAAGGCCTCTTCCGTGGAGGTTCGTCATGGAGCTCCTTAGAAGCCTTTGCTGTGACCCTCATCCTCATGACAAGTGCTCCTACCCTACTTTGCTGCATAGCGTGCTGGAGTTTCTGGGGTGAATCTGCTAAGCCTGCTAGCAGGCAAGCTGGAAATGACCTTGATGTTCCTCCCCACCAGGACTGGGAAGAGGGTGAGGCAAGGGAGGCCCTGGCCTCAGGAACAAAATTTAAGATAGGACCAAAAATCTCGGTAATCAAAACAAATCATATTTTAAGGCAGGGTTTTTAAAAATCAAAATAAATGCTCGGAAAAAACCCATGATGGACAATGTACCAAAATGTGAACCCACTTGATGGGCGTGGTTCTGTCCCCGAGCCGAGTGACATCTCATCAGGTCAGTGGCATGCCTTTTTTCTATGCCTCTTGGGTGATAAATCACTTGAGTCGTCATGAGTCTCATTTCCCTGATTAGAAGGTCCAGTACAGTTGAGACCAGTCTCGTCCCATTTCCAGCGGGTCTGCCCCCCCAGTTGGGGCTAGAACGCCACTGGCCTTGAGGGAGAGAGGCAACCCAGCTCCCCTCCGTGCTGACCTCTGCTCTCCTCCTTCAATGCATGACCTTGGACTCTGACCCCAGAGGGAGAGGGGCTCAGGGCAGGATGTCCAACCTCCTGCAGCAGGGCGTCTGGGACCTGGCGCTGTCCTCCGTGGGTTGGTGGATAAAATCAGTTCTTTCCCACGTGGGGCTGTCACGGGTTCTTGGATGAGTCCCCTGCTGGGAACTCCATCATCGCAGCTCTGGCCGATCACCTCCAGATCCTTCCTTGGCTGCCAGGCCCCTGAGGATCTTCTTGGGGCCACCCTGCCCCTCTGGACCTGCTTCTTTGGAGGAGTTTCTAGAACACAGGCTCTCACCTGTAGCCTCGCTGGCTGGAGGGTAGCTGTGCATGTCTCATTGTCCCTTCTGCTGCCCCAGACCCTTCCAGCCACAGTGGCTTTCCTTCAGACTTCTGCACGGAGCAGATGCCTATCGTTGTGTTTCCCAAACTTCAGGGCACCCTTGGCAAGCCCTCTGTGATGGTCAACGTTATTTATCGATGTGACTGCATTAAGGGATACCCAGATAGCTGGTTAAACATTACTTTGGGATGTCTCTGTGAGGGTGTTTCCAGAAGAGATTAGCATCTGAGTCTCGACCGAGTGAAGAAGGCCCGTCCTCATCAATGCAGGTGGGCATCATCCAATACCCTGAGGTGTGGAACAGAACAGAAAGGCGGAGGAAGGGCAAATTCTCTCTCTCTTCTTGCATAGGAATTTCCATCGTCTCCTGACCTTTGACATCAGAGCCCCTGTTCTTGGGCCTTTGGGGTCCACGACTTACACCAGCAATATCCCCTTTGTTCTCTTCTCTGGAGAACCCTGACTGACACACGCTCCTGAAAGCCTCTCCCCGGGCTGGAGATGAGGGGGAAGACTTATGCCAAGCACCCTTCCTCTTCCGCCCAAGAGGACCCTTCTGAAGGCCTCTCCCTTAGCCCTCCTGGGGTGGGGGAGTGTTGAGCTAAGTTCACAAAACCTGCTGTCACTCATCTACCTTGAAGCCCAAGCTGCCGGTCTAGCACCTCCTTTGGAATCGAGGGGTACTCACAGTGGCTCTCAGCCTTGGGCAGCTCAGTGGAAACTGAGGCACAGAGAATGGCCCCTGGGTTTCCTCGAGCCCTCACTATACCCTGGAGGACATGTCTGATTACTCGATTCATAAATGAGGCATCTGAGGACCCAGAGGCAAAGCCCTATGACCAATCAGTGGCAGTGCTGAGACATAAGCCCTGGGCCTCCTGCCTTCCCCACCAGCCTGGCCGACTCTCTGGCCGCCATGTAGGAAAGACACTCGGTTAGAAAGGGCAACGGGCAAACATCAGCCTTGAAGGGGGAAATGCAGGTGGCTGTGTGTGGGGATCGACGATCTTTAGAAAGGGTATGGACAAGCCACACGTCTTTAGTAAGCAGCTGCTGTGTGTCCAGGCTCAATCCCTGACCTCAGCGAGCGTGCGGGCCAGATGACCGAGAATTACCCGTATGCAGGACACAAGGAGAGAGCAGCATAAATCAGACCCCGCTGCGACTTGGTCCTCGGGGACCAGGGAAGCTACAAGGAATGGAGCAGGCCAGGAAGCTCCCTGTGGGAACAACACCAAGGCCAGGGCAAGTCCGCAGGCCTCCAGGTGGGGACTGAGTATCTGGACTGTGACGTGGGGAAGTGGGGGAGGGACTTCTGTCCTCGTCAACCACACACCAGCCCCTCTGTAACCACACACACAGGCTAAACCTGTGGTCTTACGACCATGCCGGGGCTGTGTGACCTGGGGCCCATGCCTTGGCCTCTCTGAGTCACTTCCCCATGTTTGTATAATGAGGATGATAATGGTACAATCGAATCACAAGGCCGTGGAGAGAATTAAATGAGATAGTGCATACCCAGGGCCGAGCAGTATCTGCTGTACGTTCAGAAGTGCTCTGCTCTGATGTTAGCAAAGCAGTGCCTCCTGTTGGGTGCCAGGGCTCTGCACCTTCTGGAGGGTGGAAGTGGGGAGCACTGAGCAGGACCAAGTGCTTCAATGTCCCCTCTGCACTTTCCATGATGGAGGGGGGAATGTTGTCCCAAGGGCTGACAGGTCGGGCATTCACTCAACAAACGCCCGCCAAGCATTCGGCCTTGGACTCAGTAGATGCACAGAGCCCCTAAGCACAGCTAATGAGAGCAGCAAGAACAGAGCTGGTCCAAGGGAGAGGCTGACTGGAAAGAGGGTAAAGGAGAACTTTCCAGAAGAGGTGCTATCTGAGCCAGGCCGTGGATAGGGGATGGGAGCTGGTGGGAAGGCAAGACCAGGGGAAGGAGGAGGAGCCCACAGAGAGTGGGGACTCAGAAAGCCCCCCAGGTAGGGGCGCCTGGGTGGCTCATTTGGTTAAGGGTCCGACTTCGGCTCAGGTCATGATCTCACCGTTCAAGAGTTCAAGCCCCGCGTTGGGCTCTGTGCTGACAGCTCAGAGCCTGGAGCCTGCTTCGGATTCTGTGTCTCCCTCTCCCTCTGCCCCTCTCCCACTCATTCTCCCTCTCTCTCTCTGAAAAATAAATAAAACGTTAAAGAAAAAAGAAAGCCCCCAGGAAGCCCCAGTCAGGGCAGCCACGGGCTCTCTGGCCATGGGGGAGCTTAGTGTTCTGCTCTGTCTCCCTCTACTATTCTCCCTCTGCCTCCCCCTTGCACTATGCACCCGCTGAGGAAAGGACTAGATCTGCCCCAGTCACGGGGATGCCCTTGGCCCCAGCCTACCGCTGCCTCATGTAGGTGCTCAGGAAGTGTCTGTCTAACTGCTCCCAGGCCTCTAGAGACTGCACGCTGGCTCTCCCTGGGACTCTAAACCATCTCCTCATTTATGCAGCGGTGGAGTCCCTACTATGTGCTGGGTACTACCTCTGCAGGTGTTGAGATACAGAGGTGGGCAGGCATGGGGCTAAGAGTCACCAGCAAGCTAACTGTGATGACCCTGGGAACTTTCCAGTTCCAGTAGGGCAGAACCATCCAAGGACTGGTCCAGATGGGTCCAGGTTGGTCCAGGTGGGTGACGGGGGCCTTTGTGTCTGGCTGTGAGGAATGCTGAGGTGTGGCTGAGAATCCAACCCAACCCTCTTTCCCGGGACTACAGATGCATCGTCCCGGCCTTCCTCTGCCCGGCCTTCTTCCAGATGCTGCCCTGCTCTGGCTAGGTCTCAGGGCAGGGTCTCAAGCTGCTGGGGAAACTTCAGGCCACCTCCTTGACTGTCTGCTCCCTGCTGCCATTCTCCCTTAGCAACTCTGGTTCTTCCAGAATCTCCTCTTAGGCCACCCCAGGCTCCTTGGCCATCCTCTGTGCCCTGGTCCCTCCAGCTGCATGAACTCCCCTTCCCCACGCCAGTCAGAGGCCTTTCCTGCTCTGCCAGAGCCCCCCCTCCAGGGCGATATTCCAGATCTCCTATAAGGCGGCCTGCTACGGTCCACGTCTCTCCATGGGTAGCCTGGACATTCCTGAGCTTCAACCCTGGAACCAAACCCCCCACCTATTCTCAGGGCTTCGGTATCTACAGAGCACTGTGTGTCCACCGTCTCCACCAGTCTGACAGGTGGGCAGGGCAGATGAGCAAGCGGGTGAGCCACGCGAGGGGCAGAGAAGAAAAGAGGCTTGGCCAAGGCTCAGGAGGCCCCTGGCACTCAAGGGGCCGGGCTGGCATTTGTTCCCGCTTCTCCAGCAATTCACGGCAGGACATCCCTGCCCCCAGTTCCAAACAACCCTCTATATAGTATCTAGCCTGGGGGCAGGGTGGGGAGAGTTGCAAGCCTGTGACCCAAGGGCCCGGAGGTTTCCACTGCTCACTGCTACGATTCCTACGGCCTCACTGCTGCCACCTTCATTAATTTCTATTGTCCTCCTTGCTTCTGAAAGCATCAGAGTTTGTCACCCCACGTAGGACCCCTGGATGCTGTTCTTCATGTCTCTGCCACTCTTCTCCCTGGGTGCTCACTACTGCTGGCCGGGGCTCTCGGCACCAACACTAACCTCCCAACCCTGCACCCTCCCACCCATCCGACTTGCTCCGCCCACCTGCTGCACCCCCCTCCTCTTTCTTCCCCGGAAAACGCTCGTTCATTCACTCCTCCCACGAACACGCACCTAATACATAATCGCATGGGCCGAGCACTGTTCTGGGTGACAAGAATTCAAGGGCGGGAAAGACAGGCTCCCTTCTGCAAAGGGGTCTCAGCCTTCCCGGGGACACAGACACATGAGTGGATAAACTTAGAACAACTCTTAAGTGCTGTGCTGGAGACGAGCACAGAATACTCTGGGCCTTGCTTGAATATCACTTTCTTCGGGCTGCTTTCCTAATACCAGACGGTCAGGGACTCTTCCTGTGTGCTCCCATAACACCTTAAACGGGCCTCTAGTGTAGGGCTTTTATCACACTGCATTATGGATACTTTTAAGCCGGGATCAGAGACAAAGCTCTATTAATTTTAATACATCACAGGCCCTGGTTACTGTCAGGAATGGGTGAACGAATGTATGCATGCATGCAGGCTATTACCAACTTGTTTCCCCGGGGTATTTCTATTTGCACCTGCGGTACGACGTATATGCATTTCTGTTACGCGAACTATCCCTGTGGACACACGCTTACTACTCACTGGCTCTGTGCGGGCCCCTTGCAGGGTCCTGGGCCCAGTGGACAAACGGGACGTGGCCCTTGGCAGACGGCACACGCAGCAGGGCAGACGAGCCTGTGAGCACCCAGCCGTATCCAGCAGTGTGCCGCCCTGAGCCGGGGTGCTTATGCGTGCCGTTCCTCTCCGGCCCCGTGAGTGATAATTGGACATGTGCCTGGTGAGTGCACCCAGTCATTGGACCCAGTCATCTGGGAGTGATCTTCTGAGCAAAAAAGAAACGAGAGAAAAAAAGGGAAATTCTGTCCACAGATCGAGAAGCTCAAATGTGGCCCCCGGGAAACAGGGACAGTGGCTGGAGAAGGGGTGAGGGCAGAAGGTAGGGAAACGGACCTCGGCATCTGCCCCGACCAAGCAGGGCCTGGGACACGGGAGGGACCTGGACGGTGGTTGGGGAAATGGGAGTAAATTGGAAAATAAGAGGTGCCTGCAACAAGGTGACAAAGTTAGCCCGGAGTTCGTTCCCGCTGTGGTCCTGCAGGCCCGTGCCGACCCGGGCGGCTCGCCCACTCCCTCTCCAATCCTCCAGCCTTCTCCACCCTATGCCACCTCTCAGAGATAGAGAGACTAAAAGTCTTGCTCTCTGGGCAGGCTGCACGTGGACAGGAAGTAGCATTTGGCGGAGCCCTGATCAGGGGTGAGAACAGCACCGCCTCCCCCAAATTGGTTTTCCGACAGTAAATTATAATTGCTCTAAGTGTTCTAGAACTCAGGGACTGAGATTAATTACGGCTCCGTATCCTATGGCGCTCTGAACTTTAAGCACAGCATGGTGTACAGGTTGTTAATAAGAAAGAAGATCTGGGAGGACTTTTCAGATGAGCAAATAAAAAAAAAAAAAAACCAACAATTTGAATTGGCTTCTGCACCTGCCAAGGGGGACCCCTTGGGCCTGAAAGAATGCTTTCCGTCTTTCCGACCCGGCCGCAGATTTTGTTAATGATGACCAAAGCACAGTGGCTCCTGGGGCCTGGGGACATGTGGCAGGCCTCTGTCTACCTGGCCCAGGATGTGTCCTCGCCCTAGGCTGGTCAGCCCTTCACAGAAACGATAAGACCAGCAGTCACAAACTCGGATGTCAGTAGGAGTCAGGAAGGTAAAGTAAGTCAAGTGAGGCTTCCAGGCGAAGGGACACAATATGGAGTGGTGGAGACTGCGGAGCTGGGGTCCCATTCCCTCAGCTCCAGCCAACTCGGCTCCAGCCCGCACAGTTCCATCCCAGAAATGCAGCCCGTACTGCTGGGCCTTCAAGAGCAGAATTACAGGTTTCTGTATAAAATGTCTCTATTTGTATAATTGGAAGCTTATTATAATTTTAACAGGTTTTATGGGACCAAATAAAATCTATCCATCTTGGGATCTGGCCCATGGACCACCATCTTGAAACCTCTGTATCAGAGACCCGTTTCTTTCCGCAGGTGAATGGTAGGTTTCGACCTCTGTCCTCCCAGGGGGAGGAGAGCCTCCCTCCACCTGCCTCCTGATTCTGTCCTTCCCACCCTGTTTCTGTCTGCAACACTCACCACATCTTCTCATCTGTCTCGGGATGAAACTTCAAGTCCCTTGACAGGTATGGATTAGACACCCCCGTTCCCAAGCAGGTAAGAAAAGGCCCCACAAAGTCGGGGCTCAGCCAGGGTTTGTTGAATGAATGAGTAAACGGAGTGCACTTTCAAACCCCCCCTGCTCTTCTCGTTCTCTTCCTTCTACCTCAACGGTCCCTAATCCAAAACCTGACACAGGCATGCAGTCCAAGCCAATGTCCCCTCCAAACCCTTCACCATATTTCCAGGCTCTGAAACCGAGATCAGAGCCAAGAAGGATTAGAAGCAGAAGGGATGCAGAGTCCATGGTCCAGACGTGGGAACCAAAGTCTGGCAGGAAGAAAGGATTTGCACAAGGCTGCACCGTGAGCTGGCAGCTGAGCCAAACCTTGAGTCTGGAGTAGGGCAGTGTGACGTGGGGGCCCCTGACATCTCCCCCTTCCCGGGCCTTCTCTCCTTCTGTCTCTCTCGGAGCACAGCCCATGCTCAGGGAGCCAAGCCTCCCACCCACCCCCATCCTGGGGAGATGCCCGCAGAAGACCTGAGAGCCGTGACCACCCCAACATGCACTCAGCTCAAGATGTACTTGGAAAGCCGTTCCTGTAATATAAAACAGAAATCGCTATTTAGAATGTGAAATTAATTTATTTTTATTAAAATGCATCCTGGAGCCAAGCCCCATGGCTGCTGCTGGGCCCTGAGGGGGTGGGGTCCACGGTGGGGATACCGACCCTTGTAGCCCAGTGCCGGGCTGTGGCCAGGACTATCACCGACCCCGTCCCCGGGCAACTGCTTGCCAAGATGGTGACATTCAAGCTGTTATCTGGATATGAGAATGAGACAGAAAGGAACAGCATATTTGTGCTGGGGGCTAGCTGGCTCCCCTTCCTCCCTTCTTCTCCCAGCTGAAAACTCAGAGAAGGAGCCACTCACTCGGTGGGATATGGAGGCAGGCAAGTATAGAAGTTAAGAATGTGGGCGTCGGAGTAAGACAGTTCTGGAGTTGAGTTCCAGCTCCAGGGTTTACTAATGTGTGACCTTGAACCAGCCGTTTTTTCCCTCTCGGCTTTAGCTTCCATCTCTGCAAAATGGGGATAGGTGAGAAGAACAAAACCACTGTATTTCCAGGTAGAAAAAGTTCTAAGCGTCTTACATACTGTGGAGCATTTAAACCTCGTAACAAGCCTATGAGACACATACTATCATTATCAGTTTCATTTTACAGACATGGAAACCGAGGCCCAGAGAGGCGAACTGGGTCGTACACGGTGACACAGCCAGTAAATACTGGAACGGTGAGTCCAACACAGCTACCCTCCCCCTCCCCCTTAAGCCAGTCTAAAGACCATGTTCATCTTTTTTTTTAATTTTGAAGAAACTTAAGAAAGCACAAACATGATTCAAAACACAGAAAGCATCAAAGCGAGACGGAGCAAAGCGTCCCCTTCCTCGTTGCTTCGCATCTTCAACCAACCTCCTCTCAATAACTGTTCTTCTACGTCTCTTATTTTAAGTTGCAGCTTCTTTAGGAGCATACAGGACAAACTTTTCCCTCCTCTTTTACATGAAAGGGCAGATATAATACACATTGATTAGCCCCTTGTTATTTATTTATTTATAACTTTATTTATTTATGTTATTATAATTATATATATTATTATTATGCTATTTATTTATTATTAACACCTGTTATTTATTTTTAACTAATTTTAGACCCACATAGAGGTTGCAAAATAGTTGAGAGAATTCCCACGCACTCTTCACCCAGCTACGCTCAGTGACAACATCTTAAGTAACTGTAGCACAGCTATCAGACCAGGAAATGAACAATGGCACAATCCAATCACACTTCATCCAACGTTGCCAGGTTTAGGTGCACTAATTTTTTTAGGTTTCTGGTAAATAGCTCTGTGAAGTTTTATTGCATGTATAGATTTGTATAAGCACCACACCGGTCAGAATTCAGAACTGCTCCCTCACCACGAAGAACATTCCACATGCTGCCCCCATTACAGCTACACTTTCTTCCCAGCCCTAACCCCTGGCAACCACTGAGCTATTTTTCCATCAGTGTATTTTGTCACTTTGGGAAAAACAAATAATAAACGGAAGCCCCAGTATGCAACCTTTGTTGATCGGCTTTTTCACTCAGCCTGAAGCCCTTGAGATCCATCCAACGTTTGCAGGTATCGCTAGCCCGTGCCTTTTCCTTGCTGAGTCATATTCCATTGTATAAATTGGCATTCTGCGTATCCATTCCTCTGTTGAAAGACCTCTGGGTTGTTTCCATTTTTTAGCTATTACAAATAGGGCTGTTGGCACATTTGCGAGTAGGTTTTTCCATGAGCATACGTTTGCATTTTTCCGGGGGAAATACCCAGGAGTGGAGTTCATGTAGGTTTAACTTTGTAACACATTGCCAAACTGTGGTTCCAGAGTGACTATTCCATTTTGCCTGCCCGCCGCCAGCAAAGGATTTTCACCAGCACTTGATATTGTCGATATTTTTTATTTACGGCATTTTAATATGTGTGTAGTGGTACCTCAGAGCACACCTTACCTTTTAAACTTAGAACAGCTTGGAGCTCTTTCTATATCGGAAGAGAGAGCCACTCATTTTTTCCCCCCCTGCGGCTGCATTGTATCTCTTTGTACACCAAAACTTATTTAACTGAACTTTCTTGCGTTGGTGTTCGGGCATTTCCAATCCTTGCTATCTTAAATATGTGAGCCGTAACTCTCAAACACCACTTTTAACTGCTTTTGTACATATTAAAAGAGTTGGGGGTGTGTATCCTGTCTCTTCCAGCAAAGGATTCTGTTAGTGATTTTTTTCAAATTAGAAGCGAAAGAAACCTAACTTGAACCCGCTTGAATCAAGAGGAAGAAGTGATTGGATCGGGGTGTCCGAGTGACTTAGTCAGTTAAGCACCTGACTTCGGCTCAGGTCCTGAGGTTTGTGGTTTGTGGGTTCGAGCCCCGCATCGGGCTCTGTGCGGATAGCTCAGAGCCTGGAGCCTGCTTGGGATTCTGGGTCTCCCTCTCGCTCTCTCTGCCCCTCCCCCGCCCACTCTCTGTCTCTCTTTCAAAAATAAACATGTTTTAAAAAGTGATTGGATCACAGTTGGCAGAATTGAACAGCCACGTTGCATTATGGTGGGGCCAGGAGACCCAAAAGTGGGACGCCACGTGGCCTTTCCCTGGTCTCTCTGTTCTCGTGTCAGGGTCTTCTCCCTCGCTCCACTGCCCAGCGATCGTGGCCACGGGCAGCACCCTGGTATTACCTGACAGCCCCACCCCCACCCCATGGGGGAACTGCCTCTCTTTGCCAGCCCTGAATCAGAGGTGCCAGAGTTCTGGCCCCGGGGGGATAAGGGGGAGGTGGAATGCCATCCCTCCCACCCCAGGGATGTAAAACAGCTCCTGAGATAGCTGTGCACGCAGAGGAAGGGTTGGAAAATGAACCTGAAGATGCAAAGACTTCTCCTCTCTTGGGGTTGGCCACCTGAGATGCACTCCCACGCCTCCCAACACAAACAGCCACCCTCAGCACACATTAGATGCTAACGGCATGCAGCTGGCGCTGAACAAGATACGTGTCAATCAATCAAGCATTCTACTAAATTGCCTCCTATTTCTTCGCATGCTGGGGGAACCCACCATTTAAAATAATGCCATTAAATTCCTCTGCGAAGCCGGCTTTCTTCACAGCAGGATTTGCTTAAAGTGGGGCATGCCTGCAGTCTCAGTTCCTAGGGGAAACCTTTGATTTTCCTGACAACCCACTGAGATAGGCGAGGATGTGACGAGGGCAAACGGTTAATGGATGTGAAAGCTTTCTGTGACCTGTAAGTGGTACAGAAATGTGGGACCTCACCAGGACTATTATGATTATCCTTATTTCTTCTCTTCTTTGAAGAGCTTTACACTGTAATTTTGGAAGTAGAATTGGAGACACCTCTCCAGCAGTTCAACCTCATACTTCTCCTCCAAGGCTCAGTCCCGGGTCTCAGAGCATCGTTTCCCACCGGCCGATTGCTGCTGTTAAATGCAACATAAAGAGATTTCTACAGCCAGAGGCCTCCTCGGATGGGAAGAAAGGGATGCACGGAGTCAGGGGCTTCCTGAGGCACGTTTGGCCATCTCTAAACTACCCCGTGCCAGAACAGCTCTTTCCACCCCAAATTTAGGGATTTGATTTAACCATCTTCCTGGAGCGCCCAACAGTATGCAAGCCCCGTGTTGGATGCCGGACTTCCAGGCAGTGAAGGGAGATGCAAAGACCCCCAGGACAGGGGATTGAGAAAGTGCCATGGGAAAGGCCCCAGGTCTGACCTTGACAGAGAGGTGAGGAACATTTGGATGACACTGCTGACCCTAGTAACCTCGAGCCTTCCCCAGCTGCCCCTCAAAATCCCAGGGCCCTTGAAGCAGCAGAGGGGTCCTTGTTGCCTTCCCCAGATTCTTTCTCTCCTCTGCGTTTTCTCTCCCTTTCTCTAGATTTCTCGTCCTTGTTTCCCAGGACCAACCCCCCAGACACTGCCTCTGCCAAAGTCCACCTCCATTCCTACCTCTCTCCCATGCTTGGTGCTGCAGAGAATCCCACCACCCTCCCCTTCCCTCACTTGCTCTGCTGGGCCACAGTGAAATGTATTTAGCTCCTAGAGCCTTTGTCATAAATCAGTCTCTCTGGAGGCTCAATCATTTTTATTGCTCTTCTGTGAGCATCCTGCCATTCCTCTCCCTGTCTCAGATATTGGCAAGCTTGGAACTCACAGCACTTTTCCTGGACACGTCTCATTAGAGACCTGCCCATGGCTTCCTGCCTTTGTACTGTGAGGCCTCCCTGGCCAATAATCTTGACCCCATCGTGACTTTTGGCAGACACCCCAAAAAAGCGGTTAGGGTTGAATCTACGTTATTCGCTGGGAGTCTCCCAGAACCTCACCACTCTTGTCTTTTCCTTCTTCCTCGTTCCCATGGAGCAGCCCAGACACCGTGCTGATGGCCACCCTGAGCCCCTCACCCCATAAAAAGACTAAGGGCCTCTAACATGGAGGGAGTACTGCCCGGGAGTCAAGAGGCTCTGTGATGTTTGTGGTGCCTAGAAATGTTGGTGAGTGAGCAGTAGTGGTCACAAGGAAATGAATTATATGGAAGGGGTAATATATCACAATAATTAATAAACACAGACTGTCTGAAGTCCGTGAACTTGATGGAAAATACACAGGTCACTAGGACCTTGAGGATGTACAGACAAAACCAGGAGGGGGATCGTTGCAGACTGTTTACGTTCTTGCAACCTCAAGAGTGAGGTGAGCTGAGAGCCCGTTGCGGTTTGACCAAATGAAGGAGGGATTTCAGAGGAGGCTGGTTTGTGAATGAGCCCCTCCTCATCATAGAGTAGATTATCAGAATAAGAAAAGCAACACATGAGTGCCATTATTGGAAATTGGATGTGGACCAATACATGGTCTAGTCAGTTCTACCTAAGGAGCTTGGGAAAGGTCTATGCTATGGACAAAGAAGGAAATCAAGCGCAGAGTGTTGGGGAGCTATGTTTGGCTTAAATAGGATCTTTGCACTAGAGAGGCCATGGTTTCCTCCCACTGACTTGGGTTGGGATCACTGTCAATTCTGTAATGTGGCCACGCATCCACACGGTCCTACCCATCCTATTGATTGGCATTGCTGCCCAGAAGAACTTTGGTCCGGGGGACCCTTGTCAGTCAGCTTAGGTGCCGAGCACCTGCATCAGTGTGATGTTTAGATGCTTGACCTACCCTATCGTGCCCTCCCAGAAGGGAGTGCTTGGAATAAAACAGGGAGTCGAAAAGTAGAATTCACGTTTTCCTTCAAATCTTAGTTGTTGAGAATCCCACATGTGTCCGGCACTGTTCTCAGGGCTAGAGATACAATAGTCGGCAAAAATGACCAAAAAGGAAAAAAATCCCTGCCTTCATGGTGTTTATATCTTGGTTTCCCAAATATTTTCTAAAATTCTGGTGACTCTGTGGATAAAACTGAAAGTTCTTTTCTTCCTTCAATCTGTCCTCCTCCCTTTGCACCCCAACTACAGAATGGGTAACACAGTAAAACGCCTGAACCTTAGGATGTAGTTCAGAGAGAAAGATAACTATGCTTCAGTTAAAGTGGGAACGTCATAAAGCATATCCACTCACCCTTTCATAGTCAAGAACTGAACAGTGCTCTCTATGTTAGGTACAAACACGATTAAAATAATCAGCATGACAACCATGCAAACACTATTCAGCGGAAAAAAATAGAAAAGCAGAGCAAGAACCAGATAAAGAATCCAGTCTGGAAAACAGTAATTCCAAATAATAGAAGAACACGTCCCCATTGTAATAAAAACCTAATTAAAAAAAAAAGTCATCAAAATAAGAATGTAAAGAACAAATGATAAAACAGTACAAAGATGAAGAAACAGGCACCAGATCCACCCCATCACCTGAAACAACCAAGAAAATAGACAAAAATCCGTGAAACAACAGTTTGCAAAACACGGGATGAGCAACAAGGGTTGCGGATGCCTGAACAGTGGGAAACAAAGGTGATGAGCCTTACAATTGCTCTAGCGCACTGCCTGGAGACTCTCCAGGCATCAACACAGGCAGGTGCTCATACAAGGTGGGAATTGCTCTTATCCCTACCGGGAAGAATTCTCAGGCTTTAAATAAAGTACCGAAAAAGATTTTGTTTCAAGGTAGTGGGGCAAAATTAGTCTAAGACTAAATGCCACTCTGGGCATGCCAACCAAAGTTTAAAGCAAGACATGATGGGATTGAGTTTTTAAGAAACTTGAGGGGCACCTGGGTGTTTCAGTCAGTTAAGCATCCGACTTCGGCTCAGGTCTTGATCTCATGGTTCATGGGTTCAAGCCCTGCATCAGGCTCTATGCTGACAGCTCAGAGCCTGGAGCCTGCTTTGAATTCCATGTCTCCTTCTCTCTCTGCCCCTCTGCCACTTGTGCTCTGTCTGTCTCTGTCTCTCAAAAACAAATAAAACATTTTTTTAAAAAAAGGAATTTAAGTACATACCAGAACAAGGCTCAATAACATATGTAGGACTATAAAACTACCCAGCACCCAATAAGACAAAATTCAAAATGTCTGACATCCAATAAAAATAAATAAATAAAATCACTAAAAAATAAAAATCAAATAAAATAAATCAGAGAAGTAGGAAAGGATAATCCATAATAAGGACAAAATGTAATCAATCAAAACTGGCCTAGAATGACACAGATACTATAGTTAGTACACAAAAACATTAAAACAGTAATTATGATTGCATTCTACATGTTCAAGAAACTAGTGATGTAAAGACAAAAATCAAACTCCTAGGAATGAAAACCTCAATGTCTAAGATGGGGAGAAAAATCCCTAGATGGCATTAACAGCAAATAAACTATCACAGAAAAACAAGATTCATAACCTTTAAATACAGAGATAAGAAACTATACACAATGAAACAATGAAGAAGTAAAATTTTAAAATGGACAAATTATGGCGAAGGTATAAGACAAACTCAAGTATCCTAATAGATGTGCAATTGGAGGCTGATAAGGATACAGTGGAAGACATCTGAAAACATAATCGCCAAAACTTTTGTCAATTTGAGAAAAACATAAACACGAAAGATCCAGGAAGCTCAGCAAACCTCAAGCCCAAGAAACGTGAAGAAAGCTACACCAAGCCACATGATTTAAAAAATTGCTTAAAATTAGTGATCAAGAGAACTTCTAAAAGTAGCCAGAGATAAGTTGAGGGCACATTATGTGGAGAAGAATAAGGATAACAACAGATGTCTCATCAGAACTAATGTGAGCCAAAAGAGATGGAACAATGTCCTTAAAGGATTGAAGGAAAAGACCTGACAACCTATAATTCTATACCCAGCAAAATGATTCTTCCAAAATGGAGGCAAAGACATTTTCAGAAAAACAGAGGCTAGAGGAATGCATCACAACTATTGGTCCCAAAAAAATTGGGACCAAAAACCATTCAAACAGAGTGGAAATGATGCCACAAAGAAACTGAGATCTCCACAGAGAAACAAAGAGTGCTGGAAATGATACGTATGTGAGTCAACGTAAAAGATTTTTTCTTATTATTTAAATCAGTTTAAAAGCTCATTGACTGTGTAAAACAAAAATAATCACAATCTATTATAGGACTTATATAGAAGTAAAATGTGCAACCACAATGGCTCCAAGGCCTGGAGAAGAGAAAAAAGTACATTGTAAGAATCTTATACCAAACCCAAAGGGATGTAACAATTAGTTGGAAGCGTATACTACAAACTCTAAAAGACTAAAATCGTGAAATAACTGAATAAAGACGAGCAAGTAAGCCAAAAAAGAGATAAAGAAATTACCAAGGGGTGCAAGGAAACTTTTGGAAGTGATGTATATGTTCATTATGTTGATTTGTGCGATTGGTTTCATGGTGTACTCATATGTCAAAGCGTATCAAACTGTCACTTCAAATATGTACAACTTGTTTTATGGCAATTATATCTCCGTAAAACTGTTTAAGAAAGCAATAGAACAATATGGAAAGGGAGCTTCAGAGCCAATGAAACAAAATAAGAACCATCATAATACCTTTATAGAACGAAAAAGAAATCATACAAAATTAAGAACAGAATCAATGCAGATGACAAAGTAATTCCGGCTATCAAGTAAAGTGTTGCAAATGGGCTACCAAATTGTACAACTCCAGGCAGTTTTCATGTCTTGCTTAGTCCATGTTGTGAGTGTCGGCCCCTGGAGCTGCTCCCTCCATATCCCTTGTGGCCCTCTGCTTGAGATGATCACGGTGAATGCGAAGGGAAAACACAAGAGGGTGAAAGTAATATAGTGAGATTTTAATGGATGTGGAAGACAAAGTTGACCTTATGTTAAGAAGCAGAAAGCATGGCAAATGAAATAGAAACATAATAATATAAAGTTTTAAACCCCTAAAAGAAAAATAATGGAATTTGCTGATTGAAAACACCACTCTTCCCAAGGGTCTTGGGTAGGAGGGAGGGAGATAATATAGACCACGACAACATCAAGACATTAAGCCAGGTCGTGCTGTTGGACTTTAACGACGAGGAAAAACTCTTCAGGAGTGCAGGTAGAAAAGTAAGTCATCAACAAGCTGCAATGAAGCAGGCTGGCCTCAGAATCTTTTGGTAGCAATATATAACTCCAGGAGACAATGGAGGAATATACTCAAAATTCTGATGGAAAGAAACCGTAAGCCAAGATTATTATATCTAGCCAAGTTGTCACTCCAGAATAAAGGCCACTGGAAGACATTTCCAGCTAGGAAAGAATTGAAAGAATTTGCTACTCCTGATCCCATGTCAAAAGGCTTTTTGATGATATAATCCAGCTAGTAATGGTCGAAATCCAGAAAGCCTCCTAACATCTCCTTTTCCTGCTTCTCCGGTCATAAGAATTTTGACGTTTCCCTGGGCGTAATGCCACCCGTCTGTAAGACTACATACCTAGCCTTCCTTACGCTGGTTATGGTCAAGCCATGAAGCTTTAGCTAATAGTACATAAGCAGACATGGTGTGTGCCACTTCCAGGAAGTCTAATTGAAGGGAAGGAGGATATCCCTCCTTAGCCTTCATCCATCATGCTGTCTAAAAGATAGATGTGATGGGTGGAGTCCTAGCAGCCATCTCAAACCATGAGGACAAAGACTAAATCCTAATGATGACAGAGCAGTCAGCGAGAAGGAGTTTGGCTGCCTAATAAATTTGGGTACCTGCCTAACCTTCTCTGGACAGTTCCTTCAGGCTTACTTCATACGAAGAAGAAGCAAACTTTTATTTTGCCTAAACCACCATTTTTTGTTGTTGTTGTTTTATGCAGCAGAACCAAATCCTGATCGATACACCAGTCAACTAACAGATATATCTAAATCAAAGACTGAGGTACGGAGAAGCCAAGGTTTTATACTCAGAGTCCATTAATTTTTTTCATGGTGTCATTAAAAACTGGCATTATTATCACCACAGGATGGAATAGAAATGTTATATAATGTAAAAGATAAAGAAAGATAGCATAACCAACAATATCAGAGAGTGGGAAGAGCAGGGTGGGGAAGTGTTAGTGCCAATCTCCTAATCCCTCTGAGCCAGAAGCCAATCCATACTATGCAAATTTAAAATACGTCGTTTTAAACCTGACCACCACCTCCCAGTGTTTTCTATAACCCCTGAACGGGAATCTGTTAGAAAATAATATTCTTGTGCTGAAGAAATATTTGTCTAAGTAGAGCAATTCCTTCCATTTTACTTTAGTTTCTGGTGCTTCTTTCAAACTAAAATGAAATTTAATGTAATACTGCTTTTTATTAAAAAGTAGCTTGTGTGGTATGATCCCACCATCGTATTTCTGCCTATGTAGGCTCTACTGAGATATTAGCATGTTTTGATTTCTGCGAAGTACACCATATAAGGATTACTTACTTCCTTTTTCTTGGTGGTATTCTTGAATTCCTTTATTTATTACAATGACTGTATACGACTTTTTTTTAACATCAGTTGGATTGCAGTGCATATTCTGCAGTATCCATCTAATAATTGCCAAAGGCATCCCTTCAACTCACTGATTAATACTCTGTAGCATGGGTGTATTTTAATTTATTTAAACACTTTTACACAAAATTTCAGGGTTTTTTAAAAAAAAATTTTCCTTTATTTTTGAGAGACAGAGGGAGACAGAGCATGAGCAGGGGAGGGGCAGAGAGAGGGAGACACAGAATCAGAAGCAGGCTCCAGGCTCCGAGCTGTCAGCACAGAGCCCGGCGTGGGGCTCGAGCTCGCGAACTGCGAGATCATGGCCTGAGCCAAAGTTGGATGCCCAACGGACTGGGCCACCCAGACGCCCCCAGGTTTTTTAAGCATCTCACCTCACCTTCTTACCCCAGTGTTTTTTATAGCCAAGATTTCCAAAAATAGGGTTTCTGATCAAAATGACTTGCATATTTTACACCTTAATAGTGGAATGATTGTGTCCTGTCTACGCTCTAACCCACTAAGTCTAAGAGTACCTGATTTTCCCTCTTCAGTAATGGATACTACCAACATTTCTAATTGTGTCCATTTCTGTTAAAAACTGGTATTGCGTTGTTATTTTAATTGTCTTTCCTTGATTCTTTGTTAGCGAGGGGCTTTTTTTCCCTACGTTATTGGTTATTTGTGGCTTTTCCTTGGCCATTGATCTATCAGGTTATTTGTCTTTTTCTTATCAACTTGTAAAAAGCTCCCTTTAGATAAAGGCTATCAATTTTTTTGTAATGCAGGCTGTAAATCTTTTCTCCCAGCATTTATCATATGTCTTTTGATTTTGTTTATGGTATCTATTTCCGGACATAAATGCTTAATTTTTAGGTGGCATATATCACTTTTACCATAGCAGTGAGGTCATATTTTCTTAAGTGCTGAAAAGCAAACAAAATCAAAAGCCGTGCCCCAGCATATCACTCCCCTCCCCCCACCCCCTCCTTTGAAGTCCAAGCTCCCCAATGCGGCTTACAAAGCCCTCCGCGAGAGCCCAGCACACTGGTCCAGCAATGCTCCCCGCTCCTCCTTGGGACACTGGATCCTTCACAAGGACAAAGTGTTAGTAGTTACTCTCCCACGCACATCAGGGGCCTCCTGTCTCTGAGAGGAGACCCGGCTGTTCCCTGCCTTAGCCGAAGCCCACTTTCATCCAAGACCCTCTCCTTTTCTAGAGAGGCTTCCCTGGACCCCACCTTCCTGCTTGCCAGGCTAAAGAACTCTCTTGTGGTAGCCCATCATGGCCTGAGCTCGACCGGCGGCCATCCAGCGGGCACCTACATGCCCTCCTGATGCCCGCCCACCAGCCACCATGCTGATCGGTCAAGGCCTGTGCCTTACGTGCCGTTACTTAGTTTTAATCTCACCCCTGACCTGAGCACCTCCCTATTGCCCTTATTAGAATACACTTGAATTATCCACCTAGAGTCAGTGTCTTCTAGAACGGCAGCTGCCCAAAGTCAGAGTTCTGTCCTGTTCATCTTTGTGTATCTCTGACTCCTGCTTCTCTTCTTTCTAGCATCCTCTATGTTCTTGGCTATTTTTCAAATTACTCTCAAATCCAACACATCCTCGGGGAGTCCCTGACAACCACCGTGAGGGGATAATATAACCATTTTACAGAAGGGAACGCTGCCCCTTGGAGCAGCCAAATAAGTGTCTCGAATTTTGAATCGGGCATAATAAATCATAGGCTTGGCCGCTGGCAACGACTCCAAAGTGTGTTCTCATCCAGCACTGTGCCTTCCGGCTGATAAAGCACTGTACCTCAAAGGACCATCCCATAATAGCTTACCCACTTTCTGGTGTGATATTTCAGGTACCTTGGGATATGAGGCGCCGGCAATCAGGTATGCTCTAATCAGCAGCAGCAGGTAGTTCTCTCTGCGAACTTCCAACAGTTGGCCAAATGCCTCCTAATCTGGCCACCGTGCTACAAATTGCTCTAAAACATTATTTTACGAATATACAGTATCCAATAACAAATAGTATCTTTTTGTGAAATTAATTTCAATTTAGCCTTAACTAATACTAAATTGCTATGGAATTACATATTACATACACATTACTACAGAAAGAAGTTCATCATGATTAATGTTATTACAGTGAACACCAAAGGAATTAATAATGATTTGCAGTTATTATAAAGTGGTACTGGGGTAGGAAAAAAGGTTAAGTCTAATTAAATTCTGGCAACCACTTTAGGGCCACGCGGCAATGAGGATGCTGGGTTTTATGTTAATTAATTCTATATGAAATGTCGCTGAAGTGTTTTAATATTGTTCAAAGACCCACGTTTTGGCTATCGGTGTGCGTTTTGATTTTTCTTTTCCCACAGTGTCCTGGCATGCGCAAGGTGTCAAACCCTCGGGATTCATCGGGTGTTGGGAAGCTGGGGGGTTCGGGTTCTGATCTCGGAGGAGTCACACTGGGTGGTGAGACCGATGTCTCCGTTTCCCTGAAACGACCTGTGCTGGGGAGCGGATGACTTCTTTGGAAACGAGTCATGGCTTTCCTGTGTTGCTTTCCGGGCTAGACACGGCCTCGCCGTCATCCCTTCGCATGGGTGGGACGGGCAGCCTGGACATCCCAGAAGGGCCACACCGCACCCAAAACAGAACACAGCGCCCGATCTTCCACTGTTAGGAAGGGAAGTCAGCAAGGATGCAGCTTGGGACGTGGGAGAATCTGAAGATTCAGATTTCGTCGTGGTTCTGTAGCTCATTTTCTTTGTAACTTGGGGCAAGTCATTTAAATTCTGAGTCTGAGTTTCCTCAGACTTGGCAGTATTGTTTTCAGGATTAAATCAGAAAATGGGTAAGAAAGCGAGACGGGAGCCCTGAAAGCTACATAAATGCGTGCTGCTATTCGTGACCCTCTCCTGGGTGAAGTTCCACTCTTAACGTGGCTGAGTTTTGCGCCCATCCTGATGGGCTCCTCGAGGGTGGGGCCAGACCTTCGAAATATTGCTCTCCCTTCATGCCACACGGAAATATTTAATTTAATATTTCAGACAGTGATGTTCGGCGGGAACTTGTTTTCATTAAAGCACATTTTCAGTGATTTGACTTTTTAAATTAGTCAAAACACACAAGTTGCTGTCTCTGATGGCCTCACGTCTGCAAGCCAAGGGCATGGCTTACTGCTTGGCTAGAATGGAGTTCAAATCACTTCACTTTAATTCAAATAAATAAGTTTTAGTTGGAAGAAAGAATGGACGGATGGACGGATGGATGGGTGGATGGGTGGATGGATGGATGGATGGATGGGTGGATGGGTGGATGGATGGATGGATGGATGGACGGATGGATGGATGGATGGGTTCCTGATTCCTCTGACCCAGTACAGACACAGCATTTGTGACACCCTAATCAAGATAGAATCATCTGGATCCTGATCCCAGCCTCCCTGGCCACTCTTCCAGTCTGTGGGCACTGGCGGGAGCTGCTCAGGCTTTGGCAAATTTGCCTTCAACATTCCTTCCCACTCCTGAGCGCCGTTCATGGCTCATAAATGCCTCCCAAGCACCCAGCAACCGCTTGCCGTCCAGTGTCCATTTTTAATGCCATAAACCCCGGAAGCCTCCCCTGAGCACATACCATCACCCACAGTGATCTCTCCCCACTCTTGGCCCATGAAAAGGGTGCATCCAGCCTTAAGAGTCCCAAACGTAAGGGCTAAGAGAATTGCCCGGAGGGCTTACTAGAATACGGATCTTTGAGCCCCACTGGCAGAATTTCTGATTCAGTGGGTACAGGAGGAGGCTGAGAATTTGCATCTGAAAAAAGTTCCCAGGTGCTACTGCTGTTGCTGGTCCGGAGACCATGCTTTGAGAACTTTAGGTCTAGCCCAGAAGTGCCCGTAGAACTTACTGGGAGTAGTAACTTAGAAGAGAACTATTTTGGGTAAGGAGTTTGTTGAACACCAATATGGCGGCTCCTTGGTGCCTTGTCGCAGCATTCCAAAGATGGTGTCATTACTACCCTCCGCTTTCAGAGGAGGAAGCTGGTTTGCGGAGGGAGGCTGCTCAGCCAAGGTCACGGGAGGCCAGACCTTCTCTCATTACCCTGCGCTGACGGTCTGGCTGGAAAGGCAATTGCCACATGAAAACAAAGCGTGTCTGCCAGGAACAGTAGCGAATACAATGAAATACGTGATGTGTGAGCTCCGCAGGGTTTCACAAGCGGCGGGTGGGCAACGACAGACTGATTCACTAAGGGTCAAGTGTGCCAAGGATCCTGGGAAGGAGAGTCCAGCCCAGTTCACTTGACCAGCTATGTGACTTTTGGCAGGTCAATTAACCTGTCTGGGCCTCCCAAATCTTGCCCAAAGCCCTCATGCTTTACAAATCCAGTGCCAGGAGCATCTGAGAGCCTAGTGAAGTGGGCTTTCCTCTGGGGCTTCGTGCCTTGCATACCACCCAGACCAGTGGGGAGGGGGCGGGGACACCCCTGCGGCCCTTTCCATCCCTCAGCACCAGGGGCATCTAACTAATCCCCTGTATGTAGCCTTTGGAGGGCCAGGGAGCAAGTTACCAGAAGCCAGAAAGGCAGACAACCAATCTCCGATTAGAAGGAAACCTGTTTTGTGGAAATTAATATAAAACAAAACAAAACGAAACCACCATGACTTTTCCAGTAAACTCCACATCTCAGGGTTGTGTCATCAGCCCCAAATCCATGCTAAGTTCATCAGCAGCCCGAGTGCTAACGCAGAGGCCCCCCCCCCCCCGCCCCGGTTCCTTGGAACCTTGAGGGTGAATCTCCGGGGAGCTGACTCAGCCCTTTGTCCCCGCAGAGGTAGAGAAATTGGATTCCAAGCCACCGAGGATAGCAGGTCTGCATCCAGAAGCCTGGAGAGACCAAGTCCTGTTGCCAAAGAAGGGGGCGGCCCAAAGTTCCAGTCTAGAGCAAAGGTGGGGCCGAGGAAAAGGAGGGAAGGAGGGAGAGAGAGAGAGAGAGAGGCAGAGAGGAGGAAGAACTGATTTATTGCCCACAACTCCATGGGACACTGTGCACGCCACGTCATTAATTCCAACGACAACAAACTTTCAAAGTAGATATTATTATCCCCATCTTACAGTTGTCATCACTGAGGCTCAGACCGCTGAGTGACTTGCGAGGTCAGTAGCCTCAGGCAAGTGATACGGCATCAGTTCGAACGCAGATGCGTCTAACCTTGAAGGTCATGCACATTTCACAGCTCCGCACAGTGCCTCAGGGCCAGCTGCCAAGAAGGCTCCTCAAGAAGAGAGGCGAGAGGGTGCCATGGTGAGTGGCCCTGGACCGTTACCTGGTCTCACCCGGGTGGCGCAGCCCAGGCACCCGGCTAGGGCTCCCCGGATCCTGAGCCCAGAACACCTGGTCCCTGCAGAGAACTGTGAACAGTGCTTTAAAACAGCTTCTGAGGTTGCTGGGGGTGGGTGACCGACATGCTGCATGTACGTTGGGGCTCATCGCTCAGCCACAGGCCATAATGTTACCCTAAGCTCAGAAGGGAGGACCCCCCCAGCTCACGGGCACTGACGGGCCGGTCTTGCCCTTAGAACAAGCACGAATGTGGATAGGTCTTTAGTCGAAAATTCCCTGCTGCTCTCTGGGAAGCCTTGTTCTCTCCGGCTTGCCAGGCTGACTCCCCTCCTCCAGAGAGCCCCGTCTGTGTCCTGCAGTCTAGTGCCTGCCCACGTCCTCAACCAGCTATCACGGGTGTGATCTCTCTCCCACCTGGCTGCGAGCATCTTGGAGAGAAGCTTCCCTCTCCTTCAACTCCTCCTCCTCCTCTCTCCATGCCCATCAACCCTGGCGTAGCAGAAAGACACTAGACCACAGCTGTCCGAGAGAACTTTCTGCACTGTTCTATGCGGGAGTCACCGGTCACGTGTGGCTATCGGCCATCCGAGACGTGGCTCGTGCAAACGAGGGGCTGACTTTTTTGTTTTATTTCAATGAACTTAAATTTAAATAGCATAGGGCTAGATGCCTCATGGGTCTCTGTTGGACAGGAGAGCGGAGGATAAGAAAAGGAAAAAGGAGGAGAAAAAAGGGAAGAGAGGGTGGGGATAAGGCAAATGCAGTGGGTACAAAAAGGGAGGGAAGGAGGGAGGCGGGAGGGAGGGAGGGAGGGAGGGAGGAGAAAGTGTTGTTGGTGCCTCCCGTCAGACAAGGGAGTCTGGCTGACATTCGTGGGCTCGGCTGTTCCGTCTTGGGGTGACAGAGAAGCTCAGAGAAGCCTGGGCCCACCCGCAGCCCTCTTAGCCCTTGGTGAGCGCGGCTCCCGGGAGAGCCTGAGTCTGAGCATCGTCCAGAACATCGAGCGCTTACTGTTCTCCAGAGCCTCCAGACTTAGAACCAGAGACCTAGGAGTGTCAGGGCCCCCTAGCTGGCCTTGCTCCTGGTGGCACAGACTGGGGCGGGGGTGGGGGTGGGGGGTGGGCTCAGAGGTGGGAGATGGCTGCCTCCCACCCACCCCCTCTCCCCTCCCCCTCCTCCCACTTTCCCCTGCCTCCACATCAGCAATAGATTTCCAGGACACTCTAATGAAGTACATCTTGAGTCTCCTTTTCACAGCTAATGAGGAGACAACAAGAATTTGACTAATACCAGTACAATTACTGAAGCAGTGAAGCGAGGGCCTCTGATTAGACGTGATAATTTGCAAGGCTGGGCTCTTCACATTAAGTTTGCAAACAGTTTAAAAATCACTTCCTCTATTTATCCAGCTAATCCCTGTTTAATGACTCCAGACCCAAGGAAAGAAAGGGGAAATGTCTCTTTAAAAATTAATAAATAAATAAATTAAAACACTGACGACCCCAACCTTGTTTGCCCAGACAGGAGAGGTGGCAGACACACAACCTGACTGCCGTATCTCCAGGCGGACTCATTTAAGACCTGTCACCGAAGGACTTTGTCATCCCCAAACCTCGGTCCTCGCCGCTCGCCTCAGCCGCTAACCCGGCCCGGCCACTCCCTCCCGGGACAGAACTGCTTGCCCACCTCCCCGCTGATGGGTCTAATGGCCCCATTCTGGAAAGGCTGCAGGTGGTCACCAGCGTCAAAAGGTTGTTGAAAGGGCAGACACACGGGCGGGCGGAGTTCCAGAGGGTTCTTTACAACCTTACCACTCAAAGTGCGGTCCGGGGACCAGCAGCATCGGCAGCATCGCCTGGGCCTTGTTACAAATGCAGGGCCTCAGGCCCCGCCAAGACCTGCTGATTCAGAATCTGCGTTTTTACAAGCTCCCGGGTGACATATACGTGCTCTGACTTTCGCGAAGCGCGCCCCGCGACGTAGCACTTGCCTGACTCGGAGGATGACCTGGGGACACGTGGTTTCGTTCCTTTCCGCCCCATGAATTCTGGGGCTCGGTGCTTCTCTGTATGTCTTCCACGGAGGTTTACGGCAGGGGTGATTCCCAAGGAGAGTACCTTTGGGAAATGCTGGGTGAAACCAGGTGAAAATTATTTGTTCGCTGCAGGTTTTACAGCCCCTTTGTAATCTCAGTGAGCATTTCGACGTCCATGAGGGAGGATACCGTGTGTGGTGTTGCCCAAACTCGCTTGAAGTGGGAACCCCTCTTGGCGAGTGTGGAGCATGGAGGTGCCCTGGTGACTCACTAGCACCCACCTGGGGAAGAGCTACCAGGGACAGTGGGTGATTCCATAGGACACATGCAGCCCTCCGGTCCCAGCTGTCGTGTCCCGACGGAAAAAGGGAACACCCGGGGCTCCGTGGGCCTGTCCCAAACTTCCTTCTCCCACCATCTTCCTCTGGTGCTGTCACGCTCAAGCAGAAGAACCCACCCCCAGTATCAAGCACTTAACTCCGACCATCACCTCCAGGAACCTGCAAGGAGAAAGGGATCCTTCCAGGTGGCAGGTGGGGGGTCCCGACCCCTTCCTCATTGTAACGCAGCGCAGAGGTGATGGTACTCGGGCCATTTCTCCTCCAGTTCTGGGTGAATTAAGAACTGCTTGCATGTGATAAGTGAGGTCATGTTGCACCAAGAGCTCTCGGTGCTTGGTTCACCCAATCTCCAGGAGGGCCCGGAGGTAGCCACCCTGACCGGCCCGTCTTACAGATGAAGGGAATGAAGGTTACGGGGCTGGTTCAAGTGGACCCAGCTAAGCAAGCGGTGGCCCCAAGATTGCAACACAAGCGTTCCCAGTAGGCTCAGCTCTGCGCAAGGTGTGAGGGCCCTCACTCGACTGGAGTTAAAACCTAGTCAACACACAAAAGCACCCACAGACTCAACTACATGACCCTAGTCCCTAAACACTCTTATGCTTACACACCTGAGTATATGCAACTATGATACAGGGCAACACACGGTGAGATTTCAGATCCCTGCAAAACACAAACGTCACAGAGTGGGAAAGAGCTTTGTAAGATTTCCAGCAGCAAACGGCTCATCCCGTCCTCACGATGCCCCTGAGGGTAAAACAAAACAGAGGTCCTTACCCCCACCTTGTGGAAGGGAAGACTGAGGCCAGAGACAGGAAGTGACTTGTCAAGATCTCCTGCTCACCAACGGTGGCCCGGCGTGAATTTAGTGTGGATCTCATCCTCCCCTGGGGCCGGAGCTCACACGCAGACCACCCCAGAGGTGGCTGTCCATCTCAGGCTGTTACCACCTTCCATGCCCCCCACGATGCGTGGAACTTCAAAATCGTACGTCTGGGACGGCACAGAAGAATTGACACCCAGAGATTATGGAGCGAAGGCTGTGGGTCCATGTATTTGAGCCTCGACCACACGTACACGCAGGCACGACACAAACACACCCATCCACGCACAGACACACGCCTACACGCACACAACATACACACACGCATACACATACACAATATACACACGTACATACAAACACCCAAACACACACACATCATACACACACAATAAATACACACCCATGTATGTACACACACGCACACACATATACACAACACACATACACACGCGCACGCACACACAGGCACACACACAGCCCTGCGTTTCACGCTGGTCAGGGTGTTATTTCAGCTGTCTGCCGACTTTGCCAGAGTTTCTCACACAAGCCACCCCGGTCCCCCCTGCTGGTAGAGGCCAGCCTAAGCCAACGAACACTCATAGAAATGGGGGTCTGGCCCCCAGGCAAGGGCCGAGAGGAACCTAGAAGTGGTCGTCTTGAAAGAAGACAGGAGAAAGCTTGGGAGGGGAGGCACGCTAAGCGAGGACGAGGGAAGAGACCAGGCGCTTTCAGGTAGGGAGGGTGCTGGGTGCAAGCAGGCTGGGGCCTGGACTAATGCCCAGACGCCCGGTCAGGAGCCCTGCAATACACCCCAGCCCCGCTACAGGTGCACTGTGTGACCTTTCCCCTTTTCTCTCCCCCTCGGTGCGTCCGCCTGGACGACGAATCTGTTAAATCATTCAGTGGCCAGCTTCCGCACGTCTGACTTTAAGTCTAGTTTATGGGCGGTAGAGCCACCATGGGTTTGAAGGTCAGGGAAGGAGGTCAGGGAAGAGAGGAGAGGAGTCTTGCTGGGGACCCCCCACTCACATAAGCGAGACCTCAGGTGTCCGGCCTGATGAAGGAGAGAGTGCTGCTTCTCCTCGGGGGAGCCACTGATGTGCGGCTATGTGAACTGCACCAAGTCTCTACCCCTCTCTGGGCTCAGGAGTTCCATCTAGACCCTGAAGACAGCCGACTGGGTAGCTCTACATTCCCCAGCGGTGAGACCTCGTGAAGACGAAGGATTCTGGACCCAGGCTGCTCTGAGTTCAAATCCCACACTTCGCTGCCTACGTGTGATCTCCTCGGGGGCGTATCCGTTGCCTTCTCAATTCCTCAGTTTCCTCCCCTGCAAAACATGAACAGTAACACCACCCACAAGGGAAGGAGGGAATGAACACGGTAGGCATGGGCGGGGGGGGGTTGCTGAACAAAAGGGGAAAGGCTTCAGTTGGGGTTCTTAGGAAACACAGAGAAAAAAAACTCCGCTCGGGAATCAGCGTGGTATTGGGGGGCGTCAGGGTTCAAAACCTCGAATGCCTGAATTAACTATGGCACAAGCCTCCCAAGACAGTACCGTGCAGACCTGGATGTAACCAGTGTGGAATGATCTCCGGGTGTTATTGTTCAAGGGAAAAACAACCAACCCGAGGCGCAGAGCAACGCAGAGAGAACGCTTCCGCCGGCGTGTGAGGGAGGCCCAAATGCAAATATGTAGCGGCTTATTTTTGCAAATAGAAACACTGGATGAATAAACAAAAAGCAGGGGGGAAAGTTTCCTCGTGGGGGCAAGGGAGCATGCGTAGACGAAGCAGGGTTGGAGGTGAGTGTACCTTTCCATTTAGTAATCGCTTTTGAGTCACATTCCAAAATAATCCACAATAAAAATAAAATGAAGTTCAAGCGGCCTCGTGGTAGGCGGACGGCTTGGGGAACCGGCCTGAGCCAGCCAGCTTCTCTAATCCGGGTGGACAAGCAGACAGACAGAGAAACAGCCCAGAGGCTAAAGTCCCAGAGGGCTGAGAAGTAGGCCAGCGGGGCAGTCAGCAACACCCCCCTGCCCACCCCACCCTGCCTCAGCCCAGCAGGCAGCCCTGCGCCCTCTCACCCACACCCCTGCTGGCAGGGAGCATTCCACTCCCCGATTCTTCCCGGAATGAATGCTTTCTCTAAGCTCATTGCAAAACATCCTGGCTGGGGCTGCAAACGGGAATCCAGAAGCACCCCCTGGAGAGAGGTAACCCCTTCCTGAGGACATTCCGGCCTGGTGCGAGGGCCTACAGCAGGAGAGGGCAGAGCAAGCCCGAACTGCCATTTCCGGCCACGCCTGGGGCCCCACGACGGAGCCTGTCCTGACTGGGTGCCGTGTCTGGGCTGCACCAGCCACCCAGGTGCAAAGTTGGCTGCTGGGAAGGTTGGCCCATGCCTTGAGGCTCACCCCTAGGGGCTCCATTGGAGACTCCGCTCTGAGCGGTCTTGGGGGCTGTGCAGGGCTAGTGGAGGCAAAGGAGAGAAGGGAGCCCCTACCCTAAGCTCTCTCAGCCCCTGTCCCCCTCTCCCTAAGAGTATGAGGAGCAGTGCGCCACATGAGCTTGCCCAAGCCCCTGCCTCTAGGAAGACAGGATCAGTTTCCCCACTTGGCTTCCAAGCCCTTGCCCTAACTCCCACCCATATTGACAGCCCCTGGCAATCCTGTCATCATGGCTACTCCCGCGCTGGATGGTGAGCGTCTGTGACCCACGGACTGCATTTCTGCCCTTGGTATCAGCCTCGCCACCGTGCCATCCGAGCGCTGGCCCGGCACAGGGCAGGAGCCTGAAGAAAGGCTGGTTAATAGGGAATGGGTGAGAAAGTTGGCCGGAAAGCAGACAGGGGAAATAAGGGGGTGGGGGGAGGGGAATTGTTCCCCAACTGTGTCAATAACAGACCCAGTATTCTGTATCCAGAGCTCAGCCCAAATCTGAGTCAGTCACTTCCCTAGTGCGAAGTCGAGGCCACGGAGGTCACTCCATGGAGAAAAGAAGGTCTCTTCCCTCCCTTGGTTTTTCCTCAAACACAGCCATCCTCACGACTCTGTGAAGCCGTGCCTGGGGAGGGGGAGGCAGGCTACAGCAGAGGGCTCATGGCACCCAGAAATCTAAGTCACAGTGCTGGCCCCAACCACCTGAGTTGCCCACCCTTCGTGTCATGTCCAGACTGTCAGCATGGCAGCTGAATCCATTCACTCGTTCCCAGATGTTTGTTGCCCACCGGCTGAGCGCCAGGCCCTGTACGAGGGTGGGGAATTAGGCAGAGGTCGACGCAGGTTCATCCTGTTTATTTGTTCGGGGGTTGGATTTTGGGTTGAAAACCAGGCATCACTTCTGCCATCATCATCATCACTGCCGTCACCCCCCTCAACTCGGCTCCAAGAACTTCCTGCACCCCATATACCACTCCTCAGGAAAGGTACTCCATCTTGTTTCAACAGACCCTTGGAGCAGGCCACTGTCCCCAACGTTTTTCAAGTCAGAAGACCAGCATTTTGCCCTGGTTCTGGAAAAGACCACCTAGCAGTATGACTTTGGGTGGGGATGTGCCCTCGATCAAGCGAGGTTAGGATTGGATGTCCTTCTTGCCAAACACAGGGTAATCGGCCCCTACCACCAGGGGGCTGCAGGGCTGGGCAGGATGGGTGAGGAAGAGTGATGCTTCCCTGCAGCCCTACTCTCGGGACTCTGGCCCAGCCCTGCGCAGGGAAGGGGTCCCACTCTCCCTTTCCCTTGACTTTGCATAGAGTGTCAGTCCATTGTGGAGTCTCAGTTTGGATTCTTGGCCAAACAATGCCTCCCCCAAACAGTAAAGGCTGTGTGTAGGTCTCCTGGTCCCCCAAACTCCTCTCTCCGGAGCCTCGAGGCCCATTTAGCTCTCTGGGGCCTGGTTCAGCTCCTTACAATGTGTCACCAAGGGTCTCAGCCTTTCCTCGACTAAATATGGGGAGGAGACACCAAGTCAAGGGGCTCAGGGACTGGTGGACGAGGGCCAAGAGCACAGAAAACAGAAACTGGAAAGACAGGGTAAAGTCAGCTTTAAAATAATCATGGCAAAATGGGAAAAGGTGGTGAGTGCCCTCGTTCTCTGTCTCTCTGTCTCTCTGTCTCGCTCTCTGTTGGATGTGTATGAGTTGTGTTCACCTGCACGTGTTTGCTTACCTCTCACGCAGAAATGCAGTGCACACTCTTGCCTTTATTACCCCCTTTGCTCTTGACGGAGGGCAGGCAGGAGGGGCCGGGGAAGGCAAGGCTCAGAGAGTCTGAGAGACTGTCCGAAGTCACACAGCCGGCTGGGCCACCTCCCCACGGCAGCGTCAGCCCATGTCGATTCGCGGTCTGTGCTCTGGCCTCACGCGGCCCCCCGCGTGGCTCTGCCTCGGCTGCAATGAACTGCCCAAGCCCTGAACTTCCCGGGGCTCGTTCTGACCTAGATTCTCCAGATCGGCCAGCCCGACTCCAGCGGGACAGCTCCACCATCCCCAGACGTCCCCGGACGTGCCGGTAACCGACAGCGCCAGACGTAGTTCCCAGAAACGAGCCTCTGGGGACGTGGCCTGGCCCTGCAGAGCGGCCCAGGCAGCCTGTCTGGGAGGGGGCGAGCAGGCCTGTGCGGGAGTGGACGCGGGTCCTTTGTGCCGGGCCTGGGGCGCGGCCAGCTGCAGAGCAGCCCAGGAGAGACCTGTGCCCTGAGTCACCAGGACAGCCGCCACGCCAGAGATGTTTCCCCTCCGGCATCCGCTGCCCACGGGGACGATCCTCGGGGATCCCACAAGTGCCTCCAACACCCATGTCACATCCAGGCTGGACATCCCCTCCAGCCACCACTTCTGCCCCGCTCTTGCTGGATGCCTCCTCGAGGGATAAAGAACGCCACCACCCGCCGGTACCCCAGCCAGCAATCTGGGATCGTCAAAGGCTTTGCCAAACCCTTCCCTCCCAAGCCAAACGCATGAAAACCACCTCCACACAGGCCTCCCGCTAGGCTTTCCTTCTCCCCACTCCGGCCACGTGGCTCTTTTCTAGATTTCTCTACTTGCCTCAGACCTGGGCTCCTGCCTTTCATCCTGCCCCTCCCTGTCCGTCTGCTGCGCAGGAGCCGGAAGGGAGCAAGGTCGGGGGCCGGGTTCTGCAGCCAGACAGACCTGGACTTGAGTCCTTCTGTCACTTGTCTTAGTGTGTGACTTCGGGCAAATTACTTACTCTCCGAACATCTTGACATCAGTGAGTTAGCTCTCTTGTCTCTGTTTTCGTGCTTACCGAGCGGCCTTCTAATTTGTAATTCGATGTTCCCCTGGAATCATCTACCAGAAGAGGATACGCTGAGCAGGATGATGAGGCCGTTCTTTACAACATGACAGTTGTAACTTTCTTGGTAAAGCCATTATCTGGTATTCTTGTTTACCAAAAAAATAAAATGGAATAGAATAAAATGCCCAATTTAAAGGGAGAAATCTGAGGACATTCGCATAACAGCCGCAACAACAAAAATGATGAAGGCAGAGAAAAGGGGACTATATGTGACCGGACTGCCTTCAAATGCCTGCGAGACGGCTAGACAATAAGGTTTATGTCAGCTTTTGCTGCGTTAGGAAGCACATGTAGACAGATTTTCTTTACTTTTTTAAAAAAATTTTTAGAGAGCGAGCAAGAGAGAGAGTGAGTGAGGGAGAGGGGCAGAGGGAGAGAGAGAATCTTGAGCAGGATCCTTGTTTAGCGCAGAGTTGGATGCGGGGCTTGATCCCACGACCCTGGGATCGTGACCTAAGCTGAAATCAAGAGTCAGACACTCAACCAACTGAGCCACCCAGGCGCCCGTCAGGTTTAAATTGAAGTAAATAATACTAGGTAGTGAGGTGCCTGTTGTTGAAAGTATGCGAGAAGAGTCTGTGTAAACCTTGGCCGGAATGCTGCGGAGAGGTGCCATTCTGGAGCCTTCCGTCCTCCTTCCGATTGCTAACATGAGGCCCTAAGTGCCTGGAAGCTGTCTGACCCCTTTCCATCCCCCCAGCCACCACCTGGGTGACAGCAGTAGCTCTGGGACGCTCCCCTGCCTCCAAGCTTGCCTCCTCCCCTTCGTCGTTCCTCCATCTGGCTTCCAGAAGCCAGAGTGATCTTCCCAAAGCAGCCAAAAGCCCACTCTGTTCACCTACCACGACCCCGTCCCCACCCCCAGGCCCCCTGCCCGGGCCTCACCGCCCTCAGGGCAGAGTCTAAACTCCATAGCGTGGCTACCAAGGCCTCCGGACCTGGCTCTGACCGCCTCCCCGGTACCCTCTCCCCACCCACGCCCCCACGTGAGATGCCCAGCCAGACGGAGCCACCTGAGGCTGCTCCTTTCCTCCCCTTCTCCCCCTCCTCTCTCTCCGCGTCCCTACCTCCATCCAGTTCTCTGGCCTTATGGATGCTTCCATGTTTACCAACAACTCTGCCTGGCTGAATCCTATTCGCCCATCCTGTCTGAGCCTCCACCTCTCCCCAGAAAGCTGTCCTGGGTACCCCCCCCCCAACACACACACACCCTGCCTGGGCTGGGCTCCTGCAAGAGCCTGCCTTCCCCTGCCAGCAGCCCACATCAGCTGCTCCGCAGATGGCTAGCGCCTCCCCCCAGCAAGGAGAAGCACGGCTCAGGGGGCTTTCCGGGTTTTGCCGCCACAGCCCCACCTGTGCCCGAAGCGCCGAGTTCAGGAATGGCTGGTTCAAGGCAGGGAAGAAGAGGAGAAAGGCAGGCTCCACGGAGGAGGTGATGTAAGCGGGGCTGGAGGCTGCCCTTGGTGTCCTGCCTGGCCTGCCTTTCTAGAGCTGTTCTGACTCCGGGAAGGAGGGCTGATCAGACCCGCTGAGAGGCCCCCAAAATAAAATTCTGCCCTGCCCAGGGAGCACCCAGGAAACACGGGCGGGAGGCTCGGCTGGGAGGACTGAGGAGAGCTCTGTGGGCCTCTGCCCATTTCCTGGGGGTCGCAGGCCGTTTTCCAGGCAGGATCAAGCAGTCGTCGACTCCCAGGCCCGAGGCAGGGCCACAGATGCCCGAGCTGCTCCCGAGCACCAAGGCCTCTGTGCACCAGTTGGAGCCCATCACACCCAGGGCTGCCTGGGGCCCCGGATCCGGCCAACGTGATCTTGGAATTTTCAGGGCCTCACATGTACTCCCCAGCTGGTCTGTGGGAACCAAAGACACAAAAATTGCCCCTCTCACTCTCCACGTGCTCACCAGAGATGGGAAGGATGAGACAGGCGGGACACCCAGGCCACAGCTCCCCATCTGGGCCCCAAGCGCCGGGCCTTCTAGCAGGAGAGGGGAAAAAGCCAGAACAACCACCAGCCCCCTTCTCAGACTCGGCGCACTCCATTACTGTTACGACTACCAGTAATCAATGCCTACAAGGTGCCAGAACCAGTTCTACGCATGTTACACACATAAATGTGTTTAATCCTTTCAACAACCCAGCATCCTATAGCTATGGGTCCAGGAGTAGGATTTAAATCCAGGCAGGCAGGCAGGCCAGACTCAGACTTTACTGCCTCTGGAATTTTCTGTGAGCACTATAGCCAGCATTAAAGGCCACACCCAATGTTGGGTCATTGAAACTGCGTCAAAGGGTTCCCAGAGCAGAGACCGGTTGTCTCTGCAGGCCCACTATGGGATCATCACCCTCCTGGGCACTAAGAACTAAGAAAAGGTATTTCAGACATGGGGGTTGAAAAGAAGTGTTCAGTCTACCAGATATCAGCCGAAGCCATTCTGGGCCCTCGTATGTTAGCATGGTGACATTGAGCGAAAGGATCGGAAGGCACTCACAAGAAATGACAAGGGAAGAAGGAGGCAGGTCTGGTCCCAGCCTTGGCTCTCTCTGATGCCGCTTCACAGCACGAGGCTGCTCATTTCTCCCCACTGAGCCTCAGTTTCTCCCCTTGTAAAATAGGATGACAAAGCCCAGCTCATCTTGGAAAAGGGAGAGCGTCAGTAAGAAGGAGTGTGGCCCAGGGCCTGGTGCAGAGTAGGCCCCGAGAAACACGCTTACGTCTGGATCCGAAGACACAGGGAAGGCAGGCTGAACGACCCACCCAGAGGGGAGCCGGTGGCTTAAGACCAGACCGGGAGAGCTGATGGGCTGTCCATGGGGAAGGAGAGATGCAAAGCCCGTGGCAAATGTGTGAGCCGTGGAAAGGGAGGGCACACCCCTCGCGGGACAAAGCCCAGGTCCCCTCTTGGCTCTAAGCCGCCTTCGAAGACTCGTCCCAGAGCCCATTCAGCCGGGCGGTTTTATCTGGTGACAGCCAAGGAAAGGGGCTCCTGCTCCATTATCCTCCAGCTGGGTCCTGATTCACAAGGAAAATACAATTTAGCTGGATTGTAAATCAGATGCTGGTGACTGGGGAAGGGGGAAGTCTGAATCACAATTCCCAAGAAAGTTTTTACAAGGCCCGCAGAGGGCACGTCATGCTCTGCAGCCGTGGGCAGCGGGAGCACAGGAAGGGGAGGCTGCCAGCGCCGAGGTGACTGTTGTAAATACAAAGCGCCCCCCACGCCAACAATGAGCCCACAGGGGAAATGGGAGCGCAAGAGGGAGAAGGACCTGGCCGGGGCCCCTGCGTGATGTGATGGCAGACACGAGTGCAGGTCTGGGCCTCCGGGTCTCGCCTGGGCCTGGTGTGAATAAACCCAAGGTGGGGAGGACCCTGGACTGGAGCCCAGGAAACAAGTCTGTGCCCCGAGGGGATCCCAGGGGTCCCCTTCACGAAGCTGGGAGCTGTGGGGACCAACGAAAAGGAGACTGTGTTCAGTGGGAGAGAGATGAGGGGATGCCAGACTGCCTAGTTCAAATCCTGCTCCCTACCCCCCCCAACACAGTGATACTGGTGAGTCAGAACTCCACGCCTCCGCCCCCTGCGTCCACATTGGACCAAAGCGCATCCCATGCCCAGACCCAGTGAGTCGCCAGCTGGTTCCTGCCAGGTACAACGGATCTTGAGTCCACGGTTCCCAAATGTCTTGCGGGGACCAGAGCGTGCCCTCAAGTGTCCGGATGTCTGGGCCTGGCATCCGCCGAGACCTGGGTGAGCACTTTGTCCTGATGATCAGAAGCCCTTCAAGCTTCCAGGAGGATGGGACAGGTGCCGTGGAACAGGCACTGAACCGGAAGTCAGGACACGGCTTCCGTCACGTGAGCCTGAGAGAGGGGGTTTCCCCTCTGTGGGGTTCCGCTCCCCCCTCCCCACCCCTGCAAAAGCAAATCTTTCACCCTCTTAAAATGCCATGGCTGCTAACATTCCAGAATGATCGCTGCCCCTTCCTGAGCCTTAGTTTCCTCCTCTGGGAAATGGGGTAGCATCACTTCCCTCTCGGGGCAGTCTGGCCCGAACCTGCTGCTGATTTCCTGGGCGGGCAGGGGCGGGGTGGGGGGTGGCGCTGGCAGTACAAGTCTGGTTAGGAACCCCTTTCCTTCCGAATACCGCTCTTAGACATTTGCTCAAAGACACAAGCAAACAGATGTGAGTCACACAAGTGAGGCAGTAAGGCTTCAAGGCTTTTGGAAGCCACTGGACGCCAGCAACCCAGAGGCTGGGCCACCTCAGGCTGCTCCCCTGCTGCCCATCACATCCATGGGGCCCGCCCACCAGGACACTGGGTGCTCCGTGTTATGAGGAAGGAGACGATGCGCGACTGGAGCCTGAAAGAGCAGACCTTGACGTGACCTCTGTCTGGGGGCACAGGAGAGCCTGTCAAAGCCCCACTGCCCCCTCCACATTCTGGTGCCCAGCAGTCAAAACCAGCCCAGACCCCTCATCCGGCCGCCGGCGGGCATCTCTTTCTGCCTGGGCCATAGACAAGTCAGATTCAGCTCAGCCAGGACCCAACTCGACATCTTCCCATCTGATCCCCAGCCTGGGTCTGTCTCTCTCCCGTCTCTATCTCAGGACTCACTCTATCATCCACACATCCAAAAACGGGGTAGCCCTTCCTAGGTCCTCCCCTGCCTGCTCCCCTCCCAACTGACGAGCTCACCAACCAGGGCGGACGCAAATTCTCAGCGGCCCTCCACCCCCAGGCTCACCTAAACCTTCATCCAGGCCTCCCAGCCCTGTGGTCTGCTCCCTCCGCTGGACTGGGAGCTCTCTGAGAGACCGGCAACTTCTCACTCAACACCTTATCCCCGAAGCCCAGAACACTGGTACCCAGGAGGCGCCTAATAAATGTTTCTTGAATAGAAGGAGGAATTAGGAAGCCTTCCCGGTGGAGGAGACATTTGAGGAGAGTCTGGAAGCATGAGTAGTTAGTCTGACGGCCCCAAAAGGAAGAAGATTGAAATGACACCTCCTGGCGGAGCCTCAGAGGGGTGGTATAGAATGACAGAGCGGTGAGGCCGGAGGAGCAGCCTAGAAAGGCAGCGACAGCATCCTCTCCAAAGGGGCCTTGAATGCCGCACCGAGGAATGCGGTTTGAGGAGGGCTGACTTTATTTACTTTTCTTTTACATTTATCTTTTAGGCAAAGAACACCCTGACAGCACTTGAGGAAGACAAATCGTGAGACCAGACCAACATTTGGCTCTGAAAACCTCGCTCTGGCTTCCCGTGAGATCAGATTTCCTTGCTTTGGCCAACCTCTTTCAAGCATTCTGGCATCGGGTGAAAGACTGTCGAGGCCAGAGGGCTGCTGGGGGGCAGCTGGGATGGCGCTCAGGGTCACGCTGGTGCTTTGCCCTCTTTCTGCTCCTATACCCTATCCTGGTGGCTCCTCTGAAACAGGGGAACGGGACAGACGTGGCCTGACTGGGCAGAAGGGGTGGGGTGGGGACAAGGGTTCCACCCCACCAAGGACATCTGCTGCTGCGCCTGTGGGTTGGTGGCCCCATGGCAGCTGGAACCCTCCATTCTTGAGCAGCTCTGCAAAGCGACCCCAGCTGGAGGAGCCTTCCCGCGCTCCAACCCTTGCCTCCAGAAGGTCTCAGCAGCGCCCCCCCCCCCCCATCCTGCCTCCTGGATCACGGGCCTCCTTCTAGATGCAAAGTAGCCACGAATGGCATGGAATGGGAGCTCAAGGAGATTGTGACGGGACATCTGGGCCACTTGAGTGACCCCGGCATCACTTCTCTTCCTTCTTCTTCCGTTGCCACCCCAGCTGTACCTTGCCAGCGGCATGCACGTGACGTCTGGGTCTGCACCTGCATCCCTCCACCGCCTCCCTGGCCTCTCCCAAAGCACCAGCACTCAGCCTGCAAATACTGAATGACACAGCTGGCCGTGACTTCCCTAGGCTGACGCTCTTGAAGGTGTGCCTCATGCAGTGGGTGCCCTGAGCCTGGGACCAGCCGGGTGCTCGATAATTTCTCAACAGCAGGAGCCAGCAAGAAAGGTGGCAGGGAGAGAGAGCCACATTCTGGAAGGAAGGGATGGCAGCCAGGGTCTGGGGAGGGAAGAGGGAAACGGCCGTCTGGGTCGGTGGTCCTTGGCCTTGTCCGTGCATCAGAGCACACGGCGGCTCTTTAACACACACAGACCCACCACAGAGCTTCTGATTCAGAAGGGTCTGGGCTAGGCCCAGGAGCTGGCATTTCTGACAGGTCCCAGGTGATGCTGACGCTGCTGGTTCCGGGACCCAGCTTCCTGGGGTGAGTGAATGAAGGCCAGAGAACAGAAGAGGATGAAGAACCCCAAAGGAGAAAGTGGGCTGGAGCCACGTGCAGGGTATTCCATGGTGGCCCGGGGGAGTGGCAGCCATGAGCGAGGACAGGTGGACAAGAGGAAGGAAACAAGAGAAGCCGTGTGCCCAAAGGCCTGGAGGCAGACACCACAGCCCTGGGTCCCCCTCTGCCCCTGACTCTCTGTGTGGCATCAGCCAGCTCCCCCCAGGGAGCCTAAGTCCCCTCCTGTGTGAAAGGCACACAATCCGCCTGCCCTGCCCACCTCCTCAAGGGGCAGGTGTGCCTTGCGGGGAGAAGGGCTGTAACAGGGTTTTGCAAACTCGAAGGCCCTCAGCAGATGTGAGAGTGATTATTATAATCCCCCACCCCCAGATGGCACGGTCCGGGTTGCCCCCTCCTCGCCTGCCAGGCCCCTCTCAGCGGTCCCCAGGGACGTGAAGGGCCCCGGCTGGTCCCTGGCTGCCTCTGGGGGCCCCCAGCCTGGGCTCAGCGTGGGCCAGCCTCCAGCTTGCGGGGTCTTTCTTCAGGTGCAAGGACCCAAGTAGCTGTCAGCGGGCGGCTCCTCGGTGGGGCACCTCGGGCGGGCGGGGGGGGGGGGGGGGGCGGTGGCGGGGGGTGGCTCAGCGCAGCCCGGGAAACAAAGGCCGCTGGGAGCTGGCAGGGCGCCATCAGGGTTCAATGCACAATGGCCCGGGGGGCTGGCGGCTTCGCTCCTGGCCGGCATTTGCATAATGTCTGGGGCAGGAACAGGTGCCCGGTCAATAGGCAATTGTGAGGCTGTTCTGTCAAAAGAGAAGGGGCCTGTATTGAAGGCTAGGCTGGCCTATTGCAATGCAAATAGCATTCAAAGCAGACCAGCCCAGCTCGGGCTCCCGGGAGCTCAAGCTTCATGAAAGCCACCGAGCTGAGCCGTCCGGGCCCCGCCGCTGCCGCTGCTGGTGCCCGCTTTGTCTGAGGCCAAAGGGTGGCATAGGCAGCGGGGGCTGGGAGCCCGCAGCAGGAAGCATGAGCAGACCGGCCCACCTATCCAGGAGGGCTTCCTGGAGGAGGAGCTGATATCACTGAACTTTGGCCAAATATTACAATGAAGCTCCGCAGCTCCTTTGAAGAGAGCCTGGGAGTAAAGATGCTACCCCATTTGGGTATGCCGTGGTGAAATCGGCAAGCCCCCCCACCCCGCCCCATGCCAAATCACCCCTCACTTCTCTGTGCCCGGGTCCAAGCCCTGAGATTCGGGATTCGGTCATAACTAACACTGACCGTGGGCTTGCTATAGACTAGAATGGTGGTGGTTGTTTCACATGGACTGATTCATTCAGTCCTCGCAGCAACCCAGTGGGGTAGGGGAGAGTGTTATTCTCATTTAACCGATGAAGGAACTGAGGCACAGAGAGGTTCAAGGTTACACAGCTAATAGGTGGCGAAAGTGGGGGCTTCAGAAGCTGGGTGCGGGCCCCTGCTTCATCACTTCCAAGCCAGATGACCTTGAACCACTTGCTCTGTTCTCTGGGTCTGAGTTTCCTTGTCTGTACGGTAGGAGATGATGATAACTCCCACAGCGGGGATGTACGGAACACAAAACGCCTCCGCGGAGTAGGTCCCTACTACTGTCAACAACCTTCCCCTCGCTCCGTGCCCTTTGGAAGCAAGATCTTCAAAAGTATTTTACCCCACCCAGTTTCGTGTTGAGATGAAGAGGGAACACAGGCATTTGTGTGGGTGTGAATTTATTAAGTCACTCACTTGCATTCCATTGACTTTGCAAGAATTTTTTTTTTCTTTTAATTTCTTGGAAATTGTCAGGGAACTCCCCAGTGGAAGCCATGATCTGCTGCACAATACTTGAGATGTTTGAACCAGATAAGAGGAAACTCCCTATCGCACTGGGACAGCTTCAGGGAGTCTCCAAGCTCCTCTTCGGGGCCTGAACCCTGGGTCCCTCCCGTCCAAGACGTCAGAGAACATCAGAGCTCGCTCACGCGCTCATCAATGGACAGCAGACTTCTCCCAGCCGCTCTGACGCATTGGCAGAGGCTGCCTGGAGGCTGCGTCAGGGACGACTCTGAAGCCGCATCCAGGCACAGTAGGAAGAACACTGTGATCCATTAGCGAGGTCTGCCACCAGCACTGGAACGGAACGGGGCAGTGTGCGTGTCACATATTTGTCACCTTTGATCTAGCGGCTCTGTGAGGAAATCAAACCCAGGGAAGAGAAATGGCTTCCCCCAGATCACATGGCGACAATGTCAAAGCTGGAAATCCGGATCTTTTTTTTTTTCTTAAAAAAAAAATTTTTTTTCCCCTCGATGTTTTACGGTGAACCTGCCCTACTTGTAGAATTAGAAAAATAATAGAGTATTTTCAGTGGGGAAGTTGAATAAAATCTCGATGACTCTGCTCATATCATAGGAAAGGGAGGCAGAGGGTGATCGGGGGGCCAGCTGGGGTGGTGAAGGCGGATTCCTGGTGGGATGGTCGTGTTACTATTGGCATTGTTGAGCGCGCTTCTACGGCGCTTTGTGATTTCTCCGCTGCGTCTCATCTGCTTATCCACTTAGTCCGCCCCACCGCTGCTGTGCGTCACAGAGTGTGTGAGCAGAAAAACTGAGATGGGAACCCTGGGGAAAGGCTTTGGGAAAAGTCGGGAGCCCTTTCCCCCCCCCCACCCCCTCGGGGAAGCCTGGAGGAGGACTGGAGACCTTCGATTCATGGCCCAGGACGGTGGGCAAATGAGGAGGCAGCCAGTCTAGAAGCCAGTCCCAGCAGCGTCCTGTGCGGACCTGCTCACACTGGGAGTCTGGGCCATCCCGGAGGTAGGCCGGTGTCCGCTCGTTCCCAGGCCCCTCCCGAGCCTCCTCGGCTGACCTCATCGGCTCCCCGGACACAATGCACCCTTCTTCTCCTCCGTGCACCCCTCCCCCAGCTCTTAATTAAACTAGCCAGTGGTGGTCTTCACAGCAGAGGCCCAGCAGCAGCCTTGTTCTTGAGCTGCCCATTGTCTCCTGGGCCCAGCCTCTAGTGGGCACCCATTCCGCCCCCGGGGCTCAACGTCTGATAGGCCTGACACCTGGGCACAAATAGTGAGACTCCCAGCGTCACAGCTGGGAGGCCCGGGGTTTCTCTTTGCTGAACGTCTGTGAAAGAAATCACAAACCATGTATGGGTTTGTTTCATGAGCAATCGCGTAAACCCATATGAATAGTAAGAGACGCATACTGTGGTAGAAAGATCTGGAATCCCAAGGCAAGAGTTCAAGACCTGATTCTAGCGATGATGAACCAGATGGCTTCAAATGAATTGTTGCCGGAGTCTCCGTTTTTCACATTTATAAAACGGGAGTCCTAGAAAAACGCAGGCAAAGAAATGGCAGGAAAATGCAAGCCAAATGATCAGGAGGTCTAGAAGGCTCGGCTTAATTGGAGCTAAATGCATCTCCCCAGGACCCCATTGAATGGGAACCGCCCTCCACCCCTTTCTGTTGCAGCCCGTGAGGAGTCTGCCTCTGACCCTCGCTATATCCTTAGAAGAGGAGAACAAGCCACAAAGAAATTTGCTGCTGGGGCGCCTGGGTGGCTCAGTCGGTTAAGCATCTGACTCTTGATTTCTGCTCAGGTCAAGACCCCCCCCCCCAAAAAAAACGTTGCCCCACCCACACCCAGTTGCATGGGCCCCAGACCGTGCCATGATTTCTCTGGACACCGGCCCTTGCCTAGTCCCAGACCTCAACCTCACCAAGGAGAGTCAAGGAAGCCTCCTTTATCTTCCTTCTGAAGTGCTAATGGCAGTTATTTTTCTGAATAGGTAATACATTCACAAGGTTTAAACTCCAAGAGACACCAAGAATATACCGTGAAAGCCTCTCTCCCACCAGTGTCCCCAGCCTCCCAGTTCTTGACGATGCGCCCCAGAAGCAGCCATGGTTCCCAGGCCTTTATGTCACAGAGCTAGACGTATAGCCCATGGACAATCTGTGTGTGTGCCCCATGCTGCATAGATTGCATTGTGCATAACACAAATTATGCTACTGTTTGCATAAAAGTGAAGACATATATATATATTCGTTTTCTTCATTTTTATAGAAACAGCATAACTTGCATTACATTCCATTGAATGCCTTGCCCTTTTCACTTAAAAAATGGGTCTGGGAACTCAATGCGTGTTAGCACGTAAAGGTACTCCCGATTACCTTTTGGGCCAATGCCTGCATAGTATTCACTTGTACCGATCTGCCGTAAATTATTTAGGCAATTCCCTAGTGATGGACATTTAGGCTGTTGCCAATCTTTGGTGATACAGAAAATGCTTCGGTGAACCACCCTGTACAGACAGCACGATCTTGCACGTATGTACAGGTGGAATAAACTTCTAGGAGCAGATTCGATCGCCGGGTCGGGGCAGTGTGGAGATATTGCCACAGAACCCTCCAGAGGAGCTGGGTCAGATCGTCCTCCATGGAATTTGTACCATTGCACACGGTGACCACCGTCCAGAAGTGTGTGCCTGTCCCACACCCTGATTAGCACGGTCTTGAACAGTCTGGGGCAAGGAGGGAGTGGCATCTCAGTGACATTTCTGTATGAGAGTCAGCCTTTTTCACAAGTCCTTGGGTGTAGAGCCCCTTGTACTACATTTTTGTGAGCTGTTTGTTTATATCCTTTGCCCAGATTCCTCTGGGGTTGTTTATTTTTCTTAATGATTTGTAGGAGCTCTTTATTTACCAGGGAAATCAATCTTTTGCTATGACTTGAATTGTAAATATTTTTGGTCCTTTGTGGAAAGGCTTCTTAAGGAAGGTGATACTTTAAGGGAATTAGGTATCCCTTGTCCATGAATGGATTGATGGATAAGAAATTGAAAGAAGGAAGGAAGGAAGGAAGGAAGGAAGGAAGGAAGGAAGGAAGAAAGGAAGGAAGGAAGCTCATTCCATCCAGTTTATCAGTTAGCCAAGTAGACAAACCAGAAAACCTGTCCCTGGTCACAAGCAGCCTGATATATGACGGAGGTCCCACCTGGGCTGAGTAGTCACCCACTTGAACTCAGGCTCCCAAGACGGGTCCAGGGGCCTCTGGTGCCTGCTTTTCCTTCTTCCCCCACACAGGGCCCTCCTCCTGGACAGACGTTAACATCAGCAGAGCTCCACGGGGCAGGAGAGCAGGGCTGCGTCTCCCATTACAGAATTTATCTCTCTTGTCGGCCTGTCAGAAACAGAGAATTTATTGCCTCATTCACTTTGAACAAAACCTGTTTCTGGAGATTTTTATGATGGAGGAGTAAGAAAAGGAGTAAAGTGAGGGAGGAAGTGTCTATGGGAGGCATGTGGCTCAGAATATATAATCTCCCCGAGAAAAGCATTTCAGCAAGATGGGCTCTGGACATCTCTGGTTTCTCTGAGGGAGGTGGTCTTCATTTCACAGAAACAGGGGGCTCGGCCTCTCCCCTGCACTCCAGGCTGTGCTCTGGACCCTCAGGTCCCGTCACACTGGGCCTCCGGACCCTCTAAGCCTGCGCCTCGCTCCCTCCGGGAAGGGCTTGCTCAGCAGCTGTCACTGGCCTCCTCCAGGTGTAGGTGCAGGTGCGTGGAACGGACACCAAGGCCAAGGGGGCCCCTCTCCTCCAGAAGGCCACCCTGAAGGGAAAGAGACCATAGAAAGAGAAAACTAACGCTAACTAAGCACGTACTACGTGCCCGCTCTGGGCCGGCACTCTGCGTGCGTCATTTCTGGCAAGACTCCCAACACTCCCACGGGGTCAGGACGGTCACGACCGCCACTCCACAGAGGAGAAAGGACGGAAGAACGACAGAAGAGACAACCCAGTGCCCAAAGTCCCGGCTGGGATTCGAACACAGGCAGGCGGTCCGATCCAAGGGCCACCAACCCGGCCCTCGGGTCCTCCTGTCTGACAGGGTCCCAGCGCTGAGGAGTGCTACATGGGGCAGAGCAGGAGGAGCCCCCCAGTCCCACTACTGGGACAGGCCTGCCCAGAGAGAAGGCTAGCAGCTGGGCTGGACAGCGGGGCCTGGGAGGCCACAGGGTGCGGCTGGCGGGGGCCTCCCTCCCCTGTCCTCTGGACCATCCCTCTACCCTCGAGATCTGCCTCCGCCGACCCTGTCCGTAAGGCCCCACCTCTCCCACCCTCCTTCCCTGCAGCTCGCATCCGGCACCCCTTCCTTCCCTCACTCGCTCGTCCGGCCTGTCGGGATCCACGCTGCACAGCAGGCCCCCCGCGCCAGCCACTGGGAATAGGACCATTAATAAGGCACATGAATAAATCACAGCGTCTTCTAAAGAGAAGAGCAGTTCTAAGTGCTATAATAAAGTGGTGTGTGAGTGCAGAGGAGGGAGCGATTAAAACTGTCTGGGAGGAGGGCAAGGTTCGGGAAGGCGCTTCTGAGGCACTGACACTCCAGCTGGGCCTGAAGGGCCGGCAGACAATGGCGTGAAGGGCGGTTTCATGGAAGGCCAGCTGCCCCGGCAGACAGAGCCCACTGTGTTCTAGGAGCCGTGGGCCTGACGGAGGGACACAGGTGGAGGGGACGGGGGGACGGGGAGCCTGAGGACCCAGGGAGGTGGTGGGCTTTCTGCTTCAAGACTCGGTGTTTGGATGGAGCCGAGGGTCTGCGTGGTCGGAGGAACATGCTGGAAGAACCGCTCTCGTACCAGCACAGAAGAAGCAATACCTCTAACCCTGCGCTCCCTAACCCACAACGTCGGCTTTATCTTTCCCCATTGCAGGTACCGCCAGCAGAGTTTACTAGGTTACGTTGTAGGAAGGCAAAAATGGTGGAACGTGAGCAAGTTCAAATACTTCCCCACCTCTTATCTTATTCGCTGTTCATCCCTCTGCCTCTCACCCCAGCCCCCTGATTAAAATTTGAGTTCCACAAACAAAAGGATGGTAATCATTCTTTTGTTCATTGCTACATCCCCAGTGCCTAGGACAGTGCCTGCAGACAGTGACGGCTCATCAACTGTGGGAGGGAAGGAAGGAAAGAAGCGAGGAAGGAAGGAAGGAGAGAAGGAAGGGAGGAAAGAGGGAAGGAAGGAAGGAGGGGAAGGAGGAAAGGAAAGAAGGAAGGAAGGAAAAGAGACAGAAGGAAGGAGGGAGAGAAGGAAGGGAGGGAGGGAGGGAGGAAGGAAGGAGAGAACAAAGGAAGGAAAGAGGGAAGGAAGGAAGGAGGGGAAGGAGGAAAGGAAAGAAGGAAGGAAAGAAGGAAGGAAGGAAAAGAGAGAGAAGGAAGGAGGGGAAGGAGGGAGGGAAAAAAGGAAGGGAGGGAGGAAGGAAGGAAGGAAAGAAGGAAGAAAGGAAAAGAGAGAGAAGGACGGAGGGGAAGGAGGGGAGGAAGGAAGGAAGGAAGGAGAGAACAAAGGAAGGAAAGAGGGACGGAAGGAAGGAGGGGAAGGAGGAAAGGAAAGAAGGAAGGAAAGAAGGAAAGGAGGCAGGAAGGAAGGAAGGAAGGAAGGAAGGAAGGAAGGAAAGAAGGAAGAAAGGAAAAGAGAGAGAAGGAAGGAGGGGAAGGAGGGAGGGAAGGAAGGAAAGAAGGGAAGAAGGAAGGAAGGGAGGAAGGAAGGAAGGAAAGAAGGAAGAAAGGAAAAGAGAGAAGGAAGGAGGGGAAGGAGGGAGGGAAGGAAGGAAGGAAGGAAGGAAGGAAGGAAGGAAGGAAGGGAAGGAGGGAGGAAGGAAGGAAAGAGAAGAAGGGATGGAGGACCGAGAAGGACTGGGAGACTGGGCAGAGGGTACTCCTAAGCCTGGAAGTTGCCAGAGGACAGATCTTAACCCCGGCTATAGGAAGCACAGACCAGCTCTGTTCTGACCTTCTGAGGATCCCTGGGCAAGAACGGACTCCTTGAAGCTTCCATTTCTTCATCAGTAAACAGGAACAAGAACAGATTCCTCAAGTGTTACGAGGACCACGTCAGAAATCATGGGAAATGGCCCACAGGGTCCCAGGCGTGCCAGCGGTGTTCCATGGATGCTATCTCCTCCTACCTCCCTTCTTCATACATCAAGCCCCATTTTGCCCTGTCCATACATAAAGACCCACAGAATAGAGATTTTATTAATGTGAAAATCGACCTACTTCGAGTGTGTGAAGAGAGAAAATCCGCTCGCGTGCCATGGTGAGGAGCAATGGCGGGGGGCGGGACTCGGGGCCCATCTGGCTCTGTGGCTCCACAGGGTCATTCAGCCTCTCCCCTCGACTCCTCTTCTTAGTAAGAGAGAGGTGCACCAGTCCATCTCCGGGTTTCTCCAGCCCGTTTGCTTCAGGGAGACACCCCTTGAAAAGCTCCCCGTGCCCCCTATAATCTGAGCCTCCTTCTGGTCTTGGCAGTGGAGGGACACCGTGCTCGCCTAGACAGAGAATCAGGGTGGTCGCCTCCCCATGGCCTTCCTCAAGGTGACCTCCAGGTCAGGGCAGCTGACCTCCAGGAGTCTGAGCCCTGCCTGGCTCCTGGGGACCAGCTTCTCCGTGTGCAGACCCAGCCAGAATACCCCACCGTGGCACCTCCACCCTTGCGTGCCCTACATCGTGACCCCCACATGGTGACCGTTTTTGATTCCGTGTTTTGGCACAGCCGTGCAGACGCAGAGACGTTTTGACTTAGTCTAAAAACCAAGCATTCAATTTTCAGCTATGTAGGGTCACCCAGGAAGGTGTGGAAGTGACCGTCACCACCCCCCTCCATCCCTTGCCTTTCCCCAGCTGTCACAGGGCCCCCTCTTGGGGCGGGGACCGGTGGAAGGGGCATGAAGCTGGGATTGAGATAAAACAAAGAAAAGGGTCCAGGGACGGCCAAGAGTCAAGGAGGGCTGTGGGGCACAGTGTGGGAAGTAAAGGACAAGGGTTTTCATTTTGGCGTAGGACTTTGATACAGCCAAATCAGTATGATTCCCTTATCAAAACACCTTCCTCTGTGCCTTCTAGAAGACTCACCCTCTCAATCTGGGGCACAGCTGTAGCCTCGTAGTCCAGGCATAAAATAACAGGCAGCGACAACGCCCTGTCCCCTGGTTATGGCAGACAGGACAAGTCAGCCCCAACAGTGCTGAGCGGGGCTTTTGGGAGGCCTTCCTCAAAGTGCTTATGAACCACGAGACCTCCCACAAACTCCCTCCCTCACTTGTCCTTTCATCACAGATGGAGAAACTGAGGCTAGGAGAACATCCCCCACATCCCTGAACTAAGCCAGGGGGAGCCGGGAACCAACCGTGAGTCCCCCGGTTCCACATCCCATATTCTTCTTCTCCTCTTGAAATCCCAGAAGATGGGTTAAACTGTTACGCCAGTGTTAGCCCTGTCTTACAGATTTGAAAGTTGAGGCTCAGACAAGAGAAGAAATCAGCTCAAGGTGGCCCCCTCTGCCCGTGGTGGAGGAGATCCAAACCCAAGTCGGCCAGCTCCTGACCCAGGACAGGTGCCTCAGCTGGCATCTGTCAGACGGCGACGGTGGCAGCAGGTGGGAAGAGTTGGGGAGTTGACATCGATGGGGACAAACAATGTACAAAGCCAGGGAAAGCAATGGAGGTGGCCCCCTGATGTACTCAAAGGCCACTGATAAGTGTGCCGGATCACCTCCCCCAGCAGGCAGATAGCCCCGTGCGATCGAGTCCGCGGGCCCTGGTGGCCCCAGAGATTACTGTGCACCGGAATCCGCCCGCACCCCGCGTGTTCAAACGCCGGCCCATCCAGCCGTCCATTCCGCCAGGTGCTCGTGCTTCTTCTGCCCATCAGACAGATTTATTGGGAGCAGCAGTGGGGCCCATGGGAGCCCAGTCCCAGCACCCCCCATCAATCCCAACACGGGGGCGGGCGGGAGACAGAATATATGTAAGGTCATTCGGAGATGGAAAAAATCATTCACAGCACTCCCGAAATAGCCGATCTCCGCTTCGCAGCAATTGCCACCTTCTTGGCCCTAAATCAAATTCTGCTGCGAGAAGCAAACTCAATCTTCTCTCTCCCAAGTTTTGCTTTTTATGAGATCGGCAATAAATTGGGGCGTGGACAGAGAAAAGGCACCAAAGGTCACTGGAATCGGGACATGCCCGCGCGGCCTGGAAGAGACAGAGAGGGGAGGAGGGGGGAGGACGGCATCAGGGTTGAACCAGGCTGGTGGCAACAGCCGTGTGGGGTGGCCCAGGGGGCTGCGTGCTGACTCAGGATGGAAGGAAGGCCGACTACCTGGCCTGGTGAGTCTTGGCCCCGGGTTGGAGAGAAACCTTCCAGCTGCCTCCTTCAAGTCAAACAATGAGAATGGTGACACGGGCCTATGGGGTCTGTGATGATAGCTGCCTGGGTGGGAATTAGCCCCTCCAGGGTATCAGAGAAGCTCCCGCAGCTGGGGAGACATTAGAGCTCCCCGGTGTCCCCAAAAATGTGGGTGTCCTTCTGGCTTCCACGTCCGGGGCTCTCCTCTGTTCTCCCGGCATCAGGGCTCTCTCAGTCCGGACACTAGTGGCATTTGGGCTGGATAAGTCTTTGCTGAGGGGGCTGTCCTGTGTATGGTGGGATGTTTCGCAGCATTCCTGGCCCTTACCCACTAGATGCCCGTAGTACTCACCAATCATGACAACCAAAAATATCTCTAAACATTGCCTAACGTCCCCTGGGGAGCAAAATTGCTCCCAGATGAGACCCGGTAAGTACATGCTCTCGTGGGGTCTGAAGCACCCCAGCATGGCTCATCTCCTTCTCCAGCCTTAGGTCTCCCTGCTGAACCCCTTCCTCGCCCCACAGGGCCATCTGCCTGCCAGACGTCGCTCCCTGGATGGCCGCGCACACGGAATAAGTCCCTTAACTGGAGGCATGGTCCTTCCCCAGGCCACCCCACCAACCCTTTAACTACCCCCCGCCAGCTCCCTGAACTTGATTCCCCTGCCCCCCAGTAGACAGACCCTGAGTTTGGGCAGTTGTTGTTCTACTAGAAAGCTGGCTGTCCCCACTCAATTCCACTCATCCAATCAAAGGTCAAGACCAGTGAACTCTATGCCCGGGCCATTCCCCAAATGGCCCCACTCCCCAGTCTCCCCACCAAGGCTTGGTGAGGGCCCCCGTCTCTGTCTCTTCACCTCTAGGTGCACCCCCTACCGGTCCTCGCTGACCTTCCCCACGAGGAACTTTCTAAAGCACAAATGCGGTCGGGTCTGTCACCTGCTGGTAAAGGGTCAGTGGCCTCTCAATGCCTCAGACCCTACAGACCCACGGGGAGGGTCCTCACCCTCCACTCTGAGCACGCACACAGCACCGTGCACACACGCGTGGCTTACCTTCCACCCACGATGGTAACACTCCCCCAGAACAGTGACATTTGTCAAGAACATTTGGCACGCTACTTTTCTCACCATTTTGGACCTCCTGGATTTAACGCTGACAACTACCCTATCAGCAAATACCTCTAAGATCCTCCTCTTATCTGTAAGGAAACTGAGGCACAAAGAGGCTATCACAGGAAATGAGGGGCAGCACCGTCTTGCTCAGTCACTGTGCAGCGCTATTTCTCAAGGCCTGCTGTACGAGGGCCTCCGTTGGCCTGGAATGCCCTTCCCATCCCGCCCCCTTCCCCCGGAATGCCCTTCCTCCTTTGAGAGTCACCTCAGTTCAAGCTTCCCCTGCTAGAGACGCCTGCCGGCCCTTCTCCGCAGGGTGAGGTCTCCCACTGACTGAAGCTCCGGGGCTGGACCAGAGGGCGCTCAGGCAGTGTGAGGGGGTCTGATCTGCCGTGCACACGGAATGGGCCCACAGACGGTGTCCCGACTCCTGCAGACCCCAGACCTTCTGCTGAAGCTCCGCGGAGACCAGCCCCCGCCTTGGTCCCTGGTGCCTTTGCTGGCCCGTGAGCTGGCCAGTCCTGAGCAGCACGACCAGGTGGCCTTGTCAAGAGCCAGTCAGCCTAACTTCTGTGCCTGGTTCTCGTTTCTCTTTTAACTCGAATCAGCCAGAGTTGCATTCTGTTGTTTGCCACAGACGGCCATGACAGACACACTCTTCTGTTTGTGCCCGCAAGTCTCCCCTCTCTCTCTTCTAGAAGGTTGCATCCTCTTCTCTCTACTTTTCCCAATCCTTCCAGGTCCAACTCGAAGGACACCCACCTCCAGGACACCTTCTCAGACCACACCCTACAGTGTCTTTGGGAATGAGTCGCATCCCTGCCTCTGTAACCTGAAGCAAAATACCTACAGGTAATCTCATCGGGAAAACGACAACACCAGTAATGACCATCTCCTAGGGCTGTGCAAGAAGAAAGATGACATTACATGGGCAGAGGCACCTATGGGATCATTTGTCTGCCATGTGACAAAAGTTCAATAGATGTTTATATACCAATATTAAAATCATTAAGCCATACTCATAAAGATGGTAAAGCATGGCCTTATGACATACAAGCAAGTGAAACATCGCATTTCAGCGCAAGAGAGATCACTTACTAGCATGTTGGTAGTTCAGCGAAATAATCAACCTATGGATGAATGAATGATAAGAGGCATTCCCTGACCTGCAGGAAGTTATGACACTTCTCAGTGAGTGCCTACAGCATGCTGTGCCCACCCTGTCCTGTGCATGGCAGGTGTTCAGTGAAATCTTGTTGGTTAAACACCAACAGAGGATGCTGACTCCTCCCCACGTCTATCTGAGAAGGAAGAAAGAGAGGGGCTGTTTTTAGGGGTTAAATGGGGACAGACCCCAAAAGGGCCAGACTCCAGGAAGTCGTCTGCCCGGCAAGGGTATTAAACCAGAAGAGGCTCACGGCATGGAGACACCTCTCCCCGGGCCAGTTTCCATCCACAAGTTTTGCCCACCTCAGGGAACTAGAGGAACGGAATCTGGTCTGTATAAAAGCCAGTCCTGAGCACATGTCCAGCTCCTGTTATCCAACAAGAATTGTGGTATCGTCCATATTGCCTCAAGCGGGTTTTCTTGGCTAAGTCTGGAACCCTGCAGAAGACAGCACAGTCTAGAAGAAACATTTTGCTACAAGAAAATTGTCTTGGTGGTGTGCTTATAGAAAGGGGATTTAGGGGCACCTGGCTGGCTCAGTCAGTTGAGCATCCGACTCTTGATTTTGGCTCAGGACATGATCTCACGGTTCATGAGTTCAAGCCTCCCGTCAGGCTCTGTGCTGACAGCATGGAGCCTGCCTGGGATTCTCTCTCTCTCTCTCTCTCCCTCTGCCTCTGCCCTTCTTCTGCTTGTTCTCTGTCTATATTTTAAATAAATTTTAAAAATAAATAAATAAACTTTAAAAAAAAAAAGAAATGGGATTTAGCCACCACAGTTCAGGTGTCCCCATGCTTTTCCTTATAGTAACTCATTACTATAAGCAAGTGTCTTCCCATCTCTGGGCTGCAGTGAGTTATCTTATCTATTACATGAGGGGTTGGCCCAGATGATTTCAAAATCCTTTCCAGCAATAATATCCTAGAGGCCAGATCATCAGCTTGATGTGTTAGTTCCAGGCAACGTTGTGTGTGTGAATGGGTTTGTGTGTGTGTGTGTATGTTTGTGCACGTGGGTGCCGTGTGGCTTCATATGTGCGTGTATGCTCAGGGCACTTGTGTGTATGTCTTCTGTGTCCTTTAACTTGATTGAAAACGCCTCACATCACATCCCAACAATAAACACAGACCTTAGAGACTTCACTTCTAGCATCTTCTGCCTTCAAAACAGATAAGGGTTCTGGGAACAGCATGCTACCTCCAACACACATAAATATGCCTGGCAAGGCTTTGAGCCCCTAAGGCCTTCTTTTTTTTTCCCTGGCAGGTATGCTAAACGTGTCCACATAATTGTGTGACAAATATTGTATATAGCTTTGCTTAACAAAAATCAGGTGTCTCATTTACCCAGGAAAGCTGATGTGCCACCTGATAAACGAGGCTATGAGACTGGCTTTTTTCCTGAATAATTATATTCTGATGGCTGCGTGGCCAAACCACGAGAAAATCAAGTTATTTCTGTACAGCAAAAAGGAAAGTCGAATTCAATACCCACGAGTATTGCCGCTAGAATTACAGGGGGGGGGGTCCTTCTAGGAAGGTGGCCTCTTTGATTCTATGCAAATAACAGAATAATTTGAAAATCCATTGTTCTCCCCATCATGGTGTATTTTGAGGTTAGTTGGTCCCTTATCACTGTTTGGAGCTTCAATAAATATACTTTTAAAGAGGTTATCGCAGGAGCCTTCTAAATATTCTCCTTCTCTATCATTCTCCCCTTGAGTCCATGAGTCTATGTCCTACCCGTACCCACTGTAACTGACCTAAAAACTAAGTAATAAAATGGTGCCGTTCCCTCTCTCAGACATTGCCACTGACCTCTCTCAGGTTGAAGTCCAAATCCCCCGGTGTGTCCTTCAAGGTTCTTTAGATTCCCGACTGGCCCTTGCTCTGCTGCTAACCTCACCCGTAGCCTCACTCCCATGTCGTGCTTTTTAGTGGCAAGGACCCTGTCCCCAGGCCCTATACCCTAAGTCTCTCTCTCATACTCCCAAGTCTTTGTCCACACCCTGGCCTTTTCTGGAATGGCCTTTCCCAGCCCTTTATTTACCTTCTACCCCTCCTTAAGACCCAGCTTAAATGGGGTGCCTGGGTGGCTCAGTCGGTTAAGCGTCCGACTTCGGCTCAGGTCTGATCTCACCGCTCGTGAGATCGAGCCCCGCGTCAGGCTCCGTGCTGACAGCTCAGAACCTGGATTCTGCTTCAGATTCTTGTCTCCCCCCTCTCTCTGACCTTCTCCCATTCACACTCTGTGTGTGTGTCTCTCTCTCTCTCTCAAAAATAAATAAACATTAAAAGCAAAAAAGACCCGGCTTAAATGTTTATTCGTCAAAGGACCCTCATCCCAAATGTCTTCATTCACTTGGTCAACAAATGTGTTGTGGGTCCCCGGTCCCAAGTGTTAATGATACAGAAACCAGTAGTGAGGGTGACCCACAGAGGCACCCTGAGAGGTCGTGTGGGGACCAGAGGACATCAGCAAAGAAACAAAGCGGAAGTCCCGGACGCAGCCAACCCTGAGTGCGGTCTGGGCTGGCAGTGGGGGCTCCTGTGTCAGTGGAATAAAAGGACGCTCCTGGGATGGATGAGTAATTCCCGTGGGGCTTGGGGAAGCTGTGGGGCCCTCCCCGGGGGCAAGTGAAAGCAGCTGCGGGCGGATCCGGTGTGGTGCCACCAGGAATGCCACCCCCCACCCCGGGCAACTGGTCTGGCTACTGTTGCTGCCAAAGCCCAGGGGAGGACGGGGTCCTGGGTGAAGTTGAGCCAGGTCAGGGGCTGGCCAAGCAGGCCGAGAGCTAGGGCTGCCTGGAGGAGGCGTGCAGAGCCTCCCTCGTGGGAAAGCGGAGCGCGCTCTGGCAGTCACAGGATGGGTGGCCGGGGCGGCTGCCCGCAGTATCCTACGTAACCAGCGAATGGACTGGGGACTTGAGGCCCCGCCTGAGCAGGGGCTCCTCTGCCTTGTCCCGCAGCACTCGCCAGCTGCCTGGTATACAGTGGGCGCTCAGTACCGGCCCGCTCGATGGACGAGTGCTTGTTGGAGTAAGTCAGCAAGGAAACAAGCGTGCCGGGGACCACTGAGCAGGAACCCTCGGGCGTCAGATAGCAGCACTTTGCTTCTGCTGCCGCCTTCAGTGTCCCTCTACAAGCGAAGTTCCCAGGGCTTGTTCCTGAGGGCAGTGAGAAAAGAAGGGGAAATGGAACCACCTGAAGAAAGAAGCCAGGGGTCACTTTCCTGTTTCCCCTCTTAGGCCAGCCAAGGAAAAAGGGAGGGCTTTTCCGGTGCTTCACAGACCCTCCGGAGTCAAGTCCCAGCCTAGCACCTCTGACGGCACTTGATAAAGGACGAATGCTCTCCGCGGGGGCCTTCATCTCCGCAGTCGTTCTAAGAGCGCGACCTCTCCCCCCACCCCACCTCCTGCCACGGGTCACACTGCCCCTGTCTTACTGTGACCTGCTAGCAAGTTTCTGGCTGAGGTGGGTGCCTTGGTTTATGAAATGCTACCCGTAGTAGGAAAATACCCTTCCTAGAGAGACACATATATAGCCTTGGCCTAAGGCCCTGCTCAGACTCTCTGAGAAAGCCCAGAAAGCCCCATGGCCTAGCACTGGGGAATCGCGTTCCTCTGCCCCATCCAAGTAGCTTGGAAAAGTCCTTCAGGCAGAGTGCACACCAGTCAGGGAAAGGATGGATCCTGGATGCGACGAGGGTTCAAGCAGAGGTAAGGCAGGAATCCAAGACCAGCCCAGACCCCAGGCGGTGGGAGAGATTCAAGCTCATCTGTCCTGCTGAGAGGACAGAGAGAGAGAGAGAGAGAGAGAGAGACCCATGGTGGCACACGAGCTGCTGAGTGTCCACGGTACCAGGAGGAAGGACTTGGGGAAAAGATGGGGACGGTGGTGGGGGTAAATTGAGGAGGATTGAAACAGCAAACTGAAGAGTCCAAGAGAAGTCCATGGGAAGCCATGGGAGCCTCTGGAACAGAGGAAGTGCCAGCCCAAGGTCAGCCAGACTGCAGGGGAGAGACGGGACCAGAAGAACAGCTGGAAGCCTTGCAACCATCCAGGGTGGAGACTGCACTTGAGGAGGGAGAGCCAGGACCCTCCCGAGTTGAATGTCAAGTATTCCAACAGGGACCTCTATGAACTTGGGACTCTACCACGCGTTTGCAGGGTGGGATCAGGAAGTAGCCCTTTCAGAGGTCCTCACTTTGTCTCAGGAAAAACTTGTCTATAAAGAGAAAGCAAGCAACGTGAGGGGTCGGGGAACACTTGCTTTGGATGCAGATGGTCAGGGCTGGAGCGTCGATGGTATCCTGCCACCACTCTGTGTAGGCAAGGATGGGGTTGGTCCAAAGCCCCGGTATCCGATGTACCAAAACGCCCATGGCGGGCGCTTTATAAATGTTTGCTCAGTGAAGAGTCTCTTCTACACGTCTGAGCCTGGGTCTCTTCTCCCATGAGATCCTCACTTTGGGATATTTATATCATACTTGAAACATAGTAGGGGTTCCACTGGGCGGTCAGGTCCTCACTAGTGGGGGTGCCCTGGGGACGGACCCAGGCCTGGTTCATCTTTGGCTCCCCTGAATGTCTTGCCCATTAGAGATGCTAGATGGATATTTCTGGAATGTACTTGTTGTTGAGGGAGACTCATTCCTCAGTGCAGACAATCAGCATTTGGGTCCCAGAAGAACTGTGCAGTTGTTTTGAAAAAAAGAGTGGAAATTACTGACCTTCAAAGCAAATTTGAGCTGAGGGTGTGCCTGAAACAAAACACATCAAGGAGGTGGGAGCAGGGAGGGGACACGCGGACCTTCCAGGCTTTGGTGGCACACCCAGGAGAACATCTTCCAGAGCCAAGAGGAGGTGGAGTTCGAGAGAGGTGGGACCAAAGCCCCCTTCCCTCCTCTTCGTGGTCTTTCCGGATGCTGCTGGTGTTTGTCACGTTCCTCCGGGGATGGAGGTGGAGGGTGGCTTCCTCTGAGCTGGGGTCCCTGTGGAGGGAGCCAGGAGCCCCTGGAGGAAGGCAGAATGTGAGCAGGGCTTGAGCAAGCCAGGTCAAAAAATGGTGTGCGGCTGGACGGCCGCATCGATCCGCGCGGTGGGAGGAGGGTTGGCGGGGCCGGGCCTGCTGTGCTCAGCAGGTATCGCATCTGCCCTCGGCCATGCAGCCCTGAGTCTGTTTGCAATTACAGCCTGTTTTGATTATTAGGTCAGAATATTCATCTCCATGGGCTTATGATAAAAGGCCAGAGCAAGACGGCGTTTCTCATTTCAGACCAAGTCTCCCTCTCTTTGTGTGTGTGTGTGTGTGTGTGTGTATAGTTTCTGCTTTCTCCTTCCTTAGCCAATTTATTTAGTTCTTGACTCCAGGAGGGTGGTGGCTGCAAGAGGCACCCCAGAGGCCTTTTTTTTTTTTTTAATACAATTTATTGTCAAATTGGCTTACGTACAACCCCCGGTGCTCATCCCAACAAGTGGCCTCCTCAGTGCCCATCACCCACTTTCCCCTCTCCCCCACCCCCATCCACCCTCAGTTTGTTCTCTGTATTTAAGAGTCTCTTATGGTTTGCCAGAGGCCTTGAATACAGTGGCCTTGCGTGGCAGGAGAGGGAGGCTTTGGCGCCTCCCTTGGAGCCCCACCCAGCCAGGAGGTCAGAGCTGGGCTGGCTTTTGACTCATCCAGGAGGCAGCTGGCTACCGAAAGCAGGGGCTAGTGTGGGCAGAGCCCTAGAAGCCCAGGGCCGGGAAGGGCCTTGAAAGTCAGCCCTCCCACCCCCGGCTCATGGTTTGTTGCTTTCCCACACCACTACCAAGAACTTTCTGCTCCCATTCTTCCAGGGATGGGGAACTCCCTACATCCTTGGGCCACCTAGTTCACCCGGTTTCTGCATTCCAGAAAGAGGAACGCATCTTTTCTTATAAGACCAGTGGCTCCCCAGCCTCCAAGCCCTCACCAGGCCAAATATTCCTGTTTCTTCAACACACTGAGTTTGATATGGATTCGAGTCTCATTACCAGGCTGAATACACGCAGTATCTCCCGGGTGGCATGAATACTCAGAGCTAGTAGGATTTTCCCTCCCTCCTTCCGCCGGTCCTAGCTCTCTGTACATGGAGTCTCTGCTGCTTTTTGGCAGACCCAGTTCTAGACCTTCTTCTGGACCTGAAGGAGGAAATGCTGTCACAGGGCACAAGTGTAATTACCATCCCTTCCTCCTCCAAAGCCTCTTCTTCTGTCCTCACAGCTCAGGCCCCATAAGACGGGTTGGTAGTCCCACTGCCTTCATTCTGTGGCCCTGAAGAGCCTCAGGAATCTTCAGGACAAAGATGAAAGGGGCTAGAAGAAAGAAAGTGAAGTCATTATGTTCAGCCACAGAAGAGTCAGCAGGCTTTCCCAGCCTCAGTGATGTCGTGGCCTGATTTCTGGAGTAGGGAAAGAAGGAGACAGAGACAGAGAAAGAGGTTATGGTCTCTCGCAGAGCCCTCGAGGGCTCACAATGACCTTTCTCATCCATGCCAGTGTTACAACAATGCTGGGAAATAAATGCAATGATTTTTTTTTATGTTTATTTTTTGAGAGAGACAGAACGCGAGCAGGGGAGGGGCACAGAGAGCGGGAGACAAGGAATCGGAAGCAGGCTCCAGGCCCTGAGCTGTCAGCACAGAGCCCGACGTGGGGCTCGAACTCACAGACTCCGAGGTCCTGACCTGAGCCAAAGTAGGATGCTTAACCGGCTGAGCCACCCAGGCGTCCCGATGCAATGATTTATGGGACCGTCATTTTTTGCAAAACTGAGGTTCCGAAAGGCAACGGTTGCCAAGCTAATGACGGTTGGCACCGGGAGAAGAGACAGAGGGGCTCTTTGAGTCAAAGCTTGATTGACAGTCAGATGGGCAGGTCTACGGAGTGCTGAATTTGTTTTCGATGGCGCGATAATATAAACAATATCATCTATCATTCAAACCGGGTCTTTGGGACCAGAAGCGGGCACCTGTTAAATGTTGACACGGGACACAGGACACAGGCACAAGCAAGGACCATCCCTGGCAAACCAGAGTGGTTTGTCCTGCTGCCATAGAGACCTCCAGTTCCAGGTCCCCCAAGCTAACCTCTTCAGCTCCACCATGCCCCCCTGAGAGAACAACCCAGAAGCACCACTTCCTCAGGGGCATCTCTGAGGACAACTCATATTTTCTTCTCCCTAGCTCAGCCCTGCCTTCTAAGATACAGGCTGCTCCATCCAGTGGCCCCCTAGACACCTGCTCCCGGACGACCCACAAGCTCCGTGGATAAGGGTCCTCAAACGCAGCTCTGTGCAGGTCCTGGTTGCATGTGGGCATCTGGTCTACCGCACAACACGCACAAGGAGTTACAATAAAGGCCAGTTTTCGGCAAAGACGCAGAGCCTTGAGCTCAACCTCGCCCCTCGACACAGACCACCCAGCAACTCTTGGTCCCTACCAGGCCCCTTGGATTTGTTCTCCAATTGGAGATGCATGCCCAGCCCCTGTTATTTTTCCCCTTTCAGCCTGATTCTGGGTTTAGAGCTCAGTTTGCCTGCCCCTGACTTCTCTGAGGAGCCAAAGCCCTGCCCACCTCCTGTCTGAATCAGTTCTTCGTTCACTTTATGCCAGTTTCCCACTCCTGTCCCGGATCCTGTCATGTTTGCCCCCACATGCACTACAAGCCAAGTACAGCCACGCCCAAGTGACCCCCCCCCCCAGCCTCTCCCTGGAACTCAACCCTCCTCTGGGCTCCTGATGTTAGCGAAAGGCCCCACCAGGTACCCAGACACCAAGGGGAGCCCTGTTGGTCCCAGGACTCAGCCCTGTTCGAGTGATTGACACCCTATCCTCCCGTTCCCCGTGAGAATCCTCATACCACGTCTAGGAATGAGCCACAGCATCCTTTCCCATCTCCCCTTTGCCCACGCACAGCACCTCGTGGGGCTGGCCTCGGTCAGCTATCAGCCGCCGGTTCCTAAAACAAAAAGCTGGGCGGATAAATGAATATCACAAAGCCAACAGAGGCCCAATCGGGAAATTCGGCTTCATTCTACTGCAGTTGATCCGAAACATTGGCTTGATTTAATAGGAATGCTTCCTAACGCGTGAACAATTATTATTGTTTTAAATTAGCAAGAATAAAATTCCACCGTCTTTCTCCCTGAAGCTACTTCCAGACACGCCAAGCTGTAAATCCTCAGCGCCCACGAGGAGTTAGACAAACAGTCATCGTTGCTGCAAGGAAATGCTGCAGCGAGAAACCTCTCCAATCCATATTTTTCCCTTAAGGGAAGGGGAAGGAGCTACAGCACAGGGAGACATTTTGTTTTTTCTTTTCCTGTTGAAAAAGGGAGTTTTCTCTTTCCTGCCCTTCCTTCTAGCTTCACGAGAGATGCCTGAGGTTGAGCGTGTCTGGCTGACTGAAGGAAGAAAACATGAAATACATTTAACTAAGTGAGGCGTCGAGCGGCTTTTGCAGCGGCGGCTGGCGACATGGTAGGTTCGGGCCCCCTCACACCCGCCGCGTCCTTGCCGTGTGGGCATCAACACGCCCACTCTTCGGACTTTGATCCTCGCTGCGAGACTGCGCTTAGGGTCGGGGGGATGAGTCATCTGAAGGTTAGTCCCAGCTCTGTCCCCACCCTTTGTGTAAGACTGTTTCCTTTCCCATGAGCCCTGACCGTGAGGTTCTCAGCCAATAATGGCATTGGTTGGTTTTTTCCTCTCTTGTGCAACCAAGTCATATAGAACCTCTTCCTGCCCTGAAACTCAGCTCTCCTAGGGAAGGACAAACCAAGGCATGCACAGCGGTCCCCTGGCCCAGCCACTGTCATAATCACCAGGACTCCAGGGCAGATGGAGCCAGTGCCTCTGATGAGCAGCTCACACTGGAAGCTCAAAGCACCCTGGAATCAGGTCTGGCGACCGCTGAAGGCTTTCCCTGCCACGCTAAGGGGTTGGAACTTTATTCCATGGACCACAGGGAACCACAGAAGGGCTTTAAGGAGAGAGGGGTCCAGCAGCGTGATGCGGGGCGAGACACTTGACCTCCGAAGCCTTGTTTTCCTCGTGCGCAAAATGGAAACAGAAAGAGCGTGTGCCCCTCAGAGGGATTGAGGTAAAGATCCCATGGTCAAGCAGATGTAAATGTGCCTCGCACAGTTTCTGGTATACAACCGTCCTGGAAGAGCAGAGATTGAATGGAAATGTGTTCACCACTCCCCTCTCCCCAACTCACCAAGCATGCTTGGCACACAAGCGTGCACACACGTGCCCACGCCCACGTACACATACTCGCTCGTCTTTTCACCCCCGTCTCCAGCTCCACCAAGGTCACTCCTGGTAATGCTTTTCCTCGGCCAACATTCCCAGCGCGTGGACCTGTCTCAGCGCTCCCAGCCCCAACCCCACCACGCCCTTCCTCCGGGCCATTCTGCCAGAAACTTGCTCGGCTCACTCGGGAGTGGGCCAGCGGGGCTTCAATAAGCAGGCCAGTGCTGTCTGTGGCTTTGTAACTGAGCTTCCTTGGGAGTGAGGGAGGACTGAGCTCCCGGAGCTGTGGGGTAGGAGACGGGTGGGAACAGGAGATGAGAGGGGGCACTGGGGGGAAAAGGGTCCTGGGGACCAGCCAGTTTGGGTGTGCGTCCCCTCCTCTACTGCAGGACATGGGAGAGGTACGGGATTCCCTGAACAAGGAAGACTCCTTCCAGGTGCCACAGAGTCCTCCTGCAGGGGGGACACATGGGGTCCTGCAGGCCCCTGGGCCTCTTCCCTTCTTCTCCTCCCCTGGAGACCAGGAGCAAGCTCTGCAAAGCCCCTTCATGCTGCGTGGTCCCCATCCCGCTGCGGACCCAAGTCCTGGCTGCCCCGGGCCAGTCCATGCTGGCCGATTCCTGCTGTCCTGTCACCTGGCTCCGAAACTCTTGCGGCCCCTGCCGCTGCTGTCCTCCCCCCGTGAGGCCCTGCGAGGCCCACCTCCTCTCATGGCCCAAAAAGTCACACACAGCAGGCTGGTTTGTGCAGCAGAAGCTTCCTGAACATCGGGAAGTTACGGAAAGCATAGCAGGAAACAAGTTACAACGGATAATCGGACAGGCGACGGGAGATCCAGCCCCAGTTTCCCCCGCGAGTCCAGCCTGGAGCGAGGGGCTATCTCCCCCACGCTGGGGGGAGGGGCTTCTTTCCACCTTCCAGTGTCCCCGAGTCCTGCAGCCACAATCCCTCCTGCCTCTTGAGTTTCCAGGGGATGGCCCCTGACTACTACAGAGAAGAGAGAAGCGGGGTGTTCCAGAAGCCCACTGCCTGTGTGTTCTGTTTCACCAAATCTCTCCCCAGAAACACGGGACGGAAATACTATCTCTACAGGTGAGGAGCCTGAGGCTCAGAGAGGTAAAAGGAATTGCCCGGAGGTCAGGATTCAGGAACCGGTGGAGTCAGCTCTCCTACCCACTTATCCACCCATTCCGTCCGAAGGTATCGATGGCCCTGCCCGAGAGCAAGGGCTCCCGGACTCCCGGCCCTGAGTCACTTCGCAGCCGGGCAGGAGAAGCCCCGGGAGCGATGGAGCCGCTGAAGGAGGCCAGCCGGGGCCTGAGGCCCGCGTCTTTACCTTCCCAGCTGGCTCCGGCTGGCCGTGACATCTTGGGGAGCAGCGAGCCATGGGCACAGTAAGCTCGGGGAGTTTAACAAATGTTTATAAAACCTTTTCATACACAGTTAATGATCCTTATTAGGACCTGAAAAAGCAGTCACTCATGCCACATCCCAGCTTTAAGGAGCATTTTATTATTACATGCCACTCCACAAATTAATGAGAGAAGCTGAGGCCCATTTGTCGGTGGGGCCAATGCCTGGGGATGCTGGCGGAGAGGCCTTTGTCCCAGAGCCTACTGGGCCAGATTCCCTGCTCCACCTGCCGCCCCCAGACACTCGCCATTCTCGAGTTGCCAGCCCACCAGCTGCAGCCCCTGAAAGGGCCCACCTTGAGGCCGCCCCGGGTTCCCTGTGCCTCAGGCCTGAGCCCGAGCAGGCCCGGCTGTCTCTTCCCCGAGGCGCTGGGGAGAGGTACTCTCACATCCCGGGGGGAAGGGTGATGGGAAACAGATGCCTGGTCCCCAGCCCCGGATCTGAATTCTTAACCGGGTGCCCAGGCCAATTTTGAGACCCACCAGGGCTTGAGACACGAGCCCCAGATGCCTGTAGGCCAATCCCGGCTCTGCCCCAGGCTGCATGACCTCAGGCACGCCTCTTAGGTTTTCCTTAGTGTCCCCATTTTGCAAATATCCATCTTGCAAAAGTGATTTTTGCAAATATGACATCATCCCATGTGACCAAAGAGTGCTTTTGTCGTGATACAGCCAAGTCTGCCTGGCCATTCGAATGATGGAATCGTAGCATTTAGAGCAGGAAGCCACCAAGGTCAGGGTGAGAAACAGCTGACGGAACTAGACAGAGGCGATGGTTGCACAACATTGGGGCTGTAGAAGCTGCCACTGAATTGGCTCATTTTATGTTCTGTGGATTTTACTCCGGTACAAAACGGTTAATTTTATGTTATGTGAATTTTACCTCAATATAAAAAAAAAAAAAATCAAGTTCCTTTTCACCTTTAATGTGACATGCTTACCAGCCTCTGAGCTCTCGCCCAGGCTTTTCCCTCTGCTTGGTTAGTTCCTACTCACATTTCAGGCTTCATCTTGCACATCATTTTCTCCGGGGCTCCTCTGCTGGCCCCCCAAGCAGGTGACCCCTACTGCTGTGTCATGTCTGGGACACATGTCTGTCGTGTCTATTTGCCCACACCTCCCCAAAAGATGGACTTTGGGGTGGGGGTGGGGCACAGGTCCCAGGGCTACAGCTGCCCCTCATCTGGGGCATAGTAGGTGCTCAGTCTTGAACAGAAGCTCTGCCTCTAACCCAGCCCCAGTTTTAGAGATGAAGCCGGTGTGGCCCAGAAGAGGACCAGGCCCTGCCCCAGGTCGCACAGTTGCTTAGCTGGTGGAGTTGCTGAGGCCAGCCCAGCCCGGTCCCTGGAAGGGGCCCCTCGCTGTCCTCTTCCCTGTCAGCTCCCCTGGGCAGAAAGCACAGCCCAGACGCGTGAGCCTCTCCTTCCCAGCCATTAGCTAATCTGGCCACGGCCAATGTACCAGGGCCTTCTGTCTCCCCTTCCTGTTTCCCCAGGGCACCGCTGTTTACGTTGTCAAGGGCTTATCACCAACAGGCAGGCGAAGACTCGTGTCCTAGGGAACCTTGTCCCCAGAACCTCCTACCAACACAACGTTTTGGCCACTGGGACCTTCCGCTTTCACGGGCACCTGCTGGAAACTGCTCACACACGGGGCCTCGGTTTCCCCACCTCTAATATAACAGATGAACAACTGCTTACTGATTTACCACCAGGGTCACGTGAAACGGCAAAGGCACGGGCCTCACGATCTGACCACCCGACTCTGAATCCCAGTTCTGCTCCTCACTGTGGGCCCCTGAGCAGGTGACTCCACCCAGGTGGTGTGCCTTGTTTCCTGTCTATAAAACGGCTATGCTCCTAGCACTTGCTTCCCAGGGATGTGGTACTTGCGGTGTTTAGAACCTCGTGCCTGGAGTACGGTAAACGCTTAGGGATGTGAGCTGCGGTTTGTATGAATCCTGACCCTGCCCTCCCACGAGCTGCAATCTGGTTGCCCTTCCCTTGCAAAATGGAAGATGCTAGCATGTCATGGCTCACCATTGGGTGGCCGTCAACCCCCTGGCCAGCCCGGGTCACCGGGACCGATGGAATGCATGGAGCATGCGCAGGGAAGGCCTAGGTGTGCACGCAGGGAAGGCTCTGGCGCCTTTCAGCCACGTTGACCTTGGGGGCGTCATAAAAACAAAAAGGGGCGCACAGTTTACAGAGGAAAAGCCAGAGATCCAGAGAGGGCTGAGGCTGCCCTCATTCACCCAACTATGCAGAGGTGATCTGTAGGGCATGGTGGGGAGAGGCCAGGCCTGGGGCCAGTCACTGCCCTTGCTGGCCCTCTGTCTCCCCAGCAATAAAGAGGGCACATTAATCCTACCCTCCAAGCCCCCAGAAGAGGCACAGTGGATGTGAGGGAGGGGCTGTGTCCCTCCCAGGGGCTGTACCTCCTGGCGGGTGGGCAGGACAAACACCTGCCAGTGACCAGACATCACCCCACCCCGAGGAGAGATGCCCGAACGCAGCATCTCCCGCTGTGGCCTATCCCTGGGACCACAGTGTGAATCACCTGATTGGCAGGTCCACTTGGGCCGTCTCAAGGGCATTTCAAAATGAAAGGGACCAAAGCGGGACTCTCCATTCCCACCCCGACCACCAGATCTCCTCCTCCCCCAGTGAACGCTATTTCCACCATCCACCGAGTCTCCAGGTCACAAACCTACCCTTTCCCTGTCCTTGCCCCTCCTTTCTTTCATCAAGGCCTATCAATCTCTCGTTAAACACATGCCCCAAAGCCCCCCACGCCTCTCCACCCAACAAGCAGGGCCTAGCTGCGGCCATGTTGACCTACGGTCTATAAGAGCCTCCTGGTTTACCTTCTGCCCCCTACCTTGAATTCTTTTTAAACGTAAGCGGATCCTATCGCTTCTCTGTGTCAAACCCTCCTAAGCCTCTTCATCTGGTTAGAATAAAACGGAAGCCCCTTCCCTGTCCGGCACGCCACCTGACAATTTTCTCCATTCCTACCTCTCTCCCTGGCCTTGCCCAAGCCACACGGGACAAACCAAGTTCTCTCCCTTCTGTGGGCTCTCCCCCGGTCTTCCCCTGGCTGTCCCCTTCTTATCATACAGATCTCAAGTCAGTGTCCCCTCTTCAGAGAGGCCACCCCCACCACCCCGGTAAGTACCCGGTAAGCTGCAAAAACCCATCAAGGCTTTAAGGACTCTGCGTGGAGACTGCTGACCCCCTTACCTTCTCTTTATTTGTTTGCTTTGTAGTCCCTCTCGCTCCTCTCAAAACAGAGGGCACGAAATATCCCTGGAGTTCACCGGTGTGTGCCAGCAGGAGCACAGAGCCTGGTACGCAGTAGGTGCTCAGGACATGTTTGCTGGCCTCACGAATGAGATATCGTTCCAAAAGGTCCATACCAGATACAAAGGACTACTCAAAAAGGGACCTAAGGCCTGAAGCGAAAAAATTATTCCCATGGCGGTATCTACCGGGCAAGGTAGCAGGAACAAATAGTTTATACAGCCAAGCCTCAGCTGTGTCATTTCTTCTGCCACGGATGTTCTATTCTCTCTTCACCTGACTCCAAAACTTCTACTTACCTTTCAACATTTAACTCCTACCTGCTCCCCAGCGCCCCCCCTACCATGATGAGCTCTCCCTGACCTTCTCCCTTAGCCTGCCAAATCTCTCATTCTTCCCCCTCTGTTCCCTCTAGCCTGGGTCTTGGTCTGTAGTGTCTTTCAGTCTGCGATCCCCTCAGGAGCTGGGGCCATGGCTGAGCCACATCCCGGTGCCACTGCAGAACATAGCACTTTGTACAGCATTGGCACTCGACGGAATAATAAAGGTTTGCCCCCTACCCATGCAGTCAACAAACCTGAGGAAATGGTGGTGTAGGAGACGAGCTCTCCGCCCTCCAGGAGCTTGCTCACAACCCAGATGGAGAGACAGAGAAGATTATATGACAAGCCAGTTACTTTAATGGAGAGAGACATAAAAAGGGTGATGGCATCATAAGGATAAGCAAAAACAAGTCAAGTTATAAAATGACACCCACCATGGGACATCATTTATGTAGAACTTTAAAACTTGAGAAACCAACCTATATATTGTTTATGAACACATAAATATGTGGTAAAAAAAAAATATATATATATATATAAACATTCGTGAGAAACAAAACCAAAACCATCATCACTGGGAAGAGAAGAAAAGGGATAGAATTGTGGAGGTCCACATATGGGACTTCAACCACATCTACAGTGTTTTGGTGCTTACAGAGAAAAGTCTGAAGCCCACATGGCATAATATTAAGATAAGATAAGGTTGGGTGGGTGGTCCATGGTTGTTTGTTATAATATTCTAGTAGAGCCTAAGGGTTTGAAAAATTCCAAGATCATTTTATATTAAATGTGGTGTGATTAAAGAAAAAAGCACCCAGTCTTTTGAATTAATGCTGGTTGGTTGGATGGATAGATGGATGGATGGATGGGTGATGGAAGAGTGATGGGTGATGGGTGATGGACGGAGGCACAGATGGATACATGAGTGATAGGTGGATGGAAAGATGGATAGATGGATGGGTAGTGGGTAGTTGGATAGGTAAATGGATGGGTGGATTGAGGAATAGACAGGTTGGATGAATAGATGGCAGAAAGCGTGCTTAAAATTCTCAAAGTTTACCGTATTCTTCTACATTTATTGAGTCCTTGACCACACGTCAAGCCTCACGCTAGTCCCTCGTGCATTCAAGATTGTGACACGTCACTTCCCCTCAGGAGCCCAAAGCTGGGGCCAAGATTTGAGCCAGATAAGGAGACAGAATGCAGTGCTGCAGACAATATGGGCACAGATGTGTATCCACTATGCCGAAAGACCAAAGCAAAAGCAGAGACAGATTCTCACTGGGTCTCCTCCACAGGGGAAGGAGAACTGCTGTGTCCTTGAGGGATGTACTGTTCTCCTAAAGAAGAAAGAGAGCCTGATGTCCCAAGTAGAGGGATACCTGAGCCAGGTGAGGAAGGATGGGGCCATGGAGAGTCTGAACAAGCCACTCACAAAAGAAACATGGTGGAAAAGGAAGAAAGATAAAGCCAGCCAGGGGAAATGAATCCTGCTGTGAAGGATCTGTATTGTCCTGCTGGGAGGTGGGACTTCATCCATAGGCCAGAGGTGTCTAAATCTGGACAATTGTCAGAACTATGCGGTTGGACTGGAAAGGGGGTGAGCCCAGGAATCCATATGGATCAAAGCCTGCCATCACCATCAGCCAGATCCCTCCACTCCACCCCCCTCTGGTTCATGGAGGAGACCAGCAGGAATTGGCTCACCTGTGGTCTGGTCTTTAAGGGCAGGACCGGCAGAAGTGGCATCCTCTGTGGTCTCTGCAGGTGTTCATTTTGCCTTGAGTTTGATGCCCCCCCCGCTACTCAGGCCAGGCAAGGGGAAGGGGAGCCCGTGTGCGTGTCTGCACATTGACCCTGATGCAGCACGTTTTTATCTCACCAAAGAATTCTCCAACAAGAATCTTTATTGCTCGGCACAGTCTCCCAGCTAACTAGGAGAGCATTTTTCTAATTACATTTCCCTTGAAATACACCCGGGTTTGAGTTAACACCTCTTCAGTCTGCCAAAACCTAAGTCATTTTAAAATTAGTTCTGGAGGTTTTGCAAAAACCCCACCGGGATGCAGCGTTCCTTCCCCACCAGGCTGTGTGCTGAAAACTCTCCCTAGACGCCAAGAGCGATTTTCCTTAGAGACTCTGTGGAGAGAGCCCAGGGAAAGGCCCACATCCAGGCCCGCCAGAATCTCCTCTCACTCAGATCTGTTGAACAGCCCTCACAATGCTGCAGGATCGATAGAATCATAAGTGCATTTTGCCCTAAGCAGTCTCTCTGATACTTTTAAAAAAACATACGGATGGGAGGGAAATGTGATCCATATGGTTTTGAATCATTAACACTTAAATCGTCAAAATAGAGATTTTTTTTTTTCCTGGAGAAATTTCCTAGCCAAGGCGCCTTTCACGGCTCTTTAATAAACTGTTTAAAATTCTGTTGTTCCCCCTAAAACACGCAAGCACATGCCAACATATGCAGCCCATGTATACACACCCCACTAACTCTGAGAGGGCATCATTGGGAAACACAGCCCATTAGACACCATCCATCCCCAAGACAGGGTGAGTTAAAAGGCCCTTAAGGTACCTTGTGAGCACCGATGGTCAATAAAATCTACTTAGTTCAATTATTCAGGCCAAAGAGTCCCATAGAGCTTTGGAGCTCATCTGGACAAGCCCTTTAATGGTACAGATGAGAAAGCTGAGACCCAAAGAAGGCTCAGTCTCTTGAGGAGTTGGCAGAAGTCATGGAGGAGCATTTCAGGTGAGGAAACTGCATGAGCACAGTGCCTGCACCTGTTGCCCTGTGCAACTGAAAGGTGGGGCGTGAGGTAGGGATACAGGCAGGAGAGAGGAAAGATACTGACCACGGGGCACAGTCCGTGGCTCCCCACAGTCTGAATGCAGCAGCCTCCTTCTCTAGCCTGTAGGTCAAGGCTGTGGGAGAGGCGACCATCTCTACAGAACACAGGTCAGAGCCTACCTCTTACAGCAACGGAAGGGATGGCTTAGCAAGATAAGGTGGCCAGTTAAAAGGTCATTGCTAAAGCTCTTGGGAGGAAGGATGATGGGATGGAATTGATGACAGAAAGGAAGACACAAACCTGAAAGATGTTTTGGAGAGAGGCTTGATAAGATTCGGGGAAATATATGTCATCAGTGAGCATCGTCAGGATTCTATCAGTTTTCTGTGGCTGCTATAACAGATTGCCACAAACTTACCGGCTTAAAACACATCAACTGGGCGCCTGGGTGGCTTGGTTGGTTATGCGTCCGACTTCAGCCCAGGTCATGATCTCACGGTCCGTGAGTTCAAGCCCCGCGTTGGGCTCTGTGCTGACAGCTCAGAGCCTGGAGCCTGTTTCAGATTCTGTGTCTCCCTCTCTCTCTCTCCCTCCCCTGTTCATGCTCTGTCTCTCTCTGTCTCAAAAAATAAATAAACGTTAAAAAAAAAATTAAAAAAAAAAAAAAAAAAAAAAAAAAAAAAACATCAACTAATTCAAATTCACGGTTTCGGAGGCCAGAAGTCCAAAATGAGTCTGAAAGGACTAACACCAAGGTATCAGCAGGGCTATTCCTTCTGGGGGCTCCAGAGGCAAAACCATTCCTTTCCTCTTCCAGCTTCTGGTAGCTGTGGGCACCCCTCGGCCCGTGGTTGCATCATGCAACCCCTGGCTTCCGTTGTCACGTGTCCTGCTACTCACTCTGACGCTCCTGCCTCCGTCTTACGAGGACCCTCGTGATTGCATCAGGCTCTCCCGGATAACCTCCTCTTCTCAAAATCTTCAACATAATCACATCCGCACAGGCATGAGGTTGTCAATCTCTCGGAGCAGGGGCGAGGCATTGTTCAGCCTGCCGTAAGAATGAAGCCCAGATTTCCAGCTTTGGCAACCAAATGGAGCTTTCAACCAAGAATGGGGGAGATTAGTGGAGAAGATGAGGAGCTTGATGGAGGAGGTGCTGGTTCTAGTTACAAGCCTGGGAGACGTTCTAGAAAGGGGCTTCCCAACAGACAGTCGATCCAAGAAAAGGGAGCATGACTAAGCGACAATGCAGGGGTGGTGTGGGGGCCACGGTGTCAGATACAGGACAGGGATCACATAGGGATCAAATGGGACGGGACTCAGGTTCAGCAACTCCTGGGTGACCTCAACGCCAGCTGAGCGGAGTGGAAGCAAGTGGCTGGATTTGCAGAGGCTCGAAGTGCGACCTGAGCACACTTCTTGGAGAGGTGAGAGAGTTGAGGCGGAGCTTCAGGAACAGAGCTGGCGCTGGGCTGCAGGCAGAGGGCAGGGACCCCAGGCAGGGGAAGGCTTGGGGCTGTAGGACAAAGAGATGCAGATTGCTGGAGCCAGTGTGGGGCAGGTGGCTACACGTAGGGAAGGGAAGGGTGAACCAGGTCCCTGCTCCTTTGTCAGCACGAGAGAGAAGAGGAAGCAGAGGGTGGGTACCCACGACGAACTGTTTGAAGACAGAAAGAAGAAAAGCTGGTCTCGATTTTGCGTAGAAGAGGGAGGTAAGATGGTCAGTTGAAAATGGGACCGGGAGAGAGAGGCCAGAACCATTCACGGAGCTGCGGGAGAGAAGGAAAGTCCCCAGAGCGACTCCCTACAGAACCCAGGTCCTCTCCGGCTTGGCCTCCGGGTGGGGGTCCCAGATCTCACCCCTTTGTACCTTCCAGGGTGTCAGGCTGAGGAAGTAGAGCTCCGGCAGCCCAGCTCAGAAGCCTTCTCTCCCCTGCCTTTCCTCCTTTGTTGTCCAGTGACAGTGACCTCAGGTTAAAAGCCAGCAACTGAGTGGACACGAGGGACGTTGAGCAGGGAGGGCAGACCTGAGAGCAGCCCCCTCCTCTTTCCTCACCAGGAGCCTCAGCTCCGGCCTCCCTCCCGCGTCTCCCAAACCAGACCTCAGCACTCTGCTCCACGTTGGCCAACTGACTCCCCGTCTCCGGGCCTCCTGATGAAATGAGAGACTTGGAGGCAATGACCGCCAAAGGCCTTTCAGCCCTCCTGGCCTCCAAAGCACGGCCTTGGACGTGGAAAGGCTGTCTGAGTTGCCGCAGGGAGCCCCAGCCTCTTTGGAGACGGGCCCAGACCTCTGTCATTGCGTAAACATGATGCAGGCCTGTTTGGTGCCGCATAGCTGTGGTTTTCTGTTTTCCCCAGCAGTAGCTACAAGGCCGCTGCAGCTGAGAAGGCCCAGCAGGGAGGGAGAGGGCGGGGAGGAGAGCAGGAGAGAGTGCTTCTCTGTGCTGCCTCCTCCGCTTGGCTGAGAAGTTTGCAAAAGGGGAACAACATGCACAGAACAGCCCCCTTCCCTCTCTCCCCACCAATCTCAAGGGAAGTGAGTTGTTTCTAGCTTCTTTTGTTTCTTTCCAGGTCGTCCCACCTCTGCCTTCTTGGAGCGGACGCCCTCACATAACCCTCGTGAGCTTGGCCGTGGACAGGTCTTAGGGTGAAATAGCAGTGCCCAGAGGGTGAGACGTGGGTGAACGTGGAAGCCTTCAGCAGAAGTAAGAACGGACCCTGCCAGGCAAGCTTATTATCGTTGTATGTGTCTACATGCCCACACCCTCACCGGGGCCTGGCACACAGTAGGCCCAGATAAGCCGGTGTTTATTAAGCCAAGCAAAACTGAATCTGGGAAGAATACAAGAGAACTGGCCACAGGGGGTGTGGCAGATGTGACTGGTGCCCTACTCGGATCCCCTTGCCCAGGCCCGTGTATCCCACCCCCAGCTGCGGGGGGGGGGGGGGGGGGGGGGAAGGGTTGTAACAGCTCCCACTGCACCCTTCCCTATAGACTCGCCCTTGGCTGATGGGAGCTGTCTTACCCGATGCCAGGAAATTTGCCCATCCCTCCAAGGGGCAGCCCTCCACCTGTGACTTACAGATGCCAGAGTTTAAATCCCAGCCACCTTGCTTCAAGTTGAGACAAATCTTTGGTGCAATTCACACTCCAGAGTTCCCCCACGAGATCAGGGGAAGTGAATGTCACATCTCTGCTTAGCTCCTTCCCCTCTCCTGCCTCCCTCACTGCCTTACTGGTTTCCCCTCCACCTGCCACTTGCACAGAAATCCCTGCTTCAGCCTCTGTTTCTAATGAGCACGGCCTAGGAGGACGGGCACGGCTTTTCAGATGAGACCCAGCTCGGGGAGCGGCCTTCCCTGCCCACAGCCAAGGGACTTGTCACACTGCTCACCAGGCAGCAGGGAAGAGCAGAGGGCACTTGACAGCTGGCATTTTGCAGGGTCAGAGCTCATCGGCGCAGCTCTGCACACCCAGGAGGGCTGGCGTGTGGTAGCAGAGAGGGCCAGATCACGGTTCGGCCGGTCAACACTCCAGAGGCCACCCGGGGCTGCAAGAAACTGAGACCCACTGGGGCTCAAATGGTGCTGGCCAGTTTGGCCTGCTCACTGGGGACCAGAGCAGGTAGAAGTCAGGGGCCTGCAGACGACCCAGGCCAGAGCACCACCAGGCAAAGAAGCCGGCATCTGGAACCAGACCAGAAGGGCGGAGCCGCTCCTGGTCAAGGACTTCGCCAATACCACAAGGCCTAACCTGGATGGCCCCAGAGCTCCCAAGCCGTGCAAATATTTACAACAAAGTCAAGAGCAGTATAATGGTAACCGTAAAATATACACTGCGCCAAGTGCCATGTCGGCCCACACCTGCTGCCAGCCCCGCGCGTGGAATTAACGTGAAATTAACTCCATCCTCCCGCCGCTCCTGGCAGGTACTATCGTCTCCACTTTAGATCAAATGGTGGCCATGCCCGCTTGCGTCGCACGTGTAGTCGGAAACGATACGTGCACACACAGCACACAGCCACGCGCGTCACTGTTTCGGTCAGCGGCTGACGGGATGAATGTGGCCCTTCTGCACCAGACACTTTATTAAGGACGCTGCCCGTAAGAAGGCAGCCCTTGCCTTCTTAAGCTCTGGCTCACAGGCCCTTGCCCTCCCCGGGTGCCCCAGCAGCTGGTGCCCTGCAGCCCTGAGCAGCTGAGTCAGCACCCAGCACCCAGCATGCAGCCACCTTCTGCCCGGCTCCCTCAGGCCTCCAAACTGCCCTCTCCCCTTTCCCAGGAAGGGGGCTGAGCCGAGTTCTCTGGCCCTGTCAGGGTACAGCTGTGCCAGAAATCAGGGCCGCTTGTCCGTTTCCCAACTTCCATTCATGGTACGGGAGGGACATCTTGCCCTGAGGTGGTAACTTCTGATCTTCTAAGAGGTCAGCATAGGGGGTGCTGGTGCAGGCACTCAGAGGTCCCAGAGGGCACCAGGCACCTTCAGATACTCCCAAAGTTGCCCACACCCTGTGACTCCAGACTGAGAGCTCAGTCATGCAACAGCTGCCTCTCATTCTGAAGTCCCCAGGAGATGTGGCTGGTCTAGACGACGCTCCCAGGACACCAGGCCTTAACGCGTGGCCCCCAGGCTCAGAGCTCGACTTGGGAGTCCACACTCCAGGTCCTGGTCTGTGCAGGAAGCATGCTCCAAATACTTCCCCCTCCCCCAAAGCTCTGGGAACACCTGCACAACCCACCAAGGACAGAACCTCAGTCTTCTCTTCTGTGAAATGGGGATGAGAACTTACCCATGGGTCCATGCCACAGATTAAGCTGAGTAACAAATAAGGCTGCAGATCTCACTGACTTCTCAGGGCAGCTTTAGTCTCACTCAAATAAAGGTCTGCATTGGGCAAGCCGCTCGCCTTCATCTTGGGGCTTTGACCTCCAAGGCCACTGCAGAGGAGGGGAGAGCGGGCTGCTGGGGGGTATGTACCAATTAACTGCCTCAGCCACAGGGCACAGCCAGGTTTCTTGGGCCTAAAACTCATGCAATTTAAGGGATCTCTTTAAGAGAATGTATACAGTGTTATACATGTCAATTGCCCACAGCTATTGCAATACCGACGACCACAGAAATTACAAAAACAAAATACCCATGGTCCCCAGAAAGAAGGGGTCAGGGCAAGCGAGAGCCCTAAAACCCACACTCTGTTGACTTCGGGATAAGTCGGCATCTGCCAGGCCTGGAAGTGACGCACCCCTATGGCTCACAGTCCATTGGCCAGAACTAGCACACCACAGGAGGCTGGGGAGTGGAAGGGAGCCCCTGGCTGCTTGTGAGTATTAACCATCTCCAGCAGCATGCTGTGCTCATAGCAGCTGGGTGGGGGAGGGTCAGAGGGTCAGAGAGTGGAGGTGGAAGCTTCCTGCAAATGTAGCGCTCTAGAATGATCTGTGTTTTTGCCAAAGTGTCTCCCAAGGAGGGCACAAGGGGGTGGGGGGAGGGCGCAGGGAAGCCGTGCCCAGTCCAGAGTTGGAGGTCAGGGCTCTAGTCCCAGAGCTGTCCTTTCTCAACAGTGAGAACCTGAGTGATTCATTTAACCTCCTGGAGCCTGCTGGCCCCATTGCCCAGGTATGCACATTGATCCTGACCTCCCAATATAGTCGTTAAAGAGAAAACAGGATCAAATGCCTAAAAATGCTTTGCAAACAGCCCAGTGAGGTGCAGAAGTGAGCCACACTGTAATTCTTTTTAGCAAAGCCGCTCTGTCATGCTTTCTTATGGTCACCTGAAAGCCAGCAGCCTCTCGTCCCAAAAGCTCAGCCCATGGGCCCTTGCGGCTGCCTCGGTTATGAAGGCAAAGGTTAAGCCCCCCGGTGTCCTCTTCTCCAGCCTGTCCTGCCTTACCCCACCTGTGTCACCAGCCCTGGAGAGATCGGCCAGGACAGGCAGAGCATACTCAGCTGCTGCATGAACTTGCTGGATTCCCCAGGAAGATTCTAGAATAGTAGAGCTCAATGACTCTCTAGAGGTTAGCTTACCCATTTGTGGGTGCTGGAAATGTTCAGCTCCTTCAGGAGTTCCCCAGCGGGCGTTGGCAGGTCGGTCAGAAAGGAGCAGCTCAGCCATTATGGGCAGTATCCCCCACCCCACAGCACCCTAACAGGGCTATTTTTAACTCTCCACAACCCCCCCTGCAACCCTCTCACTCTGGGAATGTCATACCGCATCATAATAAACACATCAGAATGCGTCAGCACCCACATCGAGTATCATTTACATATAACTTCATAGGAACGGAGAGGAGTTGAATTAACAAGTTGACATGATGTGAACGTTTTGCACATATTCAATCAAACATCCATTAATTTTGATATTGCCATCACTTTTTAAGTTGGTAATATTTTTTCAGGTATCAGATATTCTTGGAAAGATCATAATCTGTAGGCTTGAGTTTACAGTGCCTGAGCATAACACCCTCCCTGGTACAGAAGGCCAGGCTTTTCCGTTCTTTCAGAGGGCCCAGCTGCCAAGTGGCTCGCCCGTCTGTGTCACCCCCAGCACAGGCTGCTCGTTCCTGCTAAGTCAGGGGCTTGACCTCGCTCTTGCCCCAAATGAGGAGCTGAAAGTCCAGGGAGGGACTGAGTGACTGTGGAGTCTGTCCGATCCCGTGGCCAGAGCCAAGAACGGAGAGGAGTCGCAGGCTGTCTGGGTGACGGTTCATGACCACAGTGAGAAACAGGTCTTGGCCAAGATCACAGAGGCAGCCACGGCACGGCCCCTGCCTCTCTGAGCCTCAGTTTCCCCATTTGCAAGTGAGCAAGCAGCAAGCGAGGGAGGGAGAGGGGAGCGTTCTATAACCTCTCCCTTGTTTTCCAGGTGTGTATAGAGTTTCCATTGTATGGTATGTTTATTCTGGCACTTTCTGCTGCAGGGTATCAGGGTCAATGCGATTAAGCGGGGTATTTTTTCACACCTGAAACGTCATCATTTTTGAAGGGATTGTAGGTGTATGTGTACAGATGCAGGAACATGTATATGAGTCCTGGAGAAGGTTCATGCGGACATTGTGCCTCGTACCATGTGTACACGTGTTGTATGAATGCCCATGTATGTGTTCGGGGCATGTATGCATGCATGAGTGTGCATCTGTCCGTGTGCAAGCGTGTATGTGTGCGTCACGGAGAAGGCCAGGCAGCAGGGATGGTGTTCATGGGCTCTGCGGGTTGCTTTTTACCTTCCTGGTTCCTGGTTGCCCAAAACGCTTTCTTTCTTTCTAGAAAGTGTTCCCAGTGCAACCATCAGCTGCCTGTCCTTTGCTCCCACATAAGGACATTGTTATCCCCGAGAAAAGGCCAAGAACCAGATCACTCTGCCTGATGCACGTGAGTGAGCTTTACAAAGGTGCTTCCCTTCCCTGTCTTCTCTTGACCCCCAGATAAAACTAGCGAGGACAGGTGTGATCGTCCCCCTTTCACAGATGAGCTAACTGGGGCTCTCCCAGTGGCTAAGTCACATGTGAAAGGAGAGGACCTGGGTACAGGATCTTCCCGCTCCACATTCCTGGTGACTTGTAGAGGGGCAGATGGAGTGGCCCTTACGGGCACGGCTCTCCTCTTGCACGTCTCTCTCTCTCACTTCCTCCCAGGCCGTCGGGATCCAGAGTCAGGTGTGAACCAAGCTCAGCGTCCAGTACAGCGCAGAGGTGGTGAGCAGTGGCCCCTGGGGATGGCCCAGCCTCAGTGTTGGGTCAACTAGGCTGCCAGGTGCCAGGGACATGTCAGGTCTCGCCTCTGCCCGCTGCTCCCTGGGATCAGCAGCTGCCGTCTCGGAGCAGCTGGGCAGGGCAGGGTGGGGCGGGGCAGGGATGAAGGAGCTACTTATGGGCAGGAAGAGTTTCGGGTGGCCCCATGCCAGAGCACTCGGGGTCACTGGCCCAGTCCCCAAGTCCCAAGCTGCAGCATCACTGGTTTGTCTGAGTCTGATACCCCCACTGTGCCTACAGCCCAGACAACTTGCTGGGCACACCTATCACCCTGTCCACTCCCCACAACAACTCTGTAAGGTGACTTCTTTTATTCCTGTTTCGTGCATAAGAAAACCGAGGCCCACGGAAATTAAGAGATGCCCCCAGTGGCGGCAGCAGAAGACCCAAGTTCTTGTTCCCGCTATGTCCCACAATAAGGTGGTTATTGAGCATCTAATATACGTCAGGAACTATGCCAGGTACTTCTCAAGACCTTGTTTATATTTCTGCAGAACCCAGTGAGGCAGAGAGCATCACCTCCATTCTGGAGAAGAGTAAACAGCCTCGGAAGTTAATTTGCTTGGCCAACCTCACAAAATTAGAAGATAGCAGAGTTGAACCCAAACCCAGGTACGCCTGCCTAAAAACATCTAATGAAGTCAGGACGATCTCCCTAAAATACACATCTGACCAGGCTTCGCCTCTGCCCTCCCACTGCTCTCCAGTCCCTCAAAGACCACAGATAAAGTCCAAGAGCCTCAACCTGGCACTCAAGGCCCCCCACAGCCTGGGCCCAAGCACTGCTCCTTCTCCTCCAGCACCCCACCCCACCACACCCATAGTCACCATACTGTATTCCCTTGAGCATGCTATATATTTGCAGAGCCCTGGCCTTGGCAAAGCTTGGTCCATCTGCCAGAAATGTCCGTCACCTTCTTCATGGCCTGTCACATTCCCATGCCACGTGGTGGAATCAGAGAAAAGTGTCCCAGAGGAGGTGTCATTTGAGTTGGAGGCAGTTAATCCTCTGGATTCATGAAACAACATTCACGTTCATTACAGTGTGATATTGCTGAGGAGACGTTGGTGTTTATCTGAATATCTGGTCCCTAGATTAGGAATGCTTTCAGGGCAGAGATGGTGAACTGTTTATATCCGTATCCTAGCAACTAGCACAGGGCCTGTCCCAGCACAAGTTTTCTCCCAGCGTTTGTGGGTGGGTGGGCGGATGGATGGATAGACGGACAGATGGACGGATGGATGGATGGATGGATGGATGGATAGGTGGATGGATGGATACGTGGATGAATGGATGGATGGACAAACAGATGGACAGACAGACAGATAGATGGATGGAGAGATGGGGGATGGGTGGATGGGTAGATAGATGGATGATTTGTTTGGAAGATGAATAAATTAGTGGATGGATGGAGCTTGGAAGGATGGAAGAAGAAGAAATGGGTGAACTACTCGTATCAACAAGCACAAAACTATTCAGCACTGATAGAGTATACAGAGGGCTCTCCCTCCTCCCACCACATTCAGCCAGTAACTCAAGAAGCCTCCCCTGCTTGCACCCCTTGTAAATTTTTGTTCCAGGTTGAAAAAGACCTGGCAGGCCCCTCTGGGGCAAAAAAAAAAAAGGACCCCCACCCTTTTGGTTGAGCTCACATCCTGGAAACCTATGGCTGTGCTCTAGGGAGAGGCAGGGCCTGCCCCGACCCCTGAGATGAGCTAAGCAGGGAGTATCCCAAGTCCCATCTTTCCTTTCCATGAGCTAAGAACTCTTCCATGCCTGCCCTCTCACTGCTCAAAATTCCACTGCCCAGGATAAGTGGAGCCGGGACCTGAGCCTAACGTTGCTTTAATCCCCAAAACAAAGTCACATTGGCCAGAGTCAGAGGAGCCTGGGGGGGTCAGCATCCTGGAGGTGCAGGGGCAGGAAGGAACTGGACCAACATCTGGAGGCAGCTGGAGGCAGCTGGGCCACCGTCAGGGGGGCGGGTTCTGAGAGCAACAGTTCTGAACATAGAGCGATGGGTGTGAGTCCTCCCCGGGAGCACACAGGGCCAAAGCACAGGCTCCTCATGAGGAAGGACAATGGCACTGGCTTCATTCTGGGTTCCACTCCACCCCTCAGCATCCCCACCCACCCCAGCAGCCTCACATCTGCAAACAAGGCCCTGCCAAGTAAACAGCTGCAGCCCACGCTCCAAGGCTCCCCAAACCCCAGCACTACCCACAACGGCCAAAGCCACATCCCATCCGCCCCCCGCCGCGTGGGGCCCAAGGGAAGGGAAACGCTCATTAATCACAAGGAGATGGCTTCCGGGCAGCCTTGGAGACAGGCAAAGGAGACCAGAGCTGGGAGGGAGCTCCCCACAAGCCCCTAAGGGAGGTCAGGGCTCCCCGCTCTGACCCAGTGCAGCATCCATCAGCCAGTGGCTTGCCTTCTGGTGCCCAGGAAATCCTTGAGAGCCAGCCAGCCCTGGTTGCGGCCTGGGAATCCAGAGAGATGGGCAGATGCTTCCATGCAGTGAGACATCAGAGGAAGCCTCTGAGGTCAGGTTGGAGTCTTGGTTCTTTGCCTGGCCTCTGGCAGGTCGTGTGACCTTGGGCAAGTGATTTTTTTTTTTTTTTTTTCTCTCTCAGGGCCTCTGTTTCTGCGAACTAGAGACAGGGCTCTGGCTCTACCTGCATGCACGTCCTAGAGTTAGTCTTCACCCTGTGGGAAGGGCTCCTACTGATGTCATACTCTCCATCCCAAGAGCCTCTGAAGAGTCAGCCATGGTCCTTGGCCCCATCTGACTCACTGGCAAATGGGTGTTACTGGGCCATCGTGGTGTTTTTAAAACACCGTGCATCTGAATGTCTTTGGATGGGACGTGCGGTTTTCAGTCAGAGGCAGCCGCCCCCACCCCTGCACGTCGCCTGAAACCCACCCCTTCTCACACTTCTCGGCCCCTCGAATCCACTGGGAGAGGCTAGGTTGTGCTGCAGAAACAGCCAATCCCCCAAACCTCAGTGGCTTAGCAAAACAAAGTCAGTTTCTCACTCATGATACAGGCCGGATCTGGGTCTCCGCCTCACTTGGGCTGACGGAGGCTTCATCCTGCCGTGTGCTTCCACGGTCCCCAAGACAGGGCAAGGAAAGTGGCAATGACACTGTCCACTCAGAAGAGGCACCCTTTGATCCTGTGCCCATCCTACTGGCCAGAGCACATCACACAGCCTCCCCTCCCCTCAGAGGGGGACGAGGAAGGTGGTCCTACCGTGTGCCCAGAAGGAGGAGAGAACCAACTGGGATATTCGAGCCACCCTAATGACCGCCATCCCCAGGAGGCAAACCCTTGCAGCTTCCGGTAGAACGGGTGAGGTCCCAGCTCCGTGTAAGCACACAGAAGACCCAGAGAAGCTCCCAGCCCTCCTACAGACAACCTCAGGGCTTGCCCCTCGGCCCGGCACTGCACCAAGGCTGGGGACACCGGGAGGCCTAGGATGCTAGGCCCCGGAAGGATGCACTGATGAGTGGCACAGGGTTGCACTTCAGCGCGGACCCATGTCACAACGTGCGACCCTTCCTGTTGAGTTCTGTCCGAGTGACTGTTCCGTGACGGGGCAAGGGTGGCAACAATCCCAACAATGCTTTCCCCGCCCTCCCCCTCCCCGCCCCGGGCAGAGGAGAGGGCATTTTAGGATGGGTTTTGAAAGAAATATAAGTGTCAAGTGGGCGAGTCTGGGAACCGCAGTAGTAAAGGCACAGAGGGGTCAGGGAAGGGCTTGTGGTTGGGAGTGGTCATGGTGCAGTGAGCATCAGGGAAGCGGACAGGTGGAAGGGAAGGCCGGGCCAGGGTGAAAAAGGCCTTGAACATCACACCAAGCGGCCAGCTTCCTGCACAGTGTACCGTAGGGATGATCTCATGAGCTCTTCGAGTGGGAGCTCCAAGCATTGAAGAGAAAAGCTGGAACTCTGGCAAACCCTGACCTTCCTGAGTGTTTACTCTGTGATAGGTGTGTGCTCAGCAGGTCACATTGGCCATCTCCTTGTTGGAGGCTTATTGTTGTCCCGTTTTACAGAGGGGAAACTGAGGCCTGTGGGGGTCGACCGTTGCCCAAGGTATGGGGTGGAAAGTGAAAGATCTAGGATTCAAACCTGGGTCTGTCTGATCTGCTAGGACGCTCACCAGAACCCAGGCGCTGGATGCCTCACAGATACCTCATCTTCCCCCAAATCACCCATGATATACATCACCCTCCCTATCTTACGGGTGAGGACATTGAAGCCAGAGAGACCACCCAAGTGTTAAGTAAACCTTGGGACTGGGGACCCAGGTATGCCAATGGTCAGACCGGGCTTGGCAATGGCAGTCAACGTACGCAGGCCCGGGGACCGCAGGGCTCTTGGAGAAGCTACGGCCGAGAGCAGGAATCCCAGAGCGGTGGCAGGAGTGAGGACAGACATCTGTCTGCCAGGAACCGGGTTTCCACTTACCCTCCTCAGACTAAGCCCCATCACCCTTCCTTATCCTGCCTTTGGTGCCAAGGGCTGTGGCCTCCTCTTTAAGCTGCTGACTCGTCCGTGTCCCACAGAGATACACCTCACTGTGATTTTCAGATGCTCGTAGGCTATCAAAGCTGGGGCCAGGTGAACTTGGGTATCTTCCCTGAGACATCAGGAAGCCCAGGGAAAGAGAGCCTGGAGATTACCAGTACCTCTTCCCCAAGGTCACTGGCATTCGCGGGTGAACCAACGGTGGGGTGGGGTGGGCCGAGCAGGCTGTCTGGGGAGCCCAGCAAGAGGTAACAGGAGGCAGACAGCCCAGGACAGCCAGCAGGGCAGGGTTAGTAGTGGACACAGCACGGGAGACCTCGGGGTTTCAGCAAGAGTCAGGCCCCTCTACAGACAAGGGAAAGGAGATAGAGGAAGTGATGTTGCGAACAAATCTCTACTGAGTACTTCTCATATCCCAGGCTTCACACTGAGCCCACCAGCAGCGTCTGAGCACACTGCAAAGTATCCAGGTATCACCCTGTCCGCTCCACCGGGAAGAGCACTGAGGCTCAGAGGGGATAAGAGGCACGTTCAAGGGCATGAAGCGTTAAGTTTAAGGTGCTGGAACCAGAATCCAGATTTTCAAACTCCACACCACCACTTCCCTGGGGGTCAGGGACAAAACCCTAGGGCGAGACAGCAAGCAGGATGGGACCCAGGCACGAGGGACAGTCCCAACTCTTGGATCTGGAATTAGAGACCCAGGCACGGGCTTGGATTCTTGGAGCAGGGCAGGCCAAATCTCCCAAGTGCCACCCAGGAAGAGCTGGCACGCCTCAAATCCTTCATCCTGTGATCAGCTCAGGGCACAAGGAGTGGCCTATCAGGGCTCACTGTCAAAAAGAACCGCCACTCTTTGGCCAGCTGCCATGTGGCTTACACGCTGCCCGTGACAGGGGGCTCGCGCCCTCTGAACACATTCCGCCTCCAGTCTTGGTTTTGAGAGAAACGCACCGGGGATGGGGTGGAGGGATGAAGTGCCAAAGAGAAGCAGATGAGACGAGACGGTCACCAAGGCCCCTTCCCTCTCCAGCCCTCTCCCCTCAGCCTCCAGATTCTCGCCATTAGGATACACACTCCCAATGGAGGGTATCCTCTCCCAACAAATGCTAGTCCCCAGCACTCTCTGTCCGTGCCTGTCTGCCTGGATCCTCTGGGGCCCTCCCTTCCCCTGGCATGGGCTGCTCTAGGCTTCCATTCTGATTTCCCCCAAGAAGTCTGACTCAGCCTGTGACCCTGGGCAAGCCCCGCCCCCTCCCCAGGCCTCAGTGTCCACATCTGTCAAATGGCGGAACGATCTCTCAATGTGTTACTTTCTAACTGGCAAGGATTCTTGAACTGCCATCTTCCAGGTGGGTGGAGGGGAGGCTGGCCAGGCCAGCTGGGCCCCTGCCGCCCTGGTGCCCATTTCATCAATGCCTGCTTTTGTCTTGAGCATTCGGCAAGCAGGTGAGTTCATTTTCCATTAAGGACAATTATCTCTCTTCATTTGCATATGCTAAATGTGACATTTAAGGGAGCAGTTCCTCCCCACCCCAAACAGGATGAAAGTCCTCTGACAGGCAGGCAACCTGCGGGTTCGGGGGCAGAGGTGTAATTGGCTCTTATTAAGGGAAGATGCCGGGAGATACAGGTTTTGAAATGCAAATGATGGCATCCCTCCTTCCACTGGGACTGAATGGGGAATGATGAGGGCCCGGCTGGTGGCTTCCCAGCTCCTGTCTGTCCACATCTGGGCAGGACAGGCCTCCTGACCCACATCATAAGAGAGACAGAAGCTAAGCAGAGGCGGGGAGGCTCGCCACTTCCTGTGTGGGGGGAGTGCACAGACACGCACATCACTGCCCTCCCCAGCAGGCTCGCCCCACCTCAGCCCGCCTGCTACTCCAGCCGCTCCTCCCTGCCCGTCGGAGCCAAGCAGATTCCACTGGCGAAAGTGGGGTCCGTTGGCGTGATCGGCCTCTGCTCAGAAACCCCCGCCAACAGCCTCATCGGCGGCTACCGCCAAATTTCAGCCATGACAAGGAAGAAGCCAGGAGGCCCTAAAATACCCCACCCCACATCGGGCCTCCGCCAGTCTCTGTGCTCGGGATGTGCTTCCCCTTCCCCCCACCTGGCAAACCCTCGCTTATCTCAGCCAGCTCAGAGGGTACCTCCTCTAGGAAACCCGTGGCCCAGTGGCCCAGGCCGAATTAACGATGGCCTCCTTTGTCCATGGCCCTGGCCTCATCACTGGGACTGAGAGCCTCTGAAAGCAGGTACAATTCGGATTCATCCCTGTGTGCCAACGTCTGCTCAGAGCCGGGTCTTCAAAGGAGCTCGTTTGGTGGACGCACGGAAGGAGGCATGGATGGATGGACGGATGCCTTGTCATCATAAAACTTTACCCCGCACTTGCCTTCATGATTACTTGCTGCACCTGTCATTGCACTGGCGGGGGAAAGTGAGGCTGGATGGCATGGAGACTCTACCCCCAACTCCGTGAGGGAACGTGCATAAGCAGGGCCTGGAACACCGTTCCTGACTCCCCACTCAAGTTGGATTATCATCGCTTGGCATCAAAGACTTCAAAAGTGAGGGGAGCTTTCCATCTGGGCGCCTTATCACGTGGGACTCACAGGCCCTGACGTCCTGCGCCTCTTCAGAGCCAGCCACCGGGACTGAGGCTTACCTTGAGGACACTGTCCCCGCTCCCATAGATCACTGACTCCCACCTGGCTGCTACACAAGCAACCACGGTGAAGCCAGAGGCCTTCCCCAGCCCGACGCTGCAGAATAAAAACCACAGACCCCAGGAGAGGAAACGCCTGCCTGTAACCTTCCTCTGCCCCCAGTATCCAGAGCCGTCCTCTGCCTTGGGGAGCCCGGTGAGGGGAGCGGAGGGACAACAGAGGGGACGCTGGACTCTGCCCCCTAAAACCCTGACACCAGCCCCCAGCTCTGCCTGAGTCACACTTTCTTGCCACCTGCACCTGCCTCCTTCCTACTGTAGCAGACGCTCGGCGGGCAGAGTCAGGGTTCAACTTCCACTTTGCTGTTCATGATCTGTGAGACCTTGGGCAAGTATGGAACCTGTCAGAGCCTCAGCTTTCCCTTCTGTAAGCGGGGATGGCAAGGCCTTTCACAGAGAATTATTCCCCTATTAGTTAGGCTAATCGATGTGAAGACCCCAGCAGGTGGTGGGTGCTCAGGGAAGCTCTTTTCCCGTCCCTTCTCCTCCCCTCTGATCTTTAAGGTGAGAGCTCAGAGGGAAGGAGCCCTATATCCCTAGGCGGGACAGTGGGGAGGGCTGGCACCAGGCCCGAGTGTCCTGCTCCCCCGACCCCAACACAGAGCGAGCACATAGGAAGTTGGCAAAAACCATAGGCTCTTCCACTCCCCAGACTCCCAGAGATGTGTTCCATAAAAAGCAGGTGTTTGGGATTCAGAGCTCCCAATGGACACATTAGGACAGATCTAGATAACAAGACTAGAGAAAAATCTGGGCCTGGTAGTGACTCCGAGCTCCCCGGTTGCCTGACAGCCAGTGAGATCACAGAACGGAAGGGCCACACAGCGATTCCCTCACTTGACCACGCGTTCCAATTGCCCGGGAGCTCTTAACATCTCCCAGGGCTCAGCCATACCCCAGACCAATTAAATCAGAATGCCTGGGGGAAGGAGCTGGGCATCAGGATGCTTTGGCATCCCGAGGGGGTTCTAGCGTGACTCAAACTTCGGGAACCACAGGGCCACAGGACAGGATAGTGATTGTGGGCGGCTGGCCAAGACTGGACGCTGTTCAGAGTGCTTTCTTATCTGTGGCCTCATCTGCCATCATCGGCCGGCTGAGGAGCCGCATCATTCCACCCGTTGCACAGAGGAGGAAAGGGAGGCCTAGGATGTGGCCATGTCTCCTGAGGCGACCATTGATGAGTCTGAACAAAAGCTCAGTCTCCTCCCAACCCTTGAAGCTGGACTCTTCCTACATCGGCACAGGGGGCCCGGGTTTAGTCATGAAGAGACAAGGATCCCGACTTCCAGGGGCCGCTGGGTTCTGGGTTGGTTCTCCCAACCTTTCCTGGGAGGAGGTTCTGATGGCGGTGGGCAGGGCACAGCAGAAGTGTCCCCGAGGCAGGCAGGGAGGACTTCACACACTGGATGCAGGCCAGCACTCTGGGCCAGCTCATGACTTGGCCCCAAGTAGGCCCTGGCTCAAGCCCAGGGACTTCTCCCATCTGACTTCATCCTGTGGTGTGCGGGGGTCTGTTCCAGGACGGTGGGGCCCAGACACCGCCTCTTTATCTGAGTCTTTCCTGACACTTCTCTGATAACAAAGAAGGAAGCTTAACAAGGAGCGGAAGGTTTATGGGGGGATTTCAACTTCTTCCTCTAGGTCTGTGTCGGAAACACAGCCGTTCACATAAAGCCCCGGGCACCACTGGCGGGGAAATCAGAGGGGCCCACGGCAGCTCCGGGGCTGGCTTTGCTCCCACCACCCCTGCCGGTCCTCAAAGCCGGTCAGCCGCCGCCTTTCCAGCCCACCCCCCTCCCTGGCCCATCCATTTCAGGGGACAGACGAAGGGGGCGAAGACAAGGGCATCAGCCAATTTGCACAGCACAGAATGATGCAGTGCCTAGCAGCCGCCCAGACCAGAGTTCACATCCCAGCTCTGCCTTATCCTCTTTGCTGCGTGGCCTCGGACAAGTTGCCTCACCCTTGCAAGCCTTGAAGCTCTCCGCTATAAAACGGTGTGGCTAATAATCCTCACCTCCCAGTAGCTGGGAGACTGGGGTTAAACAGCATCCATGCTGGTTGCGGGATCCCAGACACGTTATTTGACGTCCCTTCGCCACAGCAAAGCCCACCTTTAACGTGGGAACGATGAGGCCTATTCACCGAGGTGGAGAGAGGACTACATCCATTAAATGAGCTCTTGCACGTAAAGAGCTTAGAGCAATGTCTGGCCTCGCCCAAGCATGCCTGGCACACAGTAGTCCCTCAAGAAATATCTGCTTCCTTCCTCACCTTGCAGGCACTTTCAGGATGTGGCCACGTGTGGTCAGCTGCCTTCCTCTGGTGCCCAGTGACTGGCTCTGAGCCATCTCCTTAAAAAATTGGAAATCTTGCCCACTTACTCTTCTCCCTTTTCATAAAGCAATCACAGAACAGAGGCAGTGACCTTGGGCAACCTTGCACTGCAATGCTTTCCAAAAGGCGGAGCCCCATCAGTCACCGCAGGAGAGCTTGGCGCCCCCACGCACCCCCCCCCCCCTCCCTCCAGTGGCCGGGCCCATCTGAGCAGGGGTGGTCTTTGGGGCTCTAGTTTGGTTTGATTTTTTTTTTTTTTTTTTATGTGGAAGATGCATCCCAGAGCAGAAAGAACAGTGAGGGCTTACATGCCCTGAGTAGTGAAGAAATCATGGAGACTTTTTTTCAAACTCCAACAACAGTTATTAAACGGGTACCAGTCTGGGCACACTGGCGTGTTTCCTCTGATCCAAGTACAGCCCTGAGGGGAAGAGCTCCCAGCAGTTCCAGAGAGGAGTCCGAGGATCAGAGACTCAGTGACTGCCCTCGGAGAAGTGGATTAGAGGAGACTTCAAACCCAGGACCTGTGACTCTGTGTCCCCGTTCTGTCCTCATCGTGCCACACTCTCCAGAGATAGGCTAGAAGTGCCCTCAGACGTGTTGGGCTCAGGCTTGCTGAGCCCTGCTGGATTTCAGGTCAGAATAAGCACCATGTCTAACAATTCAAGCTGCCAGAGACGAACAGTGCTACCTTCAGGGGAATGAGCTCCCTGTTCCCAGGGGAATGCAAGCTGGGGCTGTGAAAGGGAGCAAGGCAGTTTCCAAGATCCAGTAAAGGAAAGACCAAGGTCCTTTCTGACTGAGCATCTGTGACCCCAGGAAATTCCCTCATTCAACGAGTGTTCCTTCAGCACCCTCTCGGCTGTGGCCTGGGCTCTGGGACACAGGACAGACAGGTCAGGAAATGCTTTTGCACCTTGGAGCTTACATTCTAGTTAGGGTAGTGAGGAGTTCAGCAAAACGTGTAAGCGCCTTGAAGAAAGCAAATATGGCAACGGGATGGAGCGTGGGTGGGGTTGGTAGAATGGTCAGGGAGGGCCTCTTTGAAGACTGAAAAGGCGACAGCCCACAGGACGCGGGCGAAGAGAATGCCACACAGCAGATACGCTCAGACGCCAGGCACCCAGAGGCCAGGAGGTGGGACCGGTAGGGAAGTTGGGGAAGAGAGGAGAGAGGGGCACAGTGGGGCCGGAGTCACGGGGGACAAGCAGGAGCGTATCACGCGGGCCGCACCCACTAGGTCTGGGGCGCAGGTCCCACAAGGGTGCCCTGCTCTGACTTGTTTGTAAATCTCTTTCTGGCAGCTGTGTGGAGAAGGAAGCAGAGGACTGGACTCCCGAGGCCCTGTTAGGAGGCCGGTTTAGCCACCTGGCAGGCAGAAGATGAGGGGTGGACAGGAATGGTGACAGTGGAGGCAGCAAGGTAGGGACAGATTCGGGACCCAGGTGGAATCAACAGAATCGGTTGTCAACGGCAAGGAGAAGGGCAGAATCAAGAGTGAGCCAGGGGGATGTGAGCCAGGGTTGGGAAGAAAACACGAGTCCAACTTAAGCCATGATCATTTTGGATGGGATACCCTCTGAGGGTCTGCCCAGCCATCTGGGGTTGGTACATGCCCTCCCTGGAGGGTCAGCGGCATATGGCTAGCAGGGACCCAGAGAATGTAGGGGCCTGAGGGCATTCAGAGTCAGAGGAGGGTTCAAATCCCAGCTCTGCCATTTACTCGGGTGTGACAACAGAAAAGCCACTTATGCATTGATTTGTTGAGCATCGCTTTCCTTCTCCCTGGAGTGGGAATAGCAACTATCTATCTCCTAAGGCTATTATGGAGATTAAACATGCCCAACTCCCTCCAACTTTCCCTTCCATTATGGCATCTCAGAAGCAGGCTTCCTGGACTGGAGTGAGCTCCCTGCTAAGTCATCCCATCCTAGAGTTTGTCACACTGGGTGGTAATGGATGGGCGATGGGCATATCTCTGACTGTTGTGTTCATCATATCCCCAAGAGAATGGCACAGTGTTAGGCGTGATGCTGATGCTCAGTAAACTATTGAATGAATGGATAAATGGATGATTGAACGAATGGATCAATGAGTGAATGAATGAGTGGATGAATGAGTGAATGAATGAATGAACAGATGAATGAATGCTTGAATTAAAGAATGGAGAGGTGGATAGCTGAAAGAATGAGTGAATGAATGGATGGATGAATGAATGAGTGAATAAATGAATGGATAGATAAATGGATGAGTGGATGAATGTATGAATGAGCAAATAGATGGTTGAAAGAATAAGTGAATGAATGAACGGATGAATGAATGAGAAGCTGTCTCCTCAGGCCAGCTCTCTAGACTGATACCTCTCAAAGACTTGTCACTCTCTGCACCAACCATGCAAGGTAACAGGGCTGGGCCGGGGCTGGGCAAGAACCCCAACTTGGACCTGACCTGCACCTGATCACTCGGGACTCTGTGTAATTCCACAGTTGGCTGGGAAGCCAACTCCCAGAGTCTGAGCTAAAAGAAAAAGTCACATCAGGAAAACCTCCCCAGTCCCAAACATTTCCCCCATTCAGACCTGGGTCCAGAGGCACCACTGAATAGGCAGAAATCTAGGGCACCGGAGTCCCGGCTGCCCACTGTACAAATGGAAAACCTGAAGCCAGGGAGGGTGGGGACTTCCTGAGACCAAACGGCCTTACAGTGGCTGGTACCACAGGCCAGGTTTCCTGACTCCTAGGCCCTATGCGATGTGCGAGGGGAGAATTAGGGCAGGAAGCTGTGGGGACCGGGCCTCCCCACGGCAGCTTGGGGCCTGACAGGCTGCCCAGGCCAGAGAACCGCCTCCGAGCCTCCTCCAGCAACCCCAGCTCTCGCAGACGCCCCGCTGCCTTTCGGAAGCAGCCAGCTCCAAGCAGGCAGATGGCCGGCAGGCCACTCGCCCAGCCCTCGGGCCCAGATGGCGGTCCCGGCACTAGGTGGGACGTCGTCGCAGCAGCAGCAACAGGAACTGCTCGCCAAGGCCGCCGGAGGCCCATCAGAGAGGGAGGAGCACTGGGTGCAACCTCACGGCCGCCCTGCCTTGCCTCCTGGGGCCTGGCATTGCTCAGAGGCTGGGGAGGCTGGGAGCACAGAGGCACGGGCCGGCCCAGCACTGTGCAGACTGAGCCTGGGCACGATTGTTCAGGGTGGCACCACTCAGTGGGGGCACAGGCCAGAATGGGCAGCTCCGCCCAGGGACAGTCCCCACCCCTTTCTGTCTGCTTATCTATATCTAAAAGAAGTAGGTCTTTCATGCTGCCCAGAAGCTAAAGAGCCCCCTTCAGGCCTTGGCGTCTCCAACGAGATCTCTCAGGGTCGTGAAGAATAATCATAATAGTGACAATAATCAGCCACATTTCTTGAGGGTCTACTATGCACTGCATGCTATTCTAAGAACTCTACAAGTATAGACGCCGTCCGTGTAACAACTCTGTGAGGCAAGGCTGTGATTATCCCATTTTGCAGATGAGAAAATGGAGGCTCAGAGAGACGTAATTTGCCCAAATCACCCGGCTAGGAAATGGCAAAGCCAGGATTCACACCCAGGTGGCCTGGCTCTGGAGCCCCTGTTCTTAAGCCTCCCCACAGTTCTGACTGGGCCCCGCTGCTAAGTCCTACACAGCACAATGCGGGGGAGGGGGGGCATAGGACACCCTATCTTAAATGCAGAAGTGTGATTTTGCCAGATTCTGGGCGGCCTGTTACAAGTGCTCACCCATGCTGGTTGGCATTCTCCGGGCAGAGGCCTCCCGCAAAGGGCCAGGGTAAGCCCAGGTAGGTCCTAAGAGGTAAACGGAACGGGCAGCTGAGGACAGGCCATGGGTGTCTCTGGAAGAAGGCACGGGGGGCCCTAAAAAAGCCAATATACACATCAGCATACAAACATATGCTAAACACTTACACACTGGAATGCTCAAGAGCATCCCCTCACAGACGTGTGAACCTGTGTGCACACAGGCCAGACACACACCCAGGCCATTCTGGGGGGCAGCAGGACGCCGTGATGACCACATGACAAGCCTGTGTCCCGTAGACCACAAGAGGGGAGTCTCGTCTGGCTGTCGCCCTCCAGGACAGCATGAGGCAGTCCCTTCCCCTCGCTGAGCCTCAGTGTCCCCACCAGTGCAAGGTAGGGGTTGCCCGAGGCCATCTCCAAGGTCTTAGGCTCCATGCCACCTGGACGGTCACCTGCGACTCTCTGTCCCCAGAGCCCGGCAGGGAGCTGTGACTCAGCAGCAAGAAGCAAAGAAGGAGCCCCTCCCCCACCCCATACACACAAAGGGCATCTTGTTACCGGGGCCTGCCAGCAAAGCCCAGAGGGCCGGGGAGGTGAGAATCCGGGGGCAGCCTGTGTGGGCAGGGCTGGGGCAGGGCTGAGGGAGGGCGGGAGAGGGCTGCCCAGCCAGGGCTGCTGGCTGACACCCAGTGGGGCAAGGTGCTCTGAGTGGGCAGCCCCAGTGGGTGGCCTCTGGATGAGGCTGGGCACCCCAGGCTCCTGCAGGACACCCTGTCTATTAAGTTCCCTTTTTTATTTTTAAGTTACAGTCTACATGAGCTTTGCTCTCCCAGCAGCAGCTGCAGACATGGAATTTCCCAGCGGTGTGGGGGAAACCCACAGCCCAGGGCTTCAACTCAGAGCCTATAAGTCTCCATCCTGCAGGCTCTGGGGTGTGAGGACCCTTTGAGGAAGATCACAGCCAAGTTCTTTCCCTGTCTGTAAGATGGGATGCTGGGCTGGGGAGGGTGGGCACTCCTTCAGGCCAGCAGTCACCTCACCAGGAAACCCCAACCAGGTAAGGGCACTCTGGAGTCATACCTGCTCTCACTGCTGCTACTCGTTCTGACACTGCCCTGCCGTGGGATCCTGGGCGAACCACTCCCGCTATCTGGCCTCAGTTTCCCCGTAAAATGGCAGTGGTGAGAGGCAAGAGGGAACCCGATAGAACAGTCTTCCCGGGAGTTGCTCGGTAATCCTCCTTCCATGTGTCCTATGCAGGGACATGAGGCGCTCATTCAAGGGCACATAAGTGAGAGGGTCGGTCTAGAGTGCCGCACGCCTGTGTACGTGCGTGCGTGTGTGCACAGGTGAAACGTGTATATGGACAGGCAGGTGTGTCCCCCCCACGGGCGTGTCCATCCTTCAGGCCATGCAGTCCAGGCAGAGCAGGGCCCAGATGCAAAGCGTCGCTAAGACTGCTCTCCCTCTGGACGCTAGTGACAGATCTGTGAATTCAGGTAAGCCGTGTCCCTGAAGAATAGACTGGCCGCGCCAGACACATCTCCCCTAAGCACAGCTCGCGGTTAGCTGCCTGTCTGTCCCAGGCCACAGTGCTGCCGCCTGGTTCTATTGCCAGGGGCACATATACTGTAGCCACCTAGATGATGCCCCCAGAGTTGCACCCACACCATGGCACCATGAAATTTTACATTCCGATATCTCATCTCCCCAGGACCCGACTCATCCCCAACTCCCCCAGGAAAGAGCCCTTGCGCTCTGTCGGGAGAATATACATGAGAGGCTATTCCACACTGCAAAGTGCTGTGTGAGCTGGCGATTCTGCCGGATCCTCAAAATACCACCCACCTTACAAGCTTCTTATTCCCGTTTGACAGATGAAGAAACTGAGGCCCCGAGGAGTGAAATAAAAGATCCAGGACCTGGGGGATTTGATAAGGGGACGTGAGCACCAGGCTCGTGGTTAGAAGCATATTCAAGAGCCAGACCCGCCTTGGAGAGGTGTGGGCAATGACCCCCAGAAGCCCCAGCTGAGCGCATGAACACAGTGAGCAGAGATGCCCTCTCTGAGCTGTGGGCAGAGGGGCAGCCAAGGCCCCCTACGCAGGCGGAGGAAATCGAGAAGCTTGTGTGCCGACACTCTCCGCACCCACCATGGGTCCCGGAAGAGGCTGGCACAGAGGACTTTCTCTCGGGGCTTTCAGTGACCAACACTGGGGGGTTGGCCTTGGGGGCCGAGAGGACGTAAAGCCCCATGTGGGCAGGCACTTCCCGGGGAAAGCAGGCTGGTATGGGAGGGCTGCGGAGTTCTACCAATACAACTTCCACAGGCAGCCACCTCTGATGCGTCACAAAAACAGCTGCAACTTGGGAGTTCCTACTCCGTAGGACTCACTTTAAATTTATTTTTTACCTAGCAAATAATTCACTGAAGGCCTTCAAAGTGCCAGCCCCTGCCTCCATGGAGCTCACAGTCCAATGGGGGAGGCCAACCCTAAACAGAGACTCACGCCAGAACCGGTGACCAAGGAGGGCTTCCTGGAGGCGAGGGCATTGAGCCCAGACCTTCTGAAGGATGAGTAGGAGCTAGCCAGGCAAAACCCGTTAGACAAAAAGGACCCAAGACAGGAGGGGGGTGGGCACATCGGCACCCATAATCTCCACAGTAACCTTATAAGATGGGAGAAGATGTCCATTTCACGACTGAGGAATCCGAAACGCCAAGAGCTGGGTCACCACAGACCCCACACATCCGGCTGGGGCGCATCACCCAGACCCTGAACCACGTCTCCAATCCCCCAAAGCCTGGCACCTGAGCCCTGGAGCTAAGAAGCAAAGGCTATGGAGGAAGAGGCCATGTCTGTTTGTGCCTGCAGCCCACATGAGTGGAGGTGAGCGAGGCCCCTCCTTGCAGGTGAGGACCCAGATACGCTCTCTTGCCAGAGTGGGGTGGTGGCCCCACGACAGGGCCAGGCATGTCCCCACACAGCTTTAGAACTGCTCACAACGTCCAGCGAGACCTCGCTCCAGAGTCATGAGCCCATCACCACCCTTCAGCCTGCGTAAAGCGTGGTGGCTTCCGTTTCTCGCGGACACGATTATGAGGACCACAGATCCTGTGGGGTCAGCAGAGGGGAGACCCGGGGCACGCAGAAGCCTTCTCCAAGCCAGGCTTCCCGGAGGGAGTGGCCTTAAGAACCAAGAGGACTTGGAAAGGGCCAAAACGGAGCCGAGGAGGGAACCCCAGGCATGGGGAATGGAAAGCAGAAACATGGTGGTGGGAGTGGCAGAGCCCGTGGGGATCCGTGAGCGGTGCTCCGTATCTGAAGCGTCCAGGACTCTCAGGGACCACTAGGGCCCCCACACCAGAACTGCCCCAGGACGTTCCTGTACCAGACCCAGAATCAGCAGAGCCCAAAGGGCACAGTAAGAAGACGCGGCCTCGCCTTCGGCTCGTGGAACTCCTCTCGGCGCAGGGAACAGTGCAGGGAACGACGCTGGGCTCAGGGATACGGCTTTGGACTCCCAGCCTCAATCCCTGCCCTCAGAAAGCTTACAGTGTAGCAGAGATCACAGGCGTTAAGGGAGCAAGAAAGCATCACAAGCTTACAAAAGGAGCATCCTTCCTTCAATCAGTCGGCCATTCCTTCGTTCAAGGGCTTCGCTCCGGTGATAGAACGGTGAACAAGCAGGTGGCGTGGTGGGGGCCATCCTCACGGGGCTGAGAGTACGCAGAGTGGCACCCGCACCCCACCCCATGTCAGAGCCAGAGAACTGGGGCAGGAGAAGAGGGAAAGAAAGCACAGGGCCAGAGGAGCTAACAGGGGGAGGCAGGGAGGCCCCTCCCATTACACTCTGCTGACTTCTACCCTTAGGCCAGAGCCTCGGAAGCCACGCCCAGCCTGTGGCCAGCGACTCTGACACAGCAGGGCTGCAAGACCTCTAGGCCACTCCTCAGAGTCCTGACGGAAGATCCGATGGACATCAGCATCCCTGGGCCTTCTCCTAATGACCACAGACGTTCCCAGAACACAGATACCCACATCTAACTTCCATAAAAGCTTCTCTTGCTTACAAAGGCCCCTCCAAAGGGCCCCGGGCTGCCTCTGCTTGTGACTTGAGGATGGAGAAGAGGTTGTTCTGGCTCTCTGGGGAGGAGGTCGCTTCGGGCTGGGTGGCACAGGAGGCTCTGTTCTCTCAGAGCCTTATCCTCAAGGCAGTCAGAGGAGTCCTTGGCCGGCCCTCAGGGATCTCCACAAGGACCCACTGAGCCCCCTTTATCCCCAGAGCCCAGCTCTGAGTCCTCACTCCTGCCATATTGCCTCACACCCTGTGTTCCCTTCTTCATGTGGGCGCTCCGTAGGACCCTGAGCTGGTTAGAGTCTGTCTCCACCCTGCCCCGGCCTATCAGCTTCCATCACTCTCTTCTCATTAGCTAACAGATCGGTCCAGCCCCCACCTCCACGCCCAACTCAAGTACCTAAAATGCCTCTTAAGTCCATGTCCCGGGTTTCTACTAACCCCGGAGGCCACACCAGACCCACGCGACATTAGACGTGCTCCTCAAACAGGAGTGGCTAATAACTGTCATCCCACGAATCAACTCCCAACTCATCGGCATCTGCCTCCTGGAGGACTGTGCGTTGAGAAGGATTCTGCTGCTCTCCGTGGGCTCGGCGGAGACGAGTGTCATGATGGATTAGTGATGTCTGCTGTGAGCACAATATGGGAAGAACGTGTCACGGGTTTGCCACACCAGGCAAGATTCCTTAGCCATTTTGGGAGATGCAAATACGGAAAGTATCCGTGCCCAAGCCCAGGCCCAGGCCCTAGCGTGTGTGGAACCCTTACTCTGCGCTCGGCCTTGGGCTGGACTCTGTGAGGAAAGCCAAGAGGAAGGAAAAGTTCTGCCGTTCGACCCAAGTCATTGACAGAGCAACTCACCAGTGGGGGGACGCTAAAAGCACTGGACTGAGTTTCCTCGTCTGTACAAGACAGACGAGGTCTGTCTTGGGTGGCTAGGCCCACCAAGAGTGAATGAGCAGTCAGAGCTGCGGGTCAGAGGACCAGTGAGCAACTGAGAAAGGAGAGAGAGAGAGAGAGAGAGAGAGAGAGAGAGAGAGAATGGGGTGGGCACCACACAGGCCAGAAGGTCAGGAACGCCCCCTGGGTCTGGTGAAAGGGGAACTGGGCTTTGCGGGTGGGGGGGAGGGGTTAAAGTGAGAGAGGTAGGAGGAGGAGCTGAGGGGAGTGACCCAGGGGCCAGGATTCAAACCCTGGTCTCCTGACTCCCCGTGTGGGTTCCATCTTTCAGGGCAGAGACTGAGGCTGACTTGGTCCAGTCCCCCATTTGCCTCCCAACCTCCTCTCCCCACCCCACTCCCTCTATAGGGACCTCAGAGAGGCTTCCCTGACCACTCAGACTAAAGGAGTCCCCATACACCCCATTATTCTCCACCCCAGCACATCCCAGGAGTGTCATGGCAATGCGTAATTCCTTCTTTTGTGTGTGTGTCTGTTCGGTGTGTTTTGTCCGTCTGTCCTAACGGGCTGTGCGCCCCACGAGGGTAAAGACCGTGTCCCATTCACTCTGTCTCCACACCTTGACACAGAGCAACAACAGAACGGGTGCAAATCAGAGCTGTTCCACGAATAAAGTGCAGTGGGCAGGGACCACACACGAGAACACCCGCAGGGCCAACCGCGTAAAAAAAGTGAGCTGGACAGGTGTAAGAATCCAGTTCAGATACTGCCCACCTGGCACGTTCTCCACGTCATGCTCAGGGCAGGTACCTCTGTGGCACCTTACGTTGTGTTCATTTGACATGTATGCAAATTGCTTGCTTGTGAACACATATCCCCAAAGAAATATGGCCTTCTCCATCTTGCGAAAACACACGACACTCTGTCCTTTTTTATCTTCCTACCTTCGCTGGAATGTGAAGACAAATATTTCCCTGCTACGCAAACAACAGGCCAAGTGTGATGATGCATGGTGACCACAAGTTGGCCTCATACGGTGCAGGCAGGGGTACTCCAGGTGTGTCCCTGGGCCAGCAGCATCCACAGCACCTGGGAAGCTGTTAGAAATGTAAATTCTCGGGCCCACTCTGGACCCACTGAAATATAAACTCTAGGGTAGAGCCCAGCAAGCTGTGTTTGAACAAGCAAGTGATTCTCTGGCACACTCACGTTTAAGACCCACAGCAGCAGAGAGCGGTGGGGTCTGCCCCTGAAAAAGGTTCAGAGAGGTTAAGCAACTTGCCCTAGGTCACACAGAAAGTGACCCAGAGTCTGCCTCCTTGGTCAGGGCCACAACAAGTTGGAGGGCACATGTACTGCCCAAGGGGGCCCCCCACTTCTCAGCTCCAGCCCACAGATGCTACATAGGAATGTGAGCCCAGTGTGGCCAAATCTCCCCCATTTTTCAAGGAAGTTGCAAATGCACAAATCTCCCCCATTTTTCAAGGAAGTTGCAAATGCACATTTTCACATGAAATGTCTTCATTCCTCAGTACTGGCTGTTTTCTTAATCCCACATAGACCAAACAAATTGTCTACAAGTCAAGGCCAGCCGAGGCATAGCCAGAGTGTGACCTGATGGGTGGAGACTTCTCCCCACAGGGAAAGCCCCAGAAAGATACTGTGGGTCCCTGCTGTCCTGCCTACATGGGCCTGGCTCTGAAGGCTGGGCCCAGACGCCAAGTTACCCTGGGACTGAGAGACCCCAATTAATACTGTGTAAGGCCACTTCTGAGTCCTCAAATTCCAGACGAGGCCCACAGGCCCACACCTATCTGGGTCAGAGGATGAACAAGATAGGGCAGCCAAAATTCTAGGCCCTGATGATGTAGGTCCAGAGCAGGGCTCGGGGTGGACAGAGAGCAAACTCTTCTTTTCTGAGCCTCTGTTCCATGTCAAGTCCAGTGTGCAGGGCTCACAACCATTTTCTCCTTAGTATCTGCAACCACTGCACAAGGGAAGGGTCGTTTTGCACATTTTAAAGAAGAAGAAAGAGGTTCAGAGAGGTTAAGCGACTTGCCGTAGGTCACACAGAAACTGAAGAAAGCCAGGCTATGAACATACATTTACCGGCCTCCCAACCCATGTTGATCCAGTCTTCCGAACCACCTGCCAGCTGAAAGATGAGGAGGCTGGAAAATGGCCACGGTTGGCCCCCTGCTCCCAGAGTCTGCCTCCTTGGTCAGGGCCACAACCAATGCCACTACTCCAGGACCAGGAAACCAAATCCAGCAAACAGGCATAGGCAGTGGGGCTGCAGAAGAAGGCGAGGTTGGGGAGAAGGCAGCAAACCTGTGCCCTGCTTCAGCTTCAGGGGGATCTGTCCCTGCACGCAAAGCTCCAGCCTGGAGCTGGAAGGAGCAGGGCCAGTGCTGGCAGGGCTCCGGACCCAGCCGAGCAGCAGGGGCTTGAGTTACAGCCTGGCCTGGCCTCACCAGCCTTTTTCCTGAAGACCTGTCATCAGCATTGGCCCTGGGGCGGACCCCTGTGAGGGTGTGTGGTTGCCAGGGAAGAAATGCCCGATTCCTGCTCTTGTCTCTGACCCCACGAGGCAGGTCCTTCTCGGTGCGAGAAGCCCCCAGAATGTCTGGGCTAGCCCAGGCCTTCTCCCCAGGCTCAAGAGTTCATGAGGGGCACTCGCAGGCCAGGCCCAGAGTGCCCTCCCCACAGCGGGGGGTTCACCCAGCCTGGTTCCTGGTCAGACTCCGCTCCTCTCTGCTCTCGCCAGGCATGAGTCAGCGTTGTGAGCCTGCGTGTGGCCACAGCTGGCTGGACGCTAAGGCCAGCCAGGCCAGACCCTGGAGGTCTGCTGGGGCCGGGGGGCCTCACTAATGGGGAGAGATGGCCCTGAATGACCCACAAGATCACACAAGGGAAAGGAAAAAGGACCAAGTAAAGAACTAAGCACAAAGCAAGAATCTCAAAGCTTAAAGTGGCAGAAGCAAATTCAGAGTCCGGAAAATGGTCACATAACAGACTTGCGCACACACACACTGGCCACCAGCCCGGACACAGACGCACGCCCTTGTGTATCCCACACTCCAGACAGGCACCCGGGCACACACAACCCATATGCACGGGTCCTCCCAGCGGCCCTGCCTCTGCAGCACACATCACAGAGGGGGAGCCGGCACAGGGAAATGAACCCACGCGGCAGATGCTCACATGCCTCGCCTTTCCATGGCGTACGGCTTTTGTCAAGCCCAGGGAAATCAGACTCCCAGCCCTCAGCATGCGTGTGCAGATAGGTCTGGGAACTTCAGGTCACACCCGCTCCCGCTGACGGCCGCGATGCCCGTGAGGGCCGTGGTCAAGGACAGCCCGGCGATCGGGGTGCCGCGCACCCCACCCGCGCCGGGCGCCCAGCCTGCCCCGCGGCCCGCCCCAGCCGGCCGGGCTTCTGCGGCCCGCCGGGAGGTCGCGGAGCCGAGCGCGGCCAGGAAGTCAGCTCGGAGTGACAGCTCCCCCACGCTGTTTGTTTATTCATGACTCATTCGTCTCCACAGACGGGCTCTTCTTTCTTTCGGGAGGAGGGAAGAAAGGAGCGGGCGGGCGGGCGGGCGGCGCGCGGGAGGGGGACGGGAAGGGGGAGAGCCAGACGCCACAATAAACAATGAGGCAGCTGAGCCGGGCCGGGCGGGGGAGCCGCGCGGGGCGAGGGGCGCGGGGCCCGGGGCGCCCGGGGCAGAGGCGCCCCCCACCACCCCCTCCCTCCCCCCCCTCCCCCCCCCCCCCCCCCCCCCCCCCGCCCCCGATCGGCCGGCCGGGGCTCCCGCGCGGAAGGTCCCCCGCTCCGCCCGCCCGGCTGGGTCCGGCCCGGCCCGGCCCGCCGCCACCTCCCGGCGACCGGGCTGCAGCAGTAATTGGATCCGCGCCGCCTCCTCCCTGCTCCCCGCCCCCAATCGGGGAGCCGGATAAATGCCGGGTACCTTGGCAAAACAGTCGGATCCAAACCTATTATTTGGCTAATGGGCTTCCCTCGTGCGGCGCGGCCCCGCCCTGCAGGCCACCCCTCCCCCACCCGGGGGCCGGTCCCCGCGCCCCCCACGCCCGCCCGCCGCAGGAGGGGCTCGGCCCGGCTCCGGATAACTGGAGGAAGCGCGGTTCCGAGGCTTCAAGGGCCTCATTGTTCTGCCTCGAGGGGCACATTGAAAATGCTCCAGGATTTGCTTCCTGTGAAAACAGCCTGGGAGGGAGGGGGCGATTCACGGTGGAAAGACATTATCCTCCTGGAAGCTGCCCAGATTACGCAGGGAGAAAAGGGTTGTTTTGATTGTTGCTGGCGCTTTCTTTCCTTCTTCCTTTTTCTTCCTTTCTTTCTTTTTCCTTTTTTCCCTCCCCTCCTTCGCTACCCTCCCCCGGGCCAAAGATGAATCTTTACGGCTGTTGAGCAAGTTGGAAATGTGGGGCTGTTTTCTGCATAAATAAGGCTGCTGAATGGCAGAGCCAGATATAAAGTCTGATTCAGAGAAATTCAAAAGAACGCAGGGGCGATGAGGTGGGCAAATCCAAGAAACTCATTTCCCCAGCATGCCCCTCTGAGTCACATCTTGCACCATGAGGGGAAAACACATCACGCCACAATATGTCACATGCCTGCAGCAAAGGAACAGGCCCGGTGGCAGTGTGGCTGCTTCTTCCACAGCCTGGGTCAGCACGTCCAGTCTCACGCGGGCCCAAGGTCAGCTGCCAGCAGGGGTCAGCCCCACGGAGGGGCCCCTCCAGAACCCTGCTCTCCCCCCTCCTACCTGAATGACCTTGGACAGTAATAATAGTAATGGGGACACTCAGCACAGCACTTCCTACGTGCCGGGCCCTGTTCCGCATGTGTTGCATTTATCATCTTATTTAATCCTCATCTCAACCCTATAAAGCAGGTGCTTTTATGATCTCTACTTCCGGGTGAGGAAGCTGAGTCCAGAAAGGTTCAGGCGCTGCCTGATGTCACACAGCTAAGTAGGCTGGGGGCCAACCTGGCAGGCCGGCTGTAGAACGGGTGGATGATCTTGGCCACTGTGCTGATGCTTCTGAACCTCACGCTCCTGACCAGGAAGTGGAGACAAGGACACAGGCCTCACTCAGCAGGAGGCTGGGAGGACGCATTAAGAGCTCCCTCCAAGCCCCCTCTGCCCCCCGCCCAGGGCTGTTGCTGGACACTTCTGGGCCTTAGCTCCTTTTGGTGCCGTCATTATTTTCATGTAAACGAGGGGGCCAAATAAGGACAGTGTCTTCCTAAAGTTTAGGATTGTCTTGAGGGCTGGTGGAGACTGAGCAGTCATCCCTGGCCCAGTGTCTGCCCTTCCCAGATGCCCTTTGAGTATTTCTTTTCTTCTCTTTTCCTTTGCCTACTTCTTCTCACCCAACCTGGAAGATTCTTCTTGGCTAAAACTTCTCCCACCTACTGTCCATCAGAGAACCACACACATGCTTCTGTCTGAATCCTCACCCGCTATTGCCCGCCCGTATCAAACTGTGTGGAATTTCCCACAGACCCAGAGCACTGGCCCGACCTGGGCCCAGCCTGAGCGCCCTATTTTCCACTGCAGCTCACTCCCCCCGCTGCCAGCCCCGCTCTGCCCGCAGAATTCTGGGACAATCCGTCATACCCTGCCCTGCTGCTGCTTTTTTCCATGGCCTCATCACCCTCTCGTATACTCTGAGATTCACTTCTTGTCTGTCGTGTTAGTCGTTCTGTCTCTCCCCCGACCCCCAGCTATATCATAAGCCCCGTGAGGGCAGGGGTTATGGTTTTGTTCATTGATATGTCCTAAGTACAGAGAACACTTCCTGTCTCGTCAAAAACCTCCATAAATACTCGTGGAATGAACGACGGGCCTCGGCACAGCTGTGCCCTCTTGCTGTGCTCTCTTTCCCTTCTCCTCAGGGAAACTCCTGCTCATCCCATAGGCCCCCGCCTCTCTGAAAGCTTGCCCCCCTGCCTCGTGCCCCTTCCTCCTTGGTGGTGGCTCCAGGGCACCCTCTTTTGGTCACTTCCCCCTGCTCTGTACCTCACCGTGCCTGACCCACCCCGTTCCCAGCCTCCCTTCTGGAACTCACTTCCTTTAACAACACCACCTCTATCCTTGGCCTTCCTCCAGTGGAAACCTTTTGTAATACCTCATCCCCCGAGTGCTCTCTGGGGAGGGTGTTTCTGCCCCATCTCGCTTCCCTGAGTGGCACCCCCCAGCGTCCCCACACTCTCTTCATGCCCCTGCAGGTGTTTCAGACCATGATTCCATCAAGGCCACATGACGGAGGTTTTCCCCCTTGGCATTTATGCCACATGACTCCACCACCATCTCCCTCTTTTCACCCTCAGACTCCACTTTGCCAGTCCCCCACTTGACACTTCTGGCCACCTAGCCCCGGACCACTGTCTCTCCTCCCCACCCCACCCCCCCAAGGCGTGCCATCAGCTTGGTAGCCTTCAGCATCCGTGTGAGTGACGTCAACAGCTAGACTCTCCCGAGCTTCAGCTTCCTCTCTCCAGGGACCTTCTCCTGGACCCAAGTTCACTCCTGACCCCCCACCTTCGACCAGACCATCACTCAGCCTCTCGTCTTCTTCCATTTTAACCCCACCATTGCTTTCTCCTCATGACCTCTGTCTGTTCTGCCCCCTTCCGTTTCTAGAGTCACCAGCCTTCATCAGAAACATTAAGGTCTTCGGATGTGACCTTCTGTCTCTGCCCGGTCTCCAAACACAGCCCCACACCTGGCCAGATGACCCTCTGGCTGGAATCAGAGGGCAAGAAGGTCCCTCTTCCTTCCAGAGGAGCCACCCTCCCAGTTGTGTGCCAGGCCCACCCCCTCTAGAATGCCCATCAGTCACCCTGGAATCTCCCTCCCCGTCAGGAGCCCCGCTGCAGTCCCCACAGTTACACGCATGCTCACTGCAGCCACACCTCCTGACATCACACTTTCTGTGGAGCCTCCTACCACCCGCCCATCCTTAATCTCCTGTGGGGCCTTCCCTTCCTCCACCCACCCCTAAAGTCAGGGTCAGTGGGGAGGGGTCCCCACCTCCCTTTCGAGGTCTTCCTGTGCCATCTGGCTCCCCCGTCCGTGCCCACCATGACCACGTGCCCATCGTTGCCAAATCTACTTTCTAGCTCAAGGCCTCTCCCCCACCCGCCCTCCAGACCCCGGGTCTCCAACCGCCCCCCGGGATCCTGTCGCCGCCTTCACACACACATCACTGGCACCCAAGACTCACCCTGTCTCAACCTGAGATCAGCCTTGAGTTTGCCCTGCCCGCTGGATTCCGTCAGCCGGCTGCACCCCTGCTGGGCTTCTGACAAGGCCGGCCTTGACTCTGCCTCTCCCTCATCCCGCCTGGCATCAGTCACCAGGTCCTGACAACTTGCCCTCCTAGATGTTTCCCCACGCAGTCCTCTCCCCTCCATCCCCACACTACCACAGCCCAAGGTCAAGCCCTCCTCCCCTCCCCCTGGGTTATTACAACAGGCTCCCCAGCCTCCTGCCTCGGCTCCCTCTGAGTCAGCCGCCTCGCTACTGCCAGGACCATATTTTAAAACACAAATCCAAACAAGCCACTCTGCAGCTTAAAAAAAACCTGTAGATGAACTCACACTGCAAAGGGTGACCCATCGGGCTCCAGACATGCCCCCCCCCCCCCCCACTGAGCCTTCCAGTATCTGCTCATTCCAGCCTTGAGCTGGGGTATGTGTTATCACAGCATAAAGCAGCCCTCACTTCGCGCAGCTTCATGCCGCCCTGGTTTTGTCCACGCGGTTTCGCCTGCTGACGGTACCCTGCCACGTTTTCGGTCAGCTTAATTCTCTCTCATCTTTCAAGACTCATCCCAGGCGCCTCCTCTTCCGGGAAGCCTTCACTGCCTACCCCTCCTCCCACTGGGGCTAGACCCTCTGCTCTGGGTGTAGGATTTTTCTGTTAAAAACAGTTGTTTAGCGGGGCCTTCTCTCCACAAATTATGAGTCATTCTCGATACCTGTATTCTCAGCACCCAGAACCTATTAGGTGCTCACGGAGGTTAAATGGAGGGAAGAAGGATGCCGGGCACAGGGTGGGTGCCCAGAGGCTCAGGGTGGCTCCTTCCTCCACCCTCTGAAAGTCTTGAAAATGTTACATTTCCAGTGGGGGAGGGGTGAGCTGAGGGTTACCATCGCAGCTCTTAAAACAGAAATACCATGTAATTTGGGGCCAAATCTCAAATCTCAATTTTGGCCAAATCTTCCACCTAATGGCTCAGCCCCGGCTTTCCTTTGGTGTCTCTGACCGTCCCCTTCTTCCCACCCATCCTTGGCTCCAGGGGCTCCCCACCACACTCTTCCTTAACTCAGTTTAGTCCCCAGGCAAAGGGAAGACGCCCACCAGGAAACCGGATGTGGAGCTCTCCTCTTGGCTCTGCCACTCACCCCCGGGCTGGGCCTCAGTTTCCCCCGTGCGGAGTGAAGGATACAGCCAGGGGATCCCTGGGGCTGTTTAGCTCTACAGGTAGAATCTCTGCAGGCTGTGAGTGAAGGTGGGGCCTGGAAGTCACCAAGGGATTCATAGGAAGTCTGCGTCCCCAAAGACACACCCTCTCTCTGCCCTCCTCCGCGTGCATCTACCTCTGGCCGCAAGACATCTCTAGTCGTTAAAAATAAACACAAGCCAGAGCCGTCCGGAGGGAGAGGGGGCCATTTCTGTTGCGGGCACTGAGCTGGAGTCTAATCCGGGAAAAGCACACAGAGACGTGGCTTGGCCCATCCAAGCCGGCCTGACCCCAGAGATGTAGGTCGGCCCTCGTGACGGCGGCATGGGAGGGTTCCAGGCCAACACCGCAGAGCGGGAGGTGCGTGCTCAGATGACCAGGATCGGCCGGGTTTGGTGGAGGGCGAGAGGCGCGTGGCCCCAGGAAGAAGCGGGCTGCCACCACGCGGGGGACCAACCTGCGCCCACCACCATCGCTGTCCTGAGTGGCCGGGCTTGGGGCACTGGGGACAAGCTCAACAGCGCAGGCAGGATGTGAAGATGGGGCAGGGAGCAGGCAGTGTCGAGGAGGGCCAAGCATGCTCTTGACCGTGTCACTGGCCTGCTAACAGCCCTCCTTGGCTCCCTGCTGTCGAGTGGATAAAGTCCAGACTCCACGGGCTGGCATGCAAACCCCCTCTCCCCCGACGCTGACCCCGGGGTGACTCCTCCATTCCGCCATCCCTGGGCTGCCCGCCCTCCCTCTCGGGGCCTGGGTGTCAGTCTCCTAGACGGCTCGCCACTCCACAAACGTTCCAGGTGCTCCCGCTCCACAATGGCCTTGCACGTGCCCTGCCCGGTGCCCGAGACACCCTTCCCGTCCCTCCCCAGCCTCGACTTTATCTCCTCTTCATGGAAAACCCCTTCTTGTTCTTTCAGACCCTCACCTGATGTCCCTTTTCTTGAGACACAAGACCCGAGCTGGTATCTGACGAGCTGCCTGTGGCCTGCAGAGCGGAACTCTGTATTCACAACAAACGGGCACACGAAGCTGTGCTCCAACAGAGACGAAGTGGTCCCTGTCATCTGGGAAGGGCATCCCCACCCCGTCCCCGTAGTGCCACTTGATTCTCAGCCTGTGGAGTGGGAAGGAACCCCACAAGTGACCAGCGGGCCCCTGAGGCTCAGAAACCTCAGGGGACTTGTCCGCGGCCACACGGTCACCGGCTAGCCATGTCCCACGCAAGGCTGGCTCTAGGTTCCAGACGCCGCAGGCTGGACTCCCAGTTCTGACTTCGTTTGCCTGTCTTCCTGCCACCCGCCTTGTCTTCTCAGGTGATACTCTCACTCCTTGAGGGCAGGGCCTTGCCCGGGTGTCATGGTGTCCCCTACAGCACGGAGCTAGGTGTTCAGTGTGCAAGTCTAAGGGTTTCCAGACAAAGACCAGGACTCAGCAGTACGGGGACAACAGAGAGATGGGGGCCCTATGGCGCTCCCCAGAGCAGCGTGTCTGGACAAGTGAGAGAGAGGGCAGCGGGCAGCCTCGGGTTGGCAGGGCGAGCCCCCCCCCCCCACCGTGGTAAGGGGGCGGGGGTCACTGGACAGTGTGGAGAGAGGGATGCATTGAAGTTCCCCTGGCCAGAGCCCCGAAGAAGGAGCCATCACTGCAAGAGGGAATTCCCAATTCAGACAAGAACCCACACTCCCCCCGGCTCAGCTGGAGCCACAAGGCCCACTCTCCTGAGGAGAGGCTGGGCAGAAATAACGACTCCACGGTGGCCACTTGAATGTGTCCCTCCTTGGGGCTGTTGGCAGCCCGGGGTTGGAAAAGCCTTGGCTCTCTGGGAGGCTAGGAACCGAAGGTCCTCACAGACCAGAGACAGAAAGAGTAGAGAGCTGGTCCTCCGGTAGCCTTGGCCCTGGGAGTCCCGCATCTCGCTAGACCCTACGGAGAGAGGAGCCGCTCTCTCCGAGGCCTTGGCCCCGCCCTGCTCCGGGGAGCCACACACACACACGGGCAGACAGCTCCTCACGCTGAGCCAGCGTGTCAGCAGTTCTGGACACATGGAGAGGTCTGGATTTACCGAGATAGTCTGTGAGGAGAGCCAACGGGAGGGGGAAGGAGATGCCTCTGAGGGGCCCACCGGGGCAGCAGCCTGGGCGCCCGGCCATGCAGGGAGCTCTTAGCAGGCTGCATTCCTCACGTGCTGCGGGGAGCTCCCCGGTCAGGGGCAGGTGGACCTTTGCACTTGCTCCTCCCCTGTCACCAGCATGGATCACACAGAGACTTGGGCTCCAGCGGGGGTCCCAGGTCCAGCCGTTGCCAAGACACCTGCCAAGAGAACAACATGCCCCAGATCCACGTGGGTCCAGCAGGGTTCTCCACAGCCACTCCCTGGCCGGGCCTGCCGGGCCCTGCACCTTTGACCCCAGCTCCCCTCTCCCCCTTATCTCTCAGGCTGAGGGCCTCCTGGATCACCACTTCCAGATACTCGCACAGACTGTTTCCCCCACTTGGATTAGGATGGCCGGGTATAATACAGGATGGCCAGTCACCTATGAATTTCAGATTAACAATAAATGAGTGTTTGGTATAAGTATGTCCCACACAATACTTGGGACATACTTATACTAAAAACTTGTCCAAAATGTAACTGGGCAGCCCGTATTTATCTGTTAGATTTGGCAACCCTAACTTGGACGCCTTGTCCCTCCAGCCCAACCCCAATGATAGGTGCTCTTCCCCATACCTACTGGGTGGGGCCTGCTGGCTTTGCCTCCCCGGGGCCTCTGCCTTTTATCCTAGTCCAGTTTATCTGCTGCTATGTAATGAACGACTCTGAAGCTTCCTGCCTTAAAGTATAAACGATGCTATTACACCTTGCGGTTTCGTAGGTCAGGGATTCCGGAAGGGCTCAGCTGGGCGACTCTCCTAAGTCCACCTGGTGTGGATGGAAGTCACTTACGTGGTATTCAGCTGGTGGACGGGTCCATCTGAAGGGCCTGTGCTGACTGTATTCACATGGCTGGTGCCTTGGCAAGAATCCCTGGGAGGCAGAGCTCAGAGGGGACTGTCCTCCAGAGCACCGGCATGTGGTCTCCATAGCACAGAAGCTTTGGGCTAGTCCGACTTCTTCCATGGAAGCTCAAGGCTCCCATATAGAGTGTCTTGGGAGGCCCAGGGAGGCTGCCTGCAAGGCTTCTTATAGCCCAGCTTCAGAGGCCTCAAACTTCTGCCATGTTCTATTGGCCAAGGGGACACTCAGGCCAGCTCAGAGTCAAGGGTCAAAAATTCGACTACACCTCTCGGCAGGAGGAATAGCAAAAAACGCTACAGCGTCTTAAACCTATCACAAACCACCCCTCTCCATCTCTGGCACATGGCCCCGGCTCCTACCCGCCTCTCTTGCCTATACCCTCTCGGGTCTCCTGACCAGCCTCCCTGCCTCTGCCTTCTCATGCATCCTTCTACTCAGCTACCGTAATACTTCATTTTTCCAAGATGTCAGTCTGACCTTGTCACATTCGTTACATAGGCATTTTCAGTGGATCCTTTGTAGACTCTAAGCTCTACAAGGGTAGGCACCAAGTCCTTTTTATTTCCCACCGGGTAGTTCGTGCTCAGTAAATATCAGTGAAACAAATGCCTGAGTGAATAAGCTATAGGATAATGTGCAGACTCCATAGCCCGATTTTCACAAGTTTTTACAATAGCTCCCCACCCATCTTGGCACCCTGCTTGCATCCCATAGTACTCTGTCAACATTCCTCAAACACGCTTCTTCCCTGTCACCTCTCGTCGGCTGTTCCCTTGGCATCCTGTTTTGCCTACCTTGTAAACTCCTATGCATCCCTCATCGCCCTGCCCAGGTATCACCTCCTCTCACCAAGCTCTCCTGCCCCACTTTTCATAGTTTTTCCCACATCAGTAATATATTTGTCTCCAGTGTGAATTCCCACCCGGTTCTAGCTTCTCAAACACATGGCAGGAGCGAAGGGCTTCTTCCGATTATGGACAGCTTACCACTACGTCACGCGTGTTAACAGACACTTATGTAAAGCGAACAGAGTGTCTCCCACTTCTCTCTGCCTAGGCCGCATCCTCCAAGGCCACAAGTAAGCTTTACCTCTAATAGCAGATCTTTCTTGACCACCACTTCCTGCAAATGCGCCCTGTGGGCTATCTGGCTTTGACTTCCCGCTGCAAAAAGCCTGCACTCGTTTGACACTTACTGTATACTATATTCCCCGGGAACTCCCAGCGAGCCAGGCCCATACTACCTGCTAGGGACTGTCCCCTGCTGCACAGAATTCACAGTCTGGTGGGAAAGGTGGACAAGGAAATAAGGCATGGCAACGCAGAGCCATGTTTGTCCGGAGGGGGGGCCCAGGAGGGGGCCCCCCAATCCCGATCTGAGCTGGGGGAGGTTTCCAGGGAAATGATGTCTAAATTGAGATCCACAGGAAAGCAGGAATTGGCAAGAGTGCTTCAGACAGAGGGAACAGCATGGTCCAAGGTCTGGAGGTAAGAAACCTGTTCAAGAGATAGTGTAAAGATATATTTTGGCTGCAACATAAAGCAGAGAGTGGGGGAGAGTTAAGGCAGGAGAGGAAACCGGGGGCCAGATAATGAAGGGCCTTACACATCCAATAAGACATTTGGGCTTCGACACAGAGGACAAACATACCAATTAATAAGAATACAGCTGACCTCTGTTGACCAAGCACTATGTGCCAGATTGCTTAGCTAGTCAGTCGTCCTGATGATGCTTTTATTTTTATTTATTTTTTTTTTAATTTTTTTTTTTTAACGTTTATTTATTTTTGAGACAGCGAGAGACAAAGCATGAACGGGGGAGGGTCAGAGAGAGGGAGACACAGAATCTGGAACAGGCTCTGGGCTCTGAGCCATCAGCACAGAGCCCGACGCGGGGCTCGAACTCATGGACCGTGAGATCGTGACCTGAGCCGAAGTCGGCTGCTTAACCGACTGAGCCACCCAGGTGCCCCCTGATGATGCTTTTAGATGGGCGCTGTGATGATCACTGGCCACTCTCATAAGAGGCGGCCGACTTAAAGCTCCTTCTGCACTTCCCCTGAAGCCACACACCTGGTGAGAGACAGAGCCAGGGTTTCAGCCCAGGCTGCCTGACCCCAAAAGCCCTGTTACTGATGGAGTAAGCTCCGTGGATGGGGAACAGGACATTCGTGGCCTTTCATCTGGATGGGACACGGCACTGCCATCGCGGGAGCCAGAGAAACCCTGAGACTCCCCGAGTGCTTGCTGTGCTAAGTGTCCCATCCATAAAATAAGGAGTTTGGACAACTCGAGCCGCTACCAGGACGGGGCCCTCTCCAAGTCTCCCTCTACTTCAGCCTGCCAGTCAGTCCCCAGAAGGCCACGCTCAGACTTGCTCTTCCCTGGGCTCCCCCAGGACACCTGGCCTAGGGCCAGGCCCCAGAAGGGCCTCAAGAATACTCGACCTGAGTCTGTTTCAGCAGAGCAAACTCAGAGAACCCAACCTCCATTTTTTACCAGGTGCCTCTGAGCAAACAGACACTCTTCACCCAACAGCTTCCTGCTAGAGTTCAGACAGGGGAGGAGGGACAGGGTCAGCCGGCGAGCACCCCTGTGCTGGTGCCCAGAATGGGCACATCCGCTGTCTTGGGACCAGGTGCAGGTCGCCTTCCCCAGAAGGACACAGAGGTTTGGAGACGGGGGCGGGGCTGGCCCAGGTCAGTGGCAGGTTGGGTCTGGATGTAGTCTGGCCCCTGCCCCAGAAGCTAGCGGTTCCCTCTGATCTCATATCCTTAGTGTGCCAACTGAGAGGCTGACCGTGGTGACCGGGTCATCATCCAAGGCACTGCCATTGTCACCCCAGTCATTAAGAAAGAGGGAGCAAGTAGCCCATGTGTCTCAGCATCTACAAAACACTGCCAAGGGCTCTGGGCTGCCCGTGATGAAAGCAGGAAACTTTGGCCATAGATCAAAGCCCTTCAAAATGGCAAGGGTGGAGGGAAGAAAGGCATGCGGCCAGCTGAGTCTGGGTTCAAATTCTGCTGGGCATTCCTAGCCAGGACCTGGGGCAAGGGTTGTTTCCTCATTTAGGGATGGGGATTATTACTTATTTCACTAGTTGTGATAATGGCCTGATGCTCACAGAAGACAGCGCCCGTGTATCAGACATGCGGGCCCCATGTGAGGTCAGGTCTGCTTTATCCCAGAGCCACTGAGCAGGCAAGTCCCCTGGGGCTTTGGTCAAACCTCAGATTCTGCGGGGTCCTGGGTGGCTCCGTCGGTTGAGGGTCCGACTCTTGATTTTGGCTCGGGTCATGACCCCAGGGTCGCGGGATCGAGCCTCATAAGGCTTATAAGATTTTTCTCTCTCCTTGTGTCCCTCTCTCCCACTCACTCTCTCTGCCTGTAAAATAAAATAATGAAAAGAAAAGAAAAGAAAAAGACAGATTCTGACTTAGTAAGCCTGGGATAGAGCCTGAGCTTCCGCATTTCTAACTAGTTCCCAGGTGACACTCTGTCGCTGGTCTATGAACCACACCGGTGAGAACACAGGCTGAAGATGTTTCAGTAAGAGCTTCAACAGAAGAGATAAGAGTGGGAAAGAACTTAAGAAAAATGGAGATTGAGTAGTGGGGTAAAAGGAGTTCATTATACGGTCTCTACTTTTTTGGTACATGGTGGGGGGGGGGCAGAGGAAATGGGGAGTGCCTGCTAATGGGCAAAAGGTTTCTTTGGGGCATGAGGAAATGTCCTAAAATTAGATTATGGTGCTGCTTGCACAACTCTGCCAATACACTAAAAACCACTGAACTGTACTCTTTAAATGGGTGAACCTTAAACAATAAAACTGTTAAAAAAAAAAATAAAGGAGCAGTAGTTTTTTCATGCATTCTTGAAAAGAAGAAATGAGTATAGCTGAAATGCCTAGTCCCCTGGGAGGATTCAATAATTGAAATTCTCTTCCCCTAGAAGTTTTGGGTTTTCATAGACTGGAAATCTTTGAAGCAGGACCCACACGTATCTAAAGCTAAACGAGCAAGTCCTTAGAGTTCACGGCCAAGGGGGTGAGGAGGTTCAGGGAGAGACAGGTGTTAATTAGTGATGGAGTCCAGATGAACCCAGGGTTTTGATGATCCCTCGGCCCGGGAAACTCTTCTCCCTGCAACCTTCCACCCCCCAGCGCCAAGGCCCCCCTCCTCCAAGAAGCCTTCCCTGAACTTTCATACCCCTGGATCCGCCTCGCCCTTCGAGAAGGGGCCATTCTCCCCACCCTGAGCTATGAAGTCACAGAGACTGGCTCTAAAAGTCTCGGTGGGCAGCTGGCACTTACAGAGCCCCTACGGGTGCCCGCTCTGGTACTAGGCCTCTTCCACGGGGCATACATCAGAGAATCATTCATTCACTTGTGCGTTCATTCATCCCATGCAGTTTCATTTTGGATTGGCCACGTATGGCGTGCCAGCCTCCTTGACTTCTCACCCTGGCCCTGTGGCAGGTAAGCCTACCAGATCCCTTCAGGAATCCCTGCCACCTGGTGTCATGGCTACCCTGGAGGGAGCCCAGGGCTGAAAGACAGGTCTGCTTGGGCAGCCCCAAGCACCGAAAGACAGGAAGTCTGGTCTTCTTCAGCCGGATGACCACAAGGAATAGGCTTGACCATCCCGGCCTCAGTTTTTCCATCAGTAGAAAGGGGACGAAAGCCATGCCCCCTGCCCACTTCCTAAGGCTGTTGAGAAATAAGGAGAGTCCCATCCGGGAGCCCATCCAGCCTTTGGAAATTCTCTCCCACCTATGAGGTCAGGCAGCTGAGGGCAGAGAAAAGGCCCAGGGCTGGACGCAAGGCAGCCCTGCTTCGTTCCCCTGCAGAGCCTCAGTTTCTCCTTTGTCCTAAAAGAATGACAAGTCCTCCCCCATGGTACTTCTGGGAGGAGAGAGGCCCGCCGAGACCATTAGCACCAGAGCTCTCAGCCAGGAGAGGAGAAGCAGGGGCTGGAGGTGGGGCAAGAGCTCCAAGAACACGTTGTCTGGAGTGAGCAGTGGACCCGGACAGAGCCGGTCAGGGACAGGAGGCAGGTGGGCCTTCCTCTTTCAGGGCCTCGAGAGCGTGGACTCTGGCGCTAGACTCCCCGGGTTCAAATCTCGGCCACATCGCTTACTAGCTGTGGGACACGTGCTTTTCGTCGCTGGTTCCTCATCGACACAATGAGGATAATAATAGCAGCTACCTCATGGTTTGTGAGGAGGATCGATTCAGTTCATATAGGTGGTTTAGAACAGGGCCTGGTGCCTATAAATACTGTGCAAGTGTTAGCTATTACTGTTCATTCATTCATCAGACACCTGCTACACTAGGCGCTGGGAGCACAGCCAAGAACAAGGCCGAAGTGACCCTACCCTACCCACACAGAGCCAACAGGCCAGCAGGACAAACAGACCAGACCAAGAACTCAGGAACCAACAGACAATGACAGATTGTGATAGCGCCAGGGGAGAGGCAAACAGAAGGGGGGTGAGCTGTCAAAGAAGAGAAAGGGAATGTATTTGGTGGCAGTCAGGGAGGGCCTCTCTGAGGAGGCATGAGAACAGAAGCACATCGACGAGCCGGGCGTGTAAAGAGCGAAAGGAAAGAGGGCCCGGGCCATGGGGATGGCGTGCAAAGTTCAGCACACCACGGAGGGACGACTGGCAGAGGGGCCAGGCTGCCCAGAAGCACATGCAAGCTGGGCCCAGCTGCCACCTGTCAGTCCTGCCCGCCCCCCACCTTGCCCCTTCTCACTCCGGGCTTTGCTCTCCAGACAACTCCAAACAAACAGGTCTGACCTTGGGCCTGGTGACTGGCGATCGGTCCCGAGAGGACATGGCAGCCTAGGAACCCTGGGGACCCGTGGGCGAAGCCAGGACAGAGAAAGGCTGAGCCCAGAGGGGTAGATTGGGGGCAGGGACAAACAGGGCAGCCCAGCGAGGCCAGCTACATCCCTCGGGAATGGATGACCTGGTGCCGCAGTCCCTGCGGCAGCCTCTCGGCGCTGGGAGGAATTCCAAGAATCGCCAAGTCCAGCCTGCATCGGGGGCCGCGCTCCACCATGGTGGTCCCCACAGGGCTGTCCAGTGCCCCTCCCCCCTCAATGCACCTCAGGGATGCACGCTCACGTGGCCTTATCCTGAACCTGGAATCAGTGTCCCCAGTTCCTCCCTCCAGGCCAGAAAGGCCCCATGTCCTCCCCTGGCCAGGACAGCCGCGCCCTACTCCTTGCCAGAACCTTGTCCTCTGGGACTGAATGGCCAGGCTCACCAGCGTCTCCCGCACAGATGGGATGCTGGCCTCTGCTCGGCCTTCTCCTCCTCCCTCACCCAGCAAATCCTCAGGCCATCCTTCCTCTCCTATGCCCTGTGCTCCCCAGGGCCCCAGGGCCCCACCTTCTTACTCAAGTGAAAACCTCCTCTCAAGAAAGAAGCATACCTCGTCGTGATGGAAACATCTGTGCCTTCGAGACGTCAACGGCACCGTCCCAGTTGTGATATTGCGCTACGGTTTTACAAGA